>NW_028263385.1:19176048-19506048 GCF_051168715.1 Poecilia mexicana | reverse complement strand
ACCTTTCAGGTATATTAAATCAGTATTTTTTTTACTTTTATGTTTTATACAGTCATCTGCTGATTAATGTACCCCCCCACGCCCCCTTCAACGATTACCGGCGCGTGATAAACATCAAACTTTTTCTGTTACAAAATCACTCTGGCCCCCCACCAGACAAGGGAAGAGTTATGTGGCCCTCACAGAAAAAAGTTTGGGGACCACTGATGTACATCTTAACTCACTTGTATATTTTCTGTCTTGGGTCAGAAGGAGGCGCAGAACAGGTCGCCCTGTAAACCGCCCAGTAAATCAGGAGGGGACATTTAGAGAGAGTCAAGAGGTGAATGTCATTCACCAACAAAAGGTCTTTGTCGTCATCATTGGTGTTTTTGTCGCTTTTGGTAAATACTCTCCTTCTACAGTCAGTTTGGAAGTGTTAAAGAAAGTCTGTATTTTAAATGTTATCTCACATCATCTGCTCATGTTCATCAGCTTGTATTTGTCGGATTATTTCCCTGCACTCGCGACCTTCAGAGTTACCTGTCACACCAACTCTAACAGACACGGTAGGCTTTCTCTTTCTAATCTTAACACTGATTTAAACTTAAATTATTATTTAAGTAAACATGAGAACAAGCTGTTAACTCTTATTATGTTGTGCACAGGTTACAGTCTCTGGATTTAACGATCAGGGACGTCTCTCCAAGCTGCAGTTGATGGAGTCAAAGCTTGACTACCTTCTACCACAAGCAAATCTGTGGCCCAACTTTGCTCTGGAGTCTCAAGGTGAACCATTACAAATAAGATCATAAACTAGTTTTCAATTTTTCAGTATTACATTTTTCTGACTCACATTATTTCTGTTTTTGTGTTTTGTGAACAGGAGCAATGATTTTAGCCAAAACAACATCAAAAACCTATCAGAGCCATAAGGCATGTCGAATGTTAGGGGTACCTTTCAGGCTACCACCTATGGGCCCAAACATTGTTATTAAGGTTTGAATGACACTCAGATCATTAAATGAATATTAGAAAAAGTGGTGTTTCTTTTTGATATAATATTAGGCTTGAAGATTTTCTTTTCTCTTAGTCTTGGTACCCCACCTAAACTTTGTTTTGTTCTCTGTTTTTAGGGAAGAACACATTTGAATCCAGGACAATGCTGGGCCTTTGCGGATTTTCCAGGACGTTTAGACATTGCTCTGTCCCACAAAGCCAACATAACGCATGTGTCCCTGGGACATATTACAAAGACGGTATCCCCCACTTCCTCAATCTCTAGTGCCCCTAGAGAATTTTCTGTCTATGTAAGTCAAGTAAAATGAGTGTCAAAACTGTGAAACATATATATCCACCTGTAGTATATTTTAGCCTTTAAAATGTGATAGTAATGATTCAGTAGGACATAATTTGATCACATTCTAAACTATTCAAACCTTCTGTCTGCTCTAATGAATTTTCTGCTCATCTCAGGATCTGATATGTTTTTAGAGACACCAACTTTCACATATATAGAAAAAACAAGATAATGAACTGCATTTCTATCTCATTTTGACTCAGGGAAAGAAGCATTTAGAAGATGAGGAAACTCATTTGGGAACTTTCCTGTATGATCAAGATGGAGACCAATTACAGACATTTAAAGTTGCTGTAAATATTTCAAATTAATGTTTTATTAACCAAATACAGTTATTACAGAAGCCCAGAGTGACTGACCTTGTTATAAATATTGAGCATCTTTCCTAACATACAACCATAAGTTTCTTCACTGGGTATTACTAGCATTCAATATAAAAAACCCACTTTAAATAAAATGGCAGATACAGTATTATTGTTCATTCAAAATGCTCCAATGAAAATTTCTATTTAAACCATAAAATATTATGTTAATTCTGCACTTCCAAAGGTGTTGAGTGAGAATGTAACTGATAGGTAGCATTGAAAAATTAATGAGTCAAGTTTGTAGCAATTATGTTGTCTAGGCCAGTGTTTTTCAACCTTTTTTGAGCCAAGGTACATTGAAAAAATCACAAGGCACACCACCAACCAAAAATGTAAACAAAGATACTCTGTAGCTGCCTATATTACATATATAGTCATTCTTATCAAAGTGTCTTGAATAGGAATCAAATAAACACAAAAAATTATTTTGATCATATTTTACATTTCTTATTTCAAATTGCACTTAACATGTCCACTTCAAAAATACACCTGAACAGTCCCACAACACTGTCGTGTGTGATACATGAATGTAGTAACATTCATGTATCACTAATTCTCTTGTTTTAATCACTAATTCTCTTGTTTTAATGTAAAATGCTCTGTACCTACTACCATCCATCCATCCATTTTCTTTACACCCTTGTCCCTTAGTGGGATCAGGAGGGTTGCTTGTGCCTATCTCCAGCTAACGTTCCTGGCAAGAGGCGGGGTTGTACCTACTACCATCTAGTGATAATAAAATTACAATTTTGTAATTACATTACAAAATTACGCCGCTAGTCACTACTACATCAGAGACACTCAAAGATGGCATTATGTGCAGATAATTAATACGTTTTCAAAAAATCTTTTAAGACCAATTACCGTATTTTCCGGACTATGAGTGCACCATACTATAGTACCTTCAAATTTTTTGAACCTCCTCCCCCCTGGAAACTTACATATATCAGCCGCACCGGGCTACAAGGCCGCTGGTATCTCTGTTGCTCTCGGTTTCCCATAAGGACCAGCAGAGGGCAGCAGAGGGCTGCATTCTAATAACTGCTGAATATATTAAGGACTCAGTTCTCTGTCTCCATATCCGGTTTTGTTCACGCCGAGTTTACGTGTAGTGTCTTTATTTCCCTCCTGTACTGCCAGATCGATACTCCTCAACTTAGCGCGTTCTTCTTTGATTTCCAATTTTGACTTCCAATGATTCACTTCCTGCTAAAGAGCCCCCTGGTGGTTGAAGAAAAATCCACAGAAAAGCCGCATGTTCAAAATGTAGGAAAAAAGTAGCAGTTTATAGTCCGGAAAATATGGTAGGTGAAATTGGATAATTTCCACGGCACACTTGACGATCACTCATGGTACACTAGTGTTCCTCGTCACAGTGGTTGGAAAAACACTAGACTAGACAGAGTGCCTAAATGCAGCACCATGTCCCACCTGCATATGCAGCCACAGAAAGTTTTGTTATTGAACCCTAATTATTCCAAAACAGAGAGAGATTAACTTGAACAGATGCAAGAAACTGTTTTGTTTTGTTTTGTTTTGTTTTGTTTTTCTGACCATCGTTTAAGGAGGAAAATATTTTTTTTCTTGGCATAAATCTCATTAATAAGACTTTTATTGTGTCTTGACAACAAAAAAGTGAACCTCTTATTGTTACGGAGTGGAAGCTTCTTCAATCAGGACAGAGACTCTGATTTCTTTTACTGAACATTTCTGTTCAGTTTTTATTGAGGAGAAACAGCAACAGCTGTTCGTTACCTAGCAACCAAAATCAACAGAAGCAAGACCGTGACAAAATACGGAACCAGATCCTGTTAAGCATTCTTCAAAATAAAAGGCGTCCTCCCTATCCAAATAAATCATGCCTCGCACTTAACTGTTTCACTTCAGCTTTTGCAATTATATACAATCATGTTAAATTCAGTTAATAATAGTTAATAGTAATGTAAATTATGCTTAACATACAATTGTAAATAAGTCACTTATAATGCAAATTGTACTTAACATATATGTGTAAAAAAGTCACAACACTTATCACAAAACAATAAGTTTTGTTGTCTCTTGATAACAAAGAATAAAATCACAGTGTTACAACATAACATTTTGTTTTCTGGTTAGCAAAATATCAGTATAATTGCCTTGCTATCTTGAGAAAAACTATGCAAAAAATATATTTACAGCAAGGCCAGATTAACTAGGCTTCCATGCACTTTAAGACGAATCTCCTTTGTTTCTATTGTTTGTCTATTTGAAACTATGGATTATCAATCTAACCACCCTAATTTGTATCTCTCTTGGCTTACAGGATGAGAACGTTGGTTCCTATGACTTTGTAACTCTAAAGGTAAATAGTAACTGGGGTAATCCAGAATACACCTGCCTTTATCATATCAAAGTGCATGGGGAACTAGCTCTATGAATCATAACACGGAGGAAAGCCTTGCAGAAAAGAGATTCAAAGATAGTAAAAGTGGCATGCGTGGGTTCTCTCCGGGTGCTCCGGCTTCCTCCCACAGCAAAACCATCACTTTTAGGTTCTTTTGGTCTGTCCAAATCCTCCTTAGATTGTCTGAAGGAGTTGTATAATGGCGCAGTTGGTAGAGCTGTTGCCTTTGCAGTAAAAAGGTTCACAGATAGTAAAAGTGGCATGCGTGGGTTCTCTCCGGGTGCTCCGGCTTCCTCCCACAGTAAAACCATGACTTTCCGGTTAATTGGTCTGTCTATATTCTCTTTAGATTGTCCTAAGGAGCTGTACAATGGCGCAGTTGGTAGAGCTGTTGCCTTGCAGAAAAGAGATTCACAGATAGTAAAAGTGGCATGCGTGGGTTCTCTCCGGGTGCTCCGGCTTCCTCTCACAGCAAAACCATCACTTTTAGGTTCTTTTGGTCTGTCCATATCCTCCTTAGATTGTCTGAAGGAGTTGTATAATGGCGCAGTTGGTAGAGCTGTTGCCTTGCAGTAAAAAGGTTCACAGATAGTAAAAGTGGCATGCGTGGGTTCTCTCCGGGTGCTCCGGCTTCCTCCCACAGTAAAACCATAACTTTCCGGTTAATTAGTCTGTCCATATTCTCCTTAGATTGTCTGAAGGAGTTTTATAACGGCGCAGTTGGTAGAGCTGTTGCCTTGCAGAAAAGAGGTTCACAAATAGTAAAAGTGGCATGTGTGGGTTCTCTCCGGGTGCTCTGGCTTCCTCCCACAGTAAAACCATCACTGTTAGGTTTATTTGGTCTGTCCAAATTCTCATTTGTGAGTGTGTACAACTAATATTGTAACTAAATCTGTCTTTCTTCTTTCAGAGATTTGCTGACATGATTGTGTTTTTTTTATTTTTATTTTTTTTATTTATTTTTGCCCTCTTGAAGCCAGCCAGCCTCGGCAGATGGCTGCTCATCCTGAGCCTGGTTCTGCTGGAGGTTTCTCCTTTTAAAGGGAGTTTTCCTCGCCACTGTTGCCTTGTGCTTGCTCAGGATGGGGGATCCCTTGGATTAAACATCCATCGCGATCTGCTGGTGACCCCTCCGCAGAATCGCCACCTTAACGTGGTGGAGGGGTTTGAGCATCCCAATGACCCAGATGGAGATTTTGTCTTGGGCTTCAGCCAGTAGTGAGGCTTCTTCCCAGGACAGGTTGCCATTGGGGAGGGATCAGACTAAGAGCGATTCAAGGTTTTCAATGAAGGACGACCAAAGCGATCAGGTGTTTCTAGGAGACAAGCCGTTATCCCAAGTCCGGTTTTGCAGGAAGTTTCTCTCAAAAAAAATTTGTTATCTTCCTCATTGATCAAAATTTCAATGAATTCACTGTACTCCAATGTCCTCCTGTGACTGCTGTCTGTGTTTCCATTAAGGTACCAGAATGGGAGGCTCCAAGGGTCAGATGGGGACTTTGGTCTATTTGGACGAGGGGCTTCCGTTCCACATGGCCAACGTGTGACACAAGTGGAGATTTGAGCCAGATGCACGGGTGTGGGAGGTTCTGGCTCAATACTTGGAGAGGAGCCACTCACCCACACTTGAAGGAGGTCCACACCTTGGAGCAGTCGCCTACACCTGATGGGGCCGATGGGTCCATGCTTGAAGGAGAACTGTGCATGACAGAGGGCCAGAAGGAGGCATGCACATGTCAGTTCAGCGGTTCCCGGGCATATGCCAACATGCCTGGGCTTTTGTCCACATCCTCTAGGCTTGTGTTTTAAAAATAAAGGCCTCAAAAGTACTTCAAATGGTTACTGGTGTTGTATCCACTTATTCTTCTTTAATGGCCTTTGAGGGGGCCCGTAACACTCCAAATCAGTAAATCTCAGTCCTTTAGAGCACTTTTGGGATGTTGTGACATGGAAGATTTGTATCATCAATGATGAGTCAACAAATATGCAGCAATTCCTGATCTGACCAAGATACAACTAATTTGTACAGTCCTTCCAACATACACACAACTGAATGTGAGAAACTGCAACATTGCATGGCATGTGCAGGGTTTCCTTCAGAAAACTTGCTAGGCTTGGGGTACCAAGGCTGTCCACTGGGGTTTTGTAGATGTTGACAGGAAATGTAAGGTATTACTGTGTAATTGTTACTGGAAGACATTGCTGACAATACTTAAACCCAAAACTATAGTGTGGTGGCCATTTATGTAATGTTTGCAACTTGTAACTTCTACTAATTTAGTTTTTTATTTTGGGGAGTTTAGAATTTATTTAAGTTAAGTTTAGATCCACAATCTGTAGTTAATTTGTATGTTTGAATTGATTATGTTGGTAATTGGTTAGACCCTCCCATTAATTTAAGTAATTAAAACACACCGGGTCCTGAGTGGAGGGATGGTTTGGCAAATGTTTGGTGTGTGGATGGAAGGTTTTGTAAATGATTTTTTGACCACTTTCATTTTCACTTTTCACCTTTTGTACTTGAAACGTCATATTAAGTTTACTTTCATTTTTGACTAAGTTGTAGGACATTTTGGGTAATTATTTTGTCGCTATTTTTACAAGAAATAAAGAATATATTTTTTCAAACGAATAAAAGGAAGTGCGTTCAAATCAAAAACCACCTGTTAACACCCACGGCCTTGGTTGGAATATAGGTTTTTTTTGGAGACGAGAAGGCCGCGACATATAGAATCTAAAAAAACAACAAATAAAAAATACACAATTTAAAAAATATATCAGTTATTTGCGATTCTGTTAAATCCAAATTAAGTCATCAGTTTGTTGATTTCAGAACACAATGTAATGCTGATCACATTTATAACTGGCCCAAGGCATAAATGAAATAAGAGAATATCAATGCAGTTAAATTTGATTTAATGGCTTCAGCATAGATACAAATTTTTAACTTGTTTGACACTTAAATTTAAGGTTTTAAGGAGCTGGCAAGTTTACTTTGTAAGAGTTCAAAGAACAATAATTATAGTTAGATTGTTTTGTTAGCACAACCACAAGCTAATGCTGTCTGCTCTGTTTGTTCACAAATGCATCTTAGTAAACTATAATTATAGCTGACTGCTCGGCCAATTAAACTAGGCCCCCTCCCCCAGATTTCACTAAGTCTATGGTGAAATGCTGTTAGTGGTGCTCATGTTCTTATCAGCTAGAGGGTTCCCTAAATCAAATTCTGCTCAAGGTCTCATTCAACACTGGACGTCCTGATGAGCGAGACCCGCCTACGCATCTCTGCTGCTGGATGTAAAGGGGCAAATGGGAGATTTAATTTATGTGGCTTTAGTAGCTCTTCCATTTAATGGCTGCTGAATTTTTAATAAGCGCCAGAGAGACCGCTTTGGTTGCCCGAGCTTTATGGGACGAATTGTTCGGATCTCTGCACGTCCACCCAGAGATCCACAGACCAATATAAACACCTCTGGGTGTTAATTCAGCACTGGCATTTTACTGTGCAGCCTTGGAACTTTGTTGTATTTTTGTTAAGTTACCACCACAGAATTAAATGTATGATTTCAACACAAAATGGTGGACAATAATAAAGTTAAAGAAAATAACTTTTTAAAAAGTTTTTCCATGTTAAAATCTGAAAAGTGTGGCATGCCTTTGCATCCAGATCACATTTCTCTGTAATTACAGCTGCAAGTCTCAGGCAGTTACATTGGAGCTCTGTGTTTCTGTGGAATGCCGCAGTGTTGGCTCGTCTTTCACAGGACTTACAGTTTTGTTTTGTTTTTTGGTGCACACTGTTGTCTTCAAGGAATGAAATATTTTAAACACATGTAAGTCCAGGCAACCTGCTTCTCCACATGGCATGTTTCTAACGTAGAAGGACTTGGGGGAAACACATTTGTTATCATTATATGTGCTTTCTAAACTTTAAAAACAGATCTTTGAATGTAAACTTGATATTTGCGAAGGTGACTTTCCCAAGAGTTCTCCATATTGGAAACTATTTATTTAGAAAGAAAAATTACTAAATTACAGAATAAGACCAACACTTGTTATTAAGAGTTTATTACAAGACTTAAGAGGCTTTTTTTATTTTAGCATGTATTTTCAATTTTTTTAGAAACTATATGGAAAGAGAAATTCAAGAAAGTCTTCAGTATTGTGCAAGATTCTCAGTGATACTTAGAATATATTGCTTATTTTCATAATTAAAAAAATAGTAATACTTGACTCTGCACATACACTGTACGACTGATTGTTGTCCTACGGACAGACTCCCACCTCAGCTGTAGATCTCTGCAGTTCATCCAGAGTGATCCTGGGCCTCTTGGCTGCATCTCTGATCAGTCTTCTCCTTGTTCGAGATGAACATTTAGAGCAGAGGTGGGCAACTCCAGGCCTCGAGGGCCGGTCTCCTGCAACTTTCAGATGTGTTTCAACTTCAACAAACCTGAGTCAAATAATGAGGTCATTATCTGGACTCTGGAGAACTTGTCTGCACTTGGGAGGTGATTCAGCTGTTGGATTCAAGTGTGTTGGACCAGGGAGACATCTAAGAGTTGTAGGACACCGGCCCTCCAGGACCAGGATTGCCCACCCCTGGTTTAGAGGGACGGCCAGGTTTTGGTAGATTTGCAGTGGTCTGATGCTCCTTCCATTTCAATATGTTCGCTTGCACAGTGCTCCTTAAGATGTTTAAAGCTTGGGAAATATTTTGTATCCAAATCCGGCTTTAAACTTCTCCAAAACAGTATCTCGGATCTGTCTGGTGTGTTCCTTGGTCTTCATGATGCTCCCTGCGCTTTAAACACAACCCTGAGACTATCACAGAGCAGGTGCATCAATATGGGGACTATACTATACTGGATTCTATTCATCATCATCAGTCATTTTTAGGACAACATTGGATCATTCAGAGATCCTCACTGAATTTCCGGAGTGAGTTTGCTACACTGAAAGTAAAGGGACTGAATAATATTGCACGCCCCACTTTGCAATTTTTTATTTGTTAAAAAGTTTAAAATATCCAATAAATTTCGTTCCACCTCTCAATTGTGTCCCACTTGTTGTTGATTATTAAGAAAATAATAATTTTTAGATCTTTATCTCTGAAACCTGAAAAGAGGCACAAAATATACATATACATATATATATTTACTATTTTTTTATTTTTAATAAAAACAAAAACAACACTTATAAAATGCACTGGGGAAAACCCTGCATGTTTCCCCAGACAACACTAATAGACATTTGGCTTGCACTTCTCCATTTTGTCATCTTAAGCAAGAACATCATGTCATTGTGTGAATGTCACAGTCAGTTTCCGCAGGCTACCCTCTCTGTACAAGAGTATAATACATTTTAAAATGTAGGAATCAGGAATTAAATTAAAAAAGTCCTTTGTTTTTTAAAAGGTTCTTAAATTATTTTATTTAACCAGTTGTTACTGTATTTACATTTAATGTCCCGTTAAGCATGGCAGTCCAAGCTAGGTCTAAGTGAAAGGTTTGTTCATTGTTGTCATAGCAACTTCATCACAGCTCTGACCAATATTATAAAGTCTGCAAACAGTGACCGGCCTTTCATACGGTGTTCTTCACCGCAAACCATGACATCTCAACGAGAAATGAACACAACAGATCTGCTCATGGCTTTTGCAGAGTCTCTTGGTGTAAGTCGTCCTCCGGTACCAGAACCAATAATATTCAGGAACAATCCTATTAGATATAATGATTGGAAGATTTCCTTTCAGATTCTGATCAACAAGAAAAATATTCCAGTTGAAGAAAATACTTATCTAAGAAAGTATGTAAGTGGATCTGAACTCTCATTCTAAAAGTAGACAATTCAATGCTTTATGAAGAAACTTAATTGATTGATTTTTGGAGGGATATGAATCTGAAGGGTTTAAAATACTCATGTTATTCAAATATACATAAATCATATTCATGTATCTATTACTTTTTAATTTCTGCCATTTTGATACATAAAATAAAAGACTGTCAATATGATAGGATCTTAACATGTAACTATGCACCAAGTTCACTAATTTCTGAGGATTTGAGACTAAGGAGAGACTCCTCTAGGTGGAGATTTAAACAATGGCTCCTATAATTATACCTTTTATAGATAATATAATTTGAAACCAATACAGATGAAACACCACCCTCATCAAGGTAAGTTTGTCGACGCCTGAAATGAGTTTGTTGAAGCATTTAAGGAAATGGATCAAGTAAAACTGGGAAAACTGGACTGTGAGTTTCTCTGAGTTTCTCTTTAACATCCAATCATCAAGTCACATGGATGATGTCTGGGAAAGACAAATCTGACTCATGTCAATCCTAGACCAATCAGGCAAACAACTTCACAGCTCTTCTCTAGGGAGGGACAGTCTTATATAAGGTCATGACAATTATCAATAGCAGACCATTAACTACTGACCAACTGAGTGATCCATCAAACCCAGAACCTTTAACACCAAACAACATACTAACAATGAAGTCCGAGATCACTTCCCCACCTCCAGAAAGGTTTGTGAATAAAGAGCTTCATCTCCGTACGAGATGAAGCTCTTGCCCTTTCTGGACAAGGTGGAGAAGAGAGTAGTTGTTGAATCTTCCAAGTAGACGAAATTGAACCAAAGAGCATATCCTAAGGTTGATGATGTTCTCCTGAAGGATGATATAACTCCACGCAACCAGTGGAAGTTTATCCTGAAAAGGATAAACTTCCACTGGTTAAGGACGGGTGATTAGGGTGAAATTGTTGATGAATGAACCAACCCTGGATAGACAAGGAAAATGTACCTCCAAACTTGTTGATCTGGAGAAAAACATAGTTCAAACACAATTTTTGTCAAGGATCTTTTATCAAATAGTACTGGGGTTTGTAAAACATTGAAACCAGATACTGGGATACATTGTTTAAGATGAGTTAAAACTCCCAAATTATATGTATTTATTAAAGGCAAAAATGATCAAAGAAAATCTGGTAGAAGTGAATTTTGAAACCAAATATTTACATATTGAATAAAAAGTAAACTGGGAACTTGGCAAACCTTTTTATCCTAAAACTTTAGGTAACTCTAGTGGCCTCAGTTCTTACATTCTTCAGTGTTTTACTCATTTCAGCAGTCATCCACTAAGATGTTTCAGCATTTTATTCAAAAAGGAGCAAATGTTTGTAAAATATTTCATATTTAAATAACATCGAAACATTTAGGTTATTTCAAAACAATATTTAGTATCAAAAGGACGATGAACACAAAATGTCGTTTTAATTCAGAAGAAGCTTTTTTTTTTTACTAAGCAACAACAAAATCAGCAAAGAAATATTAAGGATGTCGTTAATTACAAAATTTTGCTTATCTTTGTTACCCATGCTTTTAGGTTTGTTTTGAATTATGAACTGTTTCACCAGTGAAGTTTATTTGAGCTCATCACATTGGAAGCCCTTCAATGCCTGACTGTCTTCTCCTACATTCACAGCAAAAGGCATGTGTGCATCTGTATGAGGGGCCGTTTAGGACAAAATTTACGTTTTGTCTCTCACACACTACCAAAAAGTCTCGCATACTCCAAAAAAGTTGCCTCGCATACTCAAAAAAATTACGTTTCGTCTCTCACACACTACCAGAAACTCTCGCATACTCCAAAAAAGTTGCCTCGCATACTCAAAAAAATTACGTTTTGTCTCTCACACACTACCAAAAAGTCTCGCATACTCCAAAAAAGTAGCCTCGCATACTCAAAAAAATTACGTTTCGTCTCTCACACACTACCAGAAACTCTCGCACACTCCAAAAAAATAGCCACGCACACTAAAAAAATACTAAAATGTCACACACACACAAACGTTAACTGTCTCGCACACATACACTAACAGCTCGCACATTCACAAACGTTAACTGTCTCGCACACATACACTAACAGCTCGCACATTCACAAACGTTAACTGTCTCGCTCACATACACTAACAGCTCGCACATTCACAAACGTTAACTGTCTCGCACACATACACTAACAGCTCGCACATTCACAAACGTTAACTGTCTCGCTCACATACACTAACAGCTCGCACATTCACAAACGTTAACTGTCTCGCTCACATACACTAACAGCTCGCACATTCACAAACGTTAACTGTCTCGCACACATACACTAACAGCTCGCACATTCACAAACGTTAACTGTCTCGCACACATACACTACTAACAGCTCGCACATTCACAAACGTTAACTGTCTCGCTCACATACACTGCTACCAGCTCGCACATTCACAAACGTTAACTACTGTCTCGCACACATACACTACTAACAGCTCGCACATTCACAAACGTTAACTGTCTCGCACACATACACTAACAGCTCGCACATTCACAAACGTTAACTGTCTCGCTCACATACACTAACAGCTCGCACATTCACAAACGTTAACTTTCTCGCACACATACACTAACAGCTCGCACATTCACAAACGTTAACTGTCTCGCACACATACACTAACAGCTCGCACATTCACAAACGTTAACTGTCTCGCTCACATACACTGCTACCAGCTCGCACACACACACACACACACACACACACACACACACACACACACAGACGTTTATCTCTCACATACACAAGACTAAAGTTGAACACACACACACAGTACTAAGACTCGTTTTTTGAATGTGTGAGAGCGAGACTTTTTTTGAATGTGTGAGAGCGAAACTCTTTTTGAATGTGTGAGAGCGAGACTTTTTTGAATGTGTGAGAGTTGTCACGGAAGAGGCGGGGCATAATTTTTGGATCAAACTGCGCATGCGTAGATCCTAAACCTTAAGTTTCGATTGTTGACTCACTGTATGTTCTATTACTTAGTATATTTGTGCTATATATATTTTAAATATATATAGAACGTTTAATTTTCTTGTAGATTAAATGTGCTATAGAAATAAATTAATTTGATTGATTGATTAAAAATAGCAAAATTGCTGTAGTACAATCTGTCCACTGGGTGCCAGCATTACAGGAATTATTAAGAGGTCTTGTGAGAAATTCTGTTCCCCCGTGAAAATCTGTTCCCCCTGTGACGGGAGCGCGCATTGCAGCCAGAGACGTGGATCCGGTGAATCTGACCATTTTCACGGCGCTTCTGATCGATTTCTCGGTAAAAACTACTCATATGATCTTATCAATGTGTAACTTTCAGTTTAATCGGCAGCTATCAAAATAAAAATACATACATAAATAAACGAGGTCCGGTGTGGAGGTCTTTTTTCGCTGTTTTGTGTTATTTTGAAAGCGAAGAAAATCGATCTTTTTTCAGCTTTTGTCTCGTAAGCATGACAAATAAAAGTCAGTCAACAAACACAGGTTCCCAACACATAGTGTGCATTTATAATTTTTCATTTCTGATGAAGGAGGAAGGAGATTAATATACCTGCAAGATCTTTTACTTTGTTTTCAAAATATTTGCACTGTTTGACATTTGTCCTTAACATAGTTTAATATAAGGTAGCTATTGAAAGATAGTTTCAATATATTTATATATATTTAAAAACACACTGTATTTTTGACATACAGTGAGTCAAAAATGGAAAATTATAGTTTAGGATCTACGCATGCGCAGTTTGATCCAAAAATTATGCCCCGCCTCTTCCGTGACAACTCTCACACATTCAAAAAAAGTCTCGCTCTCACACATTCAAAAAGAGTTTCGCTCTCACACATTCAAAAAACGAGTCTTAGTACTGTGTGTTCAACTTTAGTCTTGTGTATGTGAGAGATAAACGTCTGTGTGTGTGTGTGTGCGAGCTGGTAGCAGTGTATGTGAGCGAGACAGTTAACGTTTGTGAATGTGCGAGCTGTTAGTAGTGTATGTGTGCGAGACAGTTAACGTTTGTGAATGTGCGAGCTGTTAGTGTATGTGTGCGAGACAGTTAACGTTTGTGAATGTGCGAGCTGTTAGTGTATGTGTGCGAGAAAGTTAACGTTTGTGTGTGTGTGACATTTTAGTATTTTTTTTAGTGTGCGTGGCTATTTTTTTGGAGTGTGCGAGAGTTTGTGGTAGTGTGTGAGAGACGAAACGTAATTTTTTGGAGTATGCGAGGCAACTTTTTTGGAGTGTGCGAGAGTTTCTGGTAGTGTGTGAGAGACAAAACGTAATTTTTTTGAGTATGCGAGGCTACTTTTTTTGAGTGTGCGAGAGTTTCTGGTAGTGTGTGAGAGACAAAACGTAATTTTTGGAGTGTGCGAGAGTTTCTGGTAGTGTGTGAGAGACGAAACGTAATTTTTTTGAGTATGCGAGGCTACTTTTTTTGAGTGTGCGAGAGTTTCTGGTAGTGTGTGAGAGACGAAACGTAATTTTTTTGAGTATGCTAGGCAACTTTTTTGGAGTATGCGAGAGTTTCTGGTAGTGTGTGAGAGACGAAACGTAATTTTTTTGAGTATGCGAGGCAACTTTTTTTGAGTATGCGAGACTTTTTGGTAGTGTGTGAGAGACAAAACGTAATTTTTTTGAGTATGCGAGGCAACTTTTTTGGAGTATGCGAGACTTTTTGGTAGTGTGTGAGAGACAAAACGTAAATTTTGTCCTAAACGGCCCCTCATACATCTGCCTGTAACACTCTGAAGACGGATGTGGAGCATGCAAAAACATGTTGGCCTCTTGCTGTTTTGAGGCTTTTCAGCAAAGGGTGTAATAAAATTTTGCACTGGGAAAAAAGTGAAGCTGAAGCACTTTTTTCCAGTTGTAAGCATTGTAGGCTAAGCCACAAAGATAGTTATTCTATTTAAAATACATACAGAAATATGAGAAATCTCTACTCAAAAATGTTATGTTATCCAAAAATATATGCACATTAAAGCTAGCAGTACTATATCGCTTTTATTTTATTTTTTATTTCAGACCAACATCGAGTCTGTGTGTGCATCCTTTGTGTCCACGAACTACTAAGAGTTAAAGTGTTGCAAATTTTATAGTGTTGCAATGTTTTGGAAAAAAAAACAAAACACCAATCTCGGTGTAAATTGCCAGGTGTTTGGATGTTGCAGAGCTCTGTAGTGCAGATCTTTACACAGATCTTACAATTTCAAATTTGACCGATCTCTTAAGACACTGTTTAGGCATAATGTAATCTTTTCACTTGACGTCAACAATCTTCCTACTACCTATAGTCTAATAACATGTATTTAAGTCAGGTAGTGAAGGACCAACAAAAATGGCAGTACCTAAACATTTATAGTTGTGTGAGGAACATTCTGTTGTTTTCTCAGCTCACGTTCCAGCATGATTTAGTGCACATTTATAGCATTTCATAACATTTCAGCATGCCAGAATGAAAGAAGGCATGCAATTCTTAACCAGGACAAGATCGACTGATTCACTACGACGGCATGTTTGGATCTGCACATAGCATTTTCTGAGCATAGACATGGGACATACAAAAACATGTTTGCCTCTTACTTGTTGATTTCATGCAGCTGTTTCCATTTCCTTCACAAAAAGGTTCTAGAGAAACATTGTTGTTTGCAAGTGAAGCACTTTTCATCATATGTAATGGACTTGCAGTGTAAGAGTTAGAATTTTAATATATTTTCCTTCAGCCAATTTGTATTTTTTATTTTTTTTTACATTTACTTGTTTCTCTAAAATAATATGTTTAATGAAGCTAGCAGCACCTGAAATTAATATTTTTACATGTTTTAGGATGATAAAGCTGATTTGGCAAGAGGTTTGTATTCCATTTTCTTTGTGTGTTCCAGTGTGTTAAGCTGTTAGTAAATAACAGTAAAGTGTCGATAATTTTAGTTTTGGCTCTAGCTAGTCTCATGGTAAAATGTAAGCATTTTAGAAATGTGTTCACTTGTTGCATGTGGTGTGAACACTTTATGGTGGGCGATTTGCCCATAACATACCAAAGTTGTGCTAATTGTGTTTAGAGCTTTGAAAATATGAAAACAGAATGGAAAAACAAATGTTGAATGTTGAAGAAAAAAAAAATGTAAATATGTCCTATAGCTAAAGTTGAAACCAGACATTTACAAACATCACATAGAAATACATAGAAACTTTTTTTTGTTGTCTAAGGTTTAATAAGAAAAAAAATCTCGTTTTAGTCTGGATAAAAACACCAAAATGATTTATTTGGTAGATGTCATATCTATCTTTGTGAGAAAGTTTTTTTTTTAATTGTAAATGTTTTTTTAATTCAAAAATCTACATTTACAGAATAACCATAAATGTCTTTTTTTGATCATTTAATTGGATGGCACACCTGTGAATGTATTTTAGGGCCACACCTGGAACGCAATGCTTTTTTGTTCGACATGATTTGAAAGGGCTCAATTTTAGCTGGATCCCGTCCCGGCCGGATCGGACTGATCTGGTGACTTGAACATTTATGAGTAGCTTGCTATCTGAAAACTGTGGGCAACCCTGCTGTATAGTTTAGTGGGGTTCTCTATAGTCACAAACCCACATAGAAGAAGAACTGCTCAGAACTGAAGGTATCAGTGAAAACAATAATGTAGTTGGTATCTCATTTTGACATTTTAAGCATAATCTATTCATATATTTATGGGTTTCCATAGTAAAGTAGTTCAAAATGGTCCATCCCATGCATGGTTGTGCTTCTAAACCAACAGACAGGCTAAGAGAGTTGTTCAGAAAAACATAAAGCGTGTGGTAACCAAGCATGAGCTGCAATAACCTATAATTTGAAAATGGGTGAAAATTATTTATGTCATCAGCTGCATTGCTCTTGGTGAAGTAAGACTTGGATGAAGCTGGATGAAACCCATTTCATGAAGCTGTCTGCAGATACAATCTGAAAGAATGTGACGTTTGGAGGTCAGTAGTTGTTTCTGCACTAGGTTGGTAATCTTTGTTTGTGGCTGATTTGCACTCCTTTCTAATCCTATGAACTGGTAGATTGGCCATAATGAGCAGATCTGAGTCAGAGAAAAAGTTTGTCATTTTCAGGTTGATGTTTTTATTCATGGTAACTGAACTGGAACAGTGTGAATGTTTTTTGTGATATTTAATCTTGTTTTGTACAGTCTTTATTTGTTCTGTTTCATTTTCACAAAACCGTGTTTATTAAGTTTTAACTTTAAAAGTATTGCTGGTATTCTCTCTCTCTCTCTCTCTCTCTCTCTCTCTCTCTCTCTCTCTCTGTCTCACAAACACACACACACACACACACACACACACACACGCACACACACACACACACACACACATACACACACACACACACACACACACACACACACCCCCACACACACACACACACACACGCACACACCCCCCCCACACACACACACACACACACACACACGCACACACAGGAGAAATGAAGGAGTGGTCTGAGTGGTCTATGTTTTCCACATATAAAAGCTGCAGCATATAACTTATGAAAAAAATTATTTTACATATTTGCTAAAACTGTCACTGTGTGGTGATATGAGACAAATAATCTCTTGAAAGATCAAGCACTTCCTCCCAATGCTACTATGTACAGAAATGCATCGCTGTTGGTCAAAAATAACCAAACAGAGCCTGGAGCAAGCCCTCAGCACCGTCAATCAAGCTAGTGTATGCATTACTCGATGTATTAATGGCAGCAAAACAACATTTTGTTGCAGGAAAACTGTTCATCATTGGTGGCCATCCTGACTAGCCTGAGTAGTCCTGGCAGACAATATCAGGAAGAAACTGTAGTGTAGCAGAGAGCAAGGGGGATGAGAGAACTAGGGTTGTGAGCAGTGTGTATACGAGAACGATACACAGTCTTCACAAGTCTGAACTGGAAGTGATCCATGCCATCTCAGTGTAAAGCATGTGCAATGCTTCGACACCAACAAAACGAAATAATGTGGGCACTCTAGACCAATGTGCGAGAGAAAGATGCATGAACTTTCTGTACTGCTCTATGTGTGTGTGTGTGTGTGTGTATGAGCATGCAAATAGCTAAACTTTTTGTGTTGTTCTAAAAACCCTGCGACTTTTGTAGTACCAGTGTTATAAGCTAAATATTTTACAGTACAGCCCTGGTTCAGGCTGTGAGGAGCTTTGCAGGAGAAGAATCCTTGAGGCAGAGGCCAGATTGTTTCTTCACTCATCAGCGGTTATCACTCACAAGCATCAGTTCAAACGCTTACCGCTTCCTGCCAGTCTCTCTCTCTCTCTCTCCCTCTCTCTCTCACACGCACGCACGCACGCACGCACGCACACACACACACACGCACACACGTACGCACGCACGCACACACACACACACACACACACACACACACACACACAGGAGAAATGAAGGAGTGGTCTGAGTGCCCAGCCCTTCTCAGGAGAACCACATATAAAATGAACAGAGGAGATTCAAGCTTACTCAGTCAGGAAGATGTCTCTTAACAAATTGCACTTTGTCGCACTGTTTGTTGGGATTTGGCTTCTTCCAAAAGGCAAGTTTTTTAACCTGTGTTATTTGCTTTGACATGTTTAATTTTACTGGACTTAAACTGTGGTGTAATTTCATTTTAATTGATTCTGTGTGTTTAACCTGCAAGCTTTGAAACATTGCTGGAGTATTTTGTCTTTTTACATTTCTACATTTATGTCTACTGCGTTTTTGAGGCAGGATTTAAACATCCTCCCTCATCTTTTTTCTTAAAAAAAAAAATTTTTATGCAATCATAAAATAGGAGCTCTGACGGCTGATAGTGCATGTAAGTATATAAAAAACAAACAGATATTTAAGTTAATCAGTGCCACCTTCAAATAATGACTATGTAAAAAAGTATTTCCACTGTCTAGCTGTTACCCATTCAGAAGTTCTGATCAGTCTGCCTGCTTTTAAGGAATCCACATATTTTTGGTTTCTAATACATTATGAATAAGCATGATTAAGGCACCAGTATTTTATTCCCGAAACGATTTTTGTCCAAGAGGGTACAGATGAACTGAGAAAACGTGCATGTTTTCCACATATAAAAGCTGCAGCATATAACTTATGAAAAAAATTATTTTACATATTTGCTAAAACTGTCACTGTGTGGTGATATGAGACAAATAATCTCTTGAAAGATCAAGCACTTCCTCCCAATGCTACTATGTACAGAAATGCATCGCTGTTGGTCAAAAATAACCAAACAGAGCCTGGAGCAAGCCCTCAGCACCGTCAATCAAGCTAGTGTATGCATTACTCGATGTATTAATGGCAGCAAAACAACATTTTGTTGCAGGAAAACTGTTCATCATTGGTGGCCATGCTGACTAGCCTGAGTATTCCTGGCAGACGATATCAGGAAGAAACTGTAGTGTAGCAGAGAGCAAGGATGAGAGAACTAAGGTTGTGAGCAGTGTGTATACGAGAACGATACACAGTCTTCACAAGTCTGAACTGGAAGTGATCCATGCCATCTCAGTGTAAAGCATGTGCAATGCTTCGACACCAACAAAACGAAATAATGTGGGCACTCTAGACCAATGTGCGAGAGAAAGATGCATGAACTTTCTGTACTGCTCTATGTGTGTGTGTGTGTGTGTGTATGAGCATGCAAATAGCTAAACTTTTTGTGTTGTTCTAAAAACCCTGCGACTTTTGTAGTACCAGTGTTATAAGCTAAATATTTTACAGTACAGCCCTGGTTCAGGCTGTGAGGAGCTTTGCAGAAGAATCCTTGAGGCAGAGGCCAGATTGTTTCTTCACTCATCAGCGGTTATCACTCACAAGCATCAGTTCAAACGCTTACCGCTTCCTGCCAGTCTCTCTCTCTCTCTCTCCCTCTCTCTCTCACACGCACGCACGCACGCACGCACGCACGCACGCACGCACACACACACACACACGCACACACGCACCCACGCACACACACACACACACACACACACACACAGGAGAAATGAAGGAGTGGTCTGAGTGCCCAGCCCTTCTCAGGAGAACCACATATAAAATGAACAGAGGAGATTCAAGCTTACTCAGTCAGGAAGATGTCTCTTAACAAATTGCACTTTGTCGCACTGTTTGTTGGGATTTGGCTTCTTCCAAAAGGCAAGTTTTTTAACCTGTGTTATTTGCTTTGACATGTTTAATTTTACTGGACTTAAACTGTGGTGTAATTTCATTTTAATTGATTCTGTGTGTTTAACCTGCAAGCTTTGAAACATTGCTGGAGTATTTTGTCTTTTTACATTTCTACATTTATGTCTACTGCGTTTTTTCTTAAAAAAAAAATGTTTAAGATGTATTAACACAGCTTACCGTATTCTATTATCAGCCAACACCCTGGATTGTTTCAGCTGTGTACCAGACACATCTGGAACCTGCGCTAACAAAGTGCAATGCCCCTCACAGGATAATCAATGTGCAGCAGTGAAAGTAATAAGATATACAGGTATTTTGTGCAATCTCAGTTTGATTTGTATCATTTTGTCTGCAATAGTTACAATTTCTACTTTTAACTATAGGTGGTTCTGTACACAATGAGACCAAATATAAACAGTGCTTTCAACCTGGAGATTGTGTTGGAGGCTCAGTCAACTTTGGATCTGAGAAAATTGTTATTGTGAGCGAGTGCTGCACCTCATCTCAATGCAACAGCAAAGATGCCTCTGGTAATTTGAACCTTGTTAAATTTGTATTCTGTAACCATGTAGTGCTTTTATTACTAATGTGTTTAGCACCTATATTGTTGTTCTGTTCATCTACACAATATTAGATTCTTGTCCATGAAAAGTAAGTTAATTCAAAAATCGATAAACAAGTTGACCTTTAAGAACATAGTTTGGGAGTCCATGCTGTGAAGATCTATGCTTTTGTTCTATTTCAGGGCCTAAGTTCAACACAAATGGTAAAAAGTGCCACAGCTGTGAAGGACAACAGTGCGTTAGAACTGAAGTCTGTAAGAATGATGAGAACTATTGCATCAAATCAACAAGTGAGACTTCTGCTTCCCTTTCCTCATCTTCTTATGAATATTCTAAGGTTCTAATATGAAACATGTGGCCCACATTAATGCCTTTGTTTTTCACTCTCTCACATAAAAGGGGCAGGTCAGACCTTGAAGGGCTGTGCCTCCAAGATGATGTGCCCAGAATATGCATCAGAGTTTTTTAGACCTTATATCTTAGCAGGAAGCAGCTGCTGCCAGGGAGACTTGTGCAACAGCGCCAGCGGTGCAAGTGCTGGCCTGCTGCTGTCGTTTGTGTCGCTGATGTTTTTGGCCTTATTTTCTTAGAATATACACACATAAACTCAAAGCTTTCTATTGCATAAAGTTGTTTGCAATATTTCAGTTGTGGAATAAACTTCAATCTGTGCTTGTGTTTTTTTTTTTTTCATAATGTCTTAGAAAGCTGAAAAGTGGATTGTCAGGATCTAAAATTATACAACTTCAAGAGTAAAGGCAGAAATGAAATGTATGAACATTCTTAATTCAGTTGCCTAATAGAGGATTTCTAGTCATTTGTAACGTTAAAGAATTTTTTGAGTTATTAAAATGAGAAAAAACATACAATATGATTTGTTTCACATTATTTAAAAGGGCACACGCACGCACACACGCGCACGCGCGCACACACACACACACACACACACACACACACCCACACACACACACACCCACACACATACACACACACACACATTTATATATATGTGCTCAGCGAATGTCTCAGGCAATGGGGAACAGAGGACGAGGTGCTAGAGGTACCATCATGAGAGGATAAGCCCCTACATGGGATGTACCACCGATAAATAACTGAAGTGGCTGATATCAGGAAATCCTACCAGTGGCTGGAAAAAGCTGGACTCAAGGACAGCACAGAGGCCCTCATCCTCATCCTGGCTGCACTGAGCAATAGAAGCTCAGATCTACCACACCAGACAAGACCCAAGGTGTAGGTTGTGCAAGGAGGCCTCTGAGACAGTCCAGCACATAACAGCAGGGTGCAAGATGCTGGCAGGGAAAGCGTACATGGAACGACATAACCAAGTGGCGGGCATAGTGTACAGGAACATCTGTGCAGAATATGGACTGGAAGCCCCGAGATCGAAGTGGGGAACACCCCCAAAGGTGGTGGAGAATGACCGAGCTAAGATCCTGTGGGACTTCCAGATCCAGACAGACAAGATGGTAATGGCGAACCAACCGGACATTGTGGTGGTGGATAAAGAACAGAGGAAAGTTGTTGTGGTGGATGTAGCAATACCAAGTGACCACAACATCAGGAAAAAGGAGCATGAGAAACTGGAGAAATACCAGGGCCTCAGAGAGGAACTGGAGAAGGCCTGGAAGGTGAAGACCACAGTGGTGCCTGTGGTCATCGGGGCCCTCGGGGCAGTCACCCCCAAACGAGCTCAGAGGATGAAAGAGAGAGAGAGAGAGACCACCCGCAGTGGGTGAGAAGGGAATTTTTATATATATATATATATATATATATATAAAATTCCCCTCTCACCCTCCGTGGGTGGTCTCTTTCATCCTCTGAGCTCGGGTCCTCTACCAGAGGCCTGGGAGCTTGAGGGTTCTGCGCAGTATATTGGCTGTGCCTAGAACTGCACATTTCTGGACTGAGATGTCTGATGTTGTTCCTGGGATCTGTTGTAGCCACTGCTCCAGTTTGGGGGTGACTGCCCCGAGGGCCCCGATGACCACAGGCACCACTGTGGTCTTCACCTTCCAGGCCTTCTCCAGTTCCTCTCTGAGGCCCTGGTATTTCTCCAGTTTCTCATGCTCCTTTTTTCTGATGTTGTAGTCACTTGGTATTGCTACATCCACCACAACGGCTTTCCTCTGCTCTTTATCCACCACCACAATGTCCGTTGGTTCGCCATTACCATCTTGTCTGTCTGGATCTGGAAGTCCCACAGGATCTTAGCTCGGTCATTCTCCACCACCTTTGGGGGTGTCCCCCACTTTGACCTCGGGGCTTCCAGTCCATATTCTGCACAGATGTTCCTGTACACTATGCCCGCCACTTGGTTATGTCGTTCCATGTACGCTTTCCCTGCCAGCCACGTCAGTTATTTGTCGGTGGTACATCCCATGTAGGGGCTTGTCCTCCCATGATGGTTCCTCCAGCACCTCGTCCTCTGTTCCCCATTGCCTGAGACATTTGTTGAGCACATCGTCCATTGAGGCTTTGTCCTTGATGTATTTATGGATCTTTGATGTTTCATCCTGGACAGTGGCCCTCACACTCACTAGTCCTCTGCCTCCTTCATTACGGCTTGTGTACAGTCTCAGGGTGCTGGATTTGGGGTGGAACCCTCCATGCATGGTTAGTAGCTTCCGAGTCTTAACATCCGTGGCCTTCATCTCTTCCATTGGCCAGCTAATTATTCCGGCAGGGTATCTGATTACTGGCAAGGCATAGCTGTTTATTGCACGGATCTTGTTCTTGCCATTGAGCTGGCTTCTCAGGACTTGCCAGCTCAATGGCAAGTCCTGAGAAGCCAGGACTTGCCATTATATATATATATATATATATATATATATATATATATATATATATATATATATATATATACGTATATATATATATATATATATAAATATATATATACATATATATATATATATACGTATATATATATATATATATAAATATATATATACATATATATATATATATATATATATATATATATATATATATAATATATATATATATATATATATATATATATATATATATACGTATATATATATATATATATATAAATATATATATATACGTATATATATATAAATATATATATATATATATACATATATATATGGATCTTTGATGTTTCATATATATGTATATATATATATATATATATATATATATATATATATATATATACATATATATATATATATATATATATATATATATATATATATATATATATATATATATAGAGAGAGAGAGAGAGAGAGAGAGGATAAATTTCTCTGATTTTACTTTTTAAAGATATATGTTTGAGTAAAATGAACATTGTTCTTTTGCTCTATGAACTTCTGACATGTTTCTGAAATTCCAACCAAAAATGTAGAATGAACTAAATAGCAAATTGATGCAGTGCTTTCAGACCTCAAATAATGCAAAGAAAACAAGTTCATCATCATAAAGAAACAATAATATGAATGTTTTAACTGCAGAAGAGCTCAGAAATAAATGCTTGGTGGAATAACCATGAGGTTTTCAGTGGGCTCTTATTTTTTCCAGAGCTGTATAAAGGAGGAATCTGTCAGAGGCCATTTCATTTTTAAAAACCTCTTTATAGCTACAGGAATACAGAGAGAATTCCCTATGCCACACCCTAACATAAACAGTTATCATTCAGTGGTTTCTGTGTGTATTACCAGACACTAAAAATTTCCTCAGGGAAACCACAATGATAACGTTTTACACATTCCCCAAAGTTCCTCATTAACTAGTGTCAAAAAAGGTCAAATCTTCATTGAGATCTTGGAGCAACAAGTTGTGCAATAATTGAATGGGTGGGTGAGTACAGTTCATATTTCTAACCAGAAGATGGCAGTACAGCTTTGTCTTTGGCCCCAATTTTTATGCAATCATAAAAAAGGAGCTCTGACGGCTGATAGTGCATGTAAGTATATAAAAAACAAACAGATAATTAAGTTAATCAGTGCCACCTTCAAATTTCTAATACATTATGAATAAGCATGATTAAGACACCAGTAGAGTTTATTCCCGAAACGATTTTTGTCCAAGAGGGTACAGATGAACTGAAAAAACGTGCATGTTTTCCACATATAAAAGCACTTCCTCCCAATGCTACTATGTACAGAAATGCATCGCTGTTGGTCAAAAATAACCAAACAGAGCCTGGAGCAAGCCCTCAGCACCGTCAATCAAGCTAGTGTATGCATTACTCGATGTATTAATGGCAGCAAAACAACATTTTGTTGCAGGAAAACTGTTCATTATGAGGGGCCGTTTAGGACAAAATTTACGTTTTGTCTCTCACACACTACCAAAAAGTCTCGCATACTCCAAAAAAGTAGCCTCGCATACTCAAAAAAATTATGTTTCGTCTCTCACACACTACCAAAAAGTCTCGCATACTCCAAAAAAGTAGCCTCGCATACTCAAAAAAATTACGTTTAGTCTCTCACACACTACCAGAAACTCTCGCATACTCCAAAAAAGTTGCCTCGCATACTCAAAAAAAATACGTTTCGTCTCTCACACACTACCAGAAACTCTCGCACACTCTAAAAATTACGTTTTGTCTCTCACACACTACCAGAAACTCTCGCACACTCCAAAAAAGTAGCCTCGCATACTCAAAAAAATTACGTTTTGTCTCTCACACACTACCAAAAACTCTCGCACACTCCAAAAATTACGTTTTGTCTCTCACACACTACCAGAAACTCTCGCACACTCCAAAAAATAGCCACGCACACTAAAAAAATACTAAAATGTCACACACACACAAACGTTAACTGTCTCGCACACATACACTGCTACCAGCTCGCACATTCACAAACGTTAACTGTCTCGCACACATACACTAACAGCTCGCACATTCACAAACGTTAACTGTCTCGCACACATACACTACTAACAGCTCGCACATTCACAAACGTTAACTGTCTCGCTCACATACACTAACAGCTCGCACATTCACAAACGTTAACTGTCTCGCTCACATACACTGCTACCAGCTCGCACGCACACACACACACACACACACACACACACACACACACACAGACGTTTATCTCTCACATACACAAGACTAAAGTTGAACACACACACACAGTACTAAGACTCGTTTTTTGAATGTGTGAGAGCGAAACTCTTTTTGAATGTGTGAGAGCGAAACTCTTTTTGAATGTGTGAGAGCGAGACTTTTTTGAATGTGTGAGAGTTGTCACGGAAGAGGCGGGGCATAATTTTTGGATCAAACTGCGCATGCGTAGATCCTAAACCTTAAGTTTCGATTGTTGACTCACTGTATGTTCTATTACTTAGTATATTTGTGCTATATATATTTTAAATATATATAGAACGTTTAATTTTCTTGTAGATTAAATGTGCTATAGAAATAAATGAATTTGATTGATTGATTAAAAATAGCAAAATTGCTGTAGTACAATCTGTCCACTGGGTGCCAGCATTACAGGAATTATTAAGAGGTCTTGTGAGAAATTCTGTTCCCCCGTGAAAATCTGTTCCCCCTGTGACGGGAGCGCGCATTGCAGCCAGAGACGTGGATCCGGTGAATCTGACCATTTTCACGGCGCTTCTGATCGATTTCTCGGTAAAAACTACTCATATGATCATATCAATGTGTAACTTTCAGTTTAATCGGCAGCTATCAAAATAAAAATACATACATAAATAAACGAGGTCCGGTGTGGAGGTCTTTTTTCGCTGTTTTGTGTTATTTTGAAAGCGAAGAAAATCGATCTTTTTTCAGCTTTTGTCTCGTAAGTCTGACAAATAAAAGTCAGTCAACAAACACAGGTTCCCAACACATAGTGTGCATTTATAATTTTTCATTTCTGATGAAGGAGGAAGGAGATTAATATACCTGCAAGATCTTTTACTTTGTTTTCAAAATATTTGCACTATCTTTGACATTTGTCCTTAACATAGTTTAATATAAGGTAGCTATTGAAAGATAGTTTCAATATATTTATATATATTTAAAAACACAAATATACTAAATGATACAACATACAGTGAGTCAAAAATGGAAAATTATAGTTTAGGATCTACGCATGCGCAGTTTGATCCAAAAATTATGCCCCGCCTCTTCCGTGACAACTCTCACACATTCAAAAAAAGTCTCGCTCTCACACATTCAAAAAGAGTTTCGCTCTCACACATTCAAAAAACGAGTCTTAGTACTGTGTGTTCAACTTTAGTCTTGTGTATGTGAGAGATAAACGTCTGTGTGTGTGTGTGTGCGAGCTGGTAGCAGTGTATGTGAGCGAGACAGTTAACGTTTGTGAATGTGCGAGCTGTTAGTAGTGTATGTGTGCGAGACAGTTAACGTTTGTGAATGTGCGAGCTGTTAGTGTATGTGTGCGAGACAGTTAACGTTTGTGAATGTGCGAGCTGTTAGTGTATGTGTGCGAGACAGTTAACGTTTGTGAATGTGCGAGCTGTTAGTGTATGTGTGCGAGACAGTTAACGTTTGTGAATGTGCGAGCTGGTAGCAGTGTATGTGTGCGAGAAAGTTAACGTTTGTGAATGTGCGAGCTGTTAGTGTATGTGTGCGAGACAGTTAACGTTTGTGAATGTGCGAGCTGGTAGCAGTGTATGTGAGCGAGACAGTTAACGTTTGTGAATGTGCGAGCTGGTAGCAGTGTATGTGTGCGAGACAGTTAACGTTTGTGAATGTGCGAGCTGGTAGCAGTGTATGTGAGCGAGACAGTTAACGTTTGTGAATGTGCGAGCTGTAAGTAGTGTGTGTGCGAGACAGTTAACGTTTGTGAATGTGCGAGCTGTTAGTGTATGTGTGCGAGACAGTTAACGTTTGTGAATGTGCGAGCTGTTAGTGTATGTGTGCGAGACAGTTAACGTTTGTGAATGTGCGAGCTGGTAGCAGTGTATGTGAGCGAGACAGTTAACGTTTGTGAATGTGCGAGCTGGTAGCAGTGTATGTGTGCGAGACAGTTAACGTTTGTGAATGTGCGAGCTGGTAGCAGTGTATGTGAGCGAGACAGTTAACGTTTGTGAATGTGCGAGCTGTAAGTAGTGTGTGTGCGAGACAGTTAACGTTTGTGAATGTGCGAGCTGTTAGTGTATGTGTGCGAGACAGTTAACGTTTGTGAATGTGCGAGCTGTTAGTAGTGTATGTGTGCGAGACAGTTAACGTTTGTGAATGTGCGAGCTGTTAGTGTATGTGTGCGAGACAGTTAACGTTTGTGAATGTGCGAGCTGTTAGTGTATGTGTGTGAGACAGTTAACGTTTGTGAATGTGCGAGCTGTTAGTGTATGTGTGCGAGACAGTTAACGTTTGTGAATGTGCGAGCTGTTAGTGTGTGTGTGCGAGACAGTTAACGTTTGTGAATGTGCGAGCTGTTAGTGTATGTGTGCGAGACAGTTAACGTTTGTGAATGTGCGAGCTGGTAGCAGTGTATGTGAGCGAGACAGTTAACGTTTGTGAATGTGCGAGCTGTTAGTGTATGTGTGCGAGACAGTTAACGTTTGTGAATGTGCGAGCTGTTAGTAGTGTATGTGTGCGAGACAGTTAACGTTTGTGAATGTGCGAGCTGGTAGCAGTGTATGTGAGCGAGACAGTTAACGTTTGTGAATGTGCGAGCTGGTAGCAGTGTATGTGTGCGAGACAGTTAACGTTTGTGAATGTGCGAGCTGGTAGCAGTGTATGTGAGCGAGACAGTTAACGTTTGTGAATGTGCGAGCTGTAAGTAGTGTGTGTGCGAGACAGTTAACGTTTGTGAATGTGCGAGCTGTTAGTGTATGTGTGCGAGACAGTTAACGTTTGTGAATGTGCGAGCTGTTAGTGTATGTGTGCGAGACAGTTAACGTTTGTGAATGTGCGAGCTGTTAGTGTATGTGTGCGAGACAGTTAACGTTTGTGAATGTGCGAGCTGTTAGTAGTGTATGTGTGCGAGACAGTTAACGTTTGTGAATGTGCGAGCTGTTAGTAGTGTATGTGTGCGAGACAGTTAACGTTTGTGAATGTGCGAGCTGGTAGTAGTGTATGTGTGCGAGAAAGTTAACGTTTGTGTGTGTGTGACATTTTAGTATTTTTTTAGTGTGCGTGGCTATTTTTTTGGAGTGTGCGAGAGTTTCTGGTAGTGTGTGAGAGACAAAACGTAATTTTTGGAGTGTGCGAGAGTTTTTGGTAGTGTGTGAGAGACAAAACGTAATTTTTTTGAGTATGCGAGGCTACTTTTTTGGAGTGTGCGAGAGTTTCTGGTAGTGTGTGAGAGACAAAACGTAATTTTTGGAGTGTGCGAGAGTTTCTGGTAGTGTGTGAGAGACGAAACGTAATTTTTTTGAGTATGCGAGGCAACTTTTTTGGAGTATGCGAGAGTTTCTGGTAGTGTGTGAGAGACGAAACGTAATTTTTTTGAGTATGCGAGGCAACTTTTTTGGAGTATGCGAGACTTTCTGGTAGTGTGTGAGAGACAAAACGTAATTTTTTTGAGTATGCGAGGCAACTTTTTTGGAGTATGCGAGACTTTTTGGTAGTGTGTGAGAGACAGAACGTAAATTTTGTCCTAAACGGCCCCTCATAGTTCATCATTGGTGGCCATGCTGACTAGACTGAGTAGTCCTGGCAGACGATATCAGGAAGAAACTGTAGTGTAGCAGAGAGCAAGGGGGATGAGAGAACTAGGGTTGTGAGCAGTGCGTATACGAGAACGATACACAGTCTTCACAAGTCTGAACTGGAAGTGATCCATGCCATCTCAGTGTAAAGCATGTGCAATGCTTCGACACCAACAAAACGAAATAATGTGGACACTCTAGACCAATGTGCGAGAGAAAGATGCATGAACTTTCTGTACTGCTCTATGTGTGTGGGTGTGTGTGTGTATGAGCATGCAAATAGCTAAACTTTTTGTGTTGTTCTAAAAAACCTGCGACTTTTGTAGTGCCAGTGTTATAAGCTAAATATTTTACAGTACAGCCCTGGTTCAGGCTGTGAGGAGGTTTGCAGGAGCAGAATCCCTGAGGCAGAGGCCAGATTGTTTCGTCACTCATCAGCGGTTATCACTCACAAGCATCAGTTCAAACGCTTACCGCGTCCTGCCAGTCTGAGCCACTGTGGGTATAATCGCCATCTTTTCTTCCATAATTGAAAGTGCTTTCAATTATGGAAGTTAATTGAAATTAACTTCCATAACTGAAATTATGGAAGTTAAAACACTTCCATAATATCCTTAATAACTGCACTAGACAGCTTTTTAGATGAAACACTGTTTGAAACCTGACATGAAAACAGAAAACATACCACGCTCTTGTGTCAAGAATGGCCACGTACAAATAATTCATTCCAATAAATAGTGAAGAGCTAAATATTTTACATGTATAAATGTCTTAACTGTGCTCAAAACAATTAAATATTTCTAATCTTTTTGGATCTTAACTCCTCAAATTCCAGCAAAGGAACATGAAATTATGACTGTTACATGTTTAAAAAAGAAATAAGCAGAAGCAGGACAGGTCAGAGTTCAACGAGAAGTTTTTTTTTTTTTTTGCAGACTTGGCGTTTCTAAAGCAAACACAGTGACCGGCTTGTTCTGGCAGAAAAATTATTTCAGAAAATCACTAATCTGTGGTGATTGCTTTAAAAGGCGGAATGAGAAAATAAGTAAAGAAATTAACTACTTATTTTTTAATCTCAATCCCATGAATAACCATTGTTTTCTGAATGAAAACTAGTTTGTTTTTAATGTCTTGTGTTATTTTCACGTTATTTCAGTAACAAAAACCAACTTTGTTTTCAGTGCGACAAGGTAACATTTATCCCTCCCTATATTTATGAACATCTTTGAAAAATTCCTCCCGTTATTAAAACACTGATCTATGTTGCTGCTCGTATTTTGTTCGTCCCACCATAAATTTTATTTTGATTATAATCCATCTTGTGTGACACTCCATTATCCCCCCAACTGACTTCATGGCAGAGAATACAGAAATGAGGCATTAGTGACTGATTATTGTTTATTTCTTCTTTAAATGAAAAGTAAAAATTTGCCATTGAAATGAAAAGCGAGAATAACATGATTATAAATGTGAACTATAAATTGAAAATTGACAGCAGAAGAAGAGAAAGGGTATCCACATTGATGCTCAGACTGTTTATTAAATGTTGCCGTAGACGTAACAATCCTGTAAAGAAAAAATATTAAATTGGTTCATTATTGCTTAATACACTTTATGTGCTTGTATTGTACTCTATGAACCGTGCAAAAAATGTAAAACCAATGGCTCTTGACAAATATTATCAAAAATGTTGAAGTTTGATGTAATAAGAGATCATCGTTTTATAAACAATAAAAGCCCAGAGGTTTAGATTTTAGACCATTACTGGAAAGTTGATCATCGGGGAAAATTGTTATTTTTAATGTGTAGCAAGAAAAATTGACGGAAATGTCCTCACAACAGCTGTAAATGGTAAAAATCAATGTATAATGAAACTGACCTCTGGTGTGGGCGGGGCAGGTCGTCTTTGGTTACTGAATAAACAAAACAAGATAATTAATAAAGAACCAAATTAATCACTGCAGTCTTTTGAAGCCTGAAATAAACAGTTGCTCTACTCACTTCTTTGGTGACGGGTAACGCTGTTTGTTGACTTGTTTGTTGCAGACGACCACTTCTGCATCATTTCTAGGAGCAACAACATATTTCACAATATCACATTTTCAGCATTTCTGCTCATTATAAAATATTTTTGAATCCACAGCTGAAAACTTACAAATAACTGACTGTGAGGTCAGTCGAGTTGTTTGGGCGTCTGCAACAATTATACATGTTGTTCTTAGTCTACTTTTCAATTTTTAACCACTTAATGTTCTTATTTGTAATAAACAAGAAATTACCTTGAAAATCTATTCCAGAAAGACCTTCTGTAAAAGAAACAATTAACTAGTAGCAACTTTAATCATGAGAATGAGTAGATTTAACAACAAAAACTGTTCCTACCTCGTGTTTTGCCAGCCGATTTTATCTTCTTCTGATTGTCTGAAAATAATAGTATTGTGAGCATCAGGCTTTAAAACTGAGGATTAAAATGGTAGAATTAGCTTTTTGTTGTTCTTACCGAGAAAACCTGCTCCAAACTGATCTCCTGCACAGAAACATTTGTTAGTTCTTAGTATGTGTTCAACTGGGCAGTTTCAAAAATAGCTTTTTGGCTTCGTACCTTTTTTCTGGCCTTGGAGGTTTCTCTCTATCTCCCTCAAAGTATCTCCTATAGGTATTAAAATGGTTTTGGATTTACTATTTGCTTATTCAAAACCAAAAAGAAACGCTAAAGTAAAACGTTTAATTCAACTCACCTGGATAATCTACCCCAAAGAGATCTCCTGTGAAAAAACAGGTATGTAAATATCCATTTATCAGTGATATGATGTTACATTTGAGTGTGAATATGAGTGTAAAGTAGAATAATATTTAACAAATACTCATTAATATCTATAACATTTGAATCAGTTTCGTTTGAGAGGCAGGACATTTCTCTTGATGTTATCCATGAACAACTAACTGGATTTAAAAGAAAACATGCTTAGAGCAAAATTAACACCTCATATCAAAACGGGGAGCAAAAATGGTAAATTAGCACAGCACCTAAGCAAACATCTGGCATAGGTGAATTAGAACAAATAAAGTGGATTACAGAATAATTAGCCTTGCATTAGGCTTTATTTTGATTTAAAGTTTCATTTAAACTTGTTGTCTTCTTGCACTAAGTTTCTATTATAACTGCTGCTGGATATCTGAGGGTTTTGATTTAGTTGGTTTCATTTTAATAGCAACTTGCTTTTCTTACTTCTTTCACTTTTATGTTACATTTACTTAAGTAATTAAACTGATCAAGTTGATTGTTTTTAAGTAGAGGGCCCATTCCTTTTGTATTTAAGAAAATTAGAGCATATATTGGCCGTAAACCGTTTTTGGGTCGTTTGTTATTTTTGTAATTTATATGAGAGGTTTTCATATGGAGAGGGATCTGTTCCTCACTCATTTGCTCTGACCTTTTGCAGAAATGAAATGTGAGAATCTGTTTATTCTCTAAAAGGTCTTGGAGGTAAAATTCTTGCCTTTTCTCTGGTCTTGGCGGAGGCCTCACAGGGTCATCGGCGTGTTTTCTGGTGATGAGAAGATTGTAATTTCTTTAGGTCAACTTAATTGGCCTCAGTTTTGAAGGTCAACAAATATCAGCACAGTACACACAAAGCGTCTATTAATTGATTTTGAGAGGTTTGCTCACCTTTTCCTGTAGACGATTATGCCAAGCACCACAGCAAAGAGGATCAGCACTAAGATGACGACAGGAATAACCACAGGGACAGATTTCTGCATCTGGTACTTCATAGTTCCTGGTGATGAAGATTTAAAATAATCACAATGAGAAAAACCTCTCAGTTCTCTGTGTCCAATGCTTTGATAACAAACAGAGCAAATTCGTTGAATCTAACCCTCTACAATTAATGTGAATGTCCTGGTTTGATTCTTTCCACCCCAGAAGGTAGCGGTACAGTTTAGGTTTCTCGGTCCATCTCCTCCAGCAACCACAAACGTGATGGTGGATGTCGTCTTCCAGACGCCTCGTGATATCGCAGTGTCTGAAACGTCGTTGTTGATGGAAGGGACAGTCCATGAAAACTCTGGAGGATGTGATGAACATGAGTGACTGACAGAACAGGAGACGTTTACAGTCGAACCAGCATCCACTTGAGCTGGAACTGAGCTCATCACTGGTTTCTCTGGAGAAGCTGAGGATTAAGACCAACGACATTTGTTATTGCTTAAATTGTAAGAAATTTAATCAAACAGCATGTGAATGATGTAAAACATTAGGAAGGATTCTTCACCTTTCATGACAATAAAAACACAGCTGTTGTTAAATCTGTATTTGTTTGGTTTATCTCTATTTCTTTGCTCTTTCTCTCCATAGAAACAGAAAGGGCCGTTGTCAAAGGGTTTTATATCATCAATCTCCAAAGAGCAGTCTCCTTCATTCAGGTTTCCCAGAATTTTGGTCCGATCCTTGAAGTGGTCCAAAACATTACTGCGGGCATTGTGGTACACCACTCCCCCAGATTTTTTGTGCCAGATACCACGAGTCAGGTGCTGATCCTCATCATCCTGGAAACTGCAGGGGATGACCACACAGGACCGAGTCAAGGCATTGAATCTGACAGGGACGTCAGCAGCCAGGACACGGAAAGCTGTTGGAGGGGGAAACAGGACCATTTAAACTTAATAAGGTGCCGTCAGAAATTACAGGATATTCAATACAGAAGACATGAAAGTTATACAGATATACAAAACTGACAGGCTTAAATATGAAATAATGCACACAAAGAGGAAGAAAAAATAAGCAGGAAATCAGTTTGTCTTATTTCCTTGTAAGGAAAAAGAAGGTGAACTCACTATCTTCCATGTTCAGTTCTTCTTCAATCGGTACATATTCTGTAAAAAGGAACAAATAAATTAATTTAAATGTTATAATCAATAAACAGACATTTTTGATTAGAAGCTAAGCAATAAACCCAAGAGAAAGCCATAACTTTAACTGGATTAAAGATACCAATCATTATTTACTGGCCAACATTTTTTGCTGCAATTGAAGCTGTAAATCTTCCTGGTTCTCTGAATTTTAATTTAAACTACAGTAGTAAACAATGTGTGTTAGATGTAAAAACTGACTTTTTATCTGAAGAAGTGAGGAGTCTGAGGTTTCTCCAGACACAAAATGTGCAGTGCAGGTCAGAGGTTTTCCGTTGTCTTCAAGGGAGCCAATAAATGTAAGATTGGACTCAGTGGTATACGTATTACTGGATATTTTTTTGTGCTTCGGTAAATACAGCATGTCCGAAAAGTTCCACTCAATTGTTGGCGTATTTGTCTTGCACTTGTAGGACACAGAACAAATTACACTCTTTGCCACTCCCTCTGTCAGCTCTCCTGGAGGTTCTACCATTTTGATTGTTTCAAATGGACCTAAGCAAAAACGATTGAAAATGTTTACTTGTAAAGAAAACTTAAAAATCTAACCAATTTAAACCACAACGTGTATATTCATACTCACATTCAACCTGCAGGAGGAGCTCACTTTTGGCACTTTGTCCACCAGGATATCTCACAGTGCACTCCACCTTCTTGTGGTCTTCTTCTACATTCCAAGTTCGTTCTATCGTTCTTTCCCAAATGCCGTCTGACAACAAGGAGTCCACGGTGCGGTCTGTTCCAGGAATGCCACTCAGAGTCAGATCAGGAGGAGCAGAAGAACATGTATGTTGCACTTTACAGGTAACCCTGCTCTGCTCTCCCACCCTAGGAGCATCAATGATGCTCATTTGAGGTTCTTGTGCATGATCTATAAAGATACAAAGAGAATTATGTTAATCAATGTAGATATTTAAAGTACTGGTGAAAGAGTGAAAGGAAAAGTTAAACATACATTTTTTTAACCTAAACAACTATTTTACTAGGAAATGAGAGACAAAAACAAGTTTCTTGCTGCAATGGAAATAACTGCAAGGGATGTGAATAATTGTGAGATTTATTTTGCATAATCAAGAAGTTGTTTTTCCAGACATGTTTTGATGTATGAAGTTCTGTTACGCTGCTCTTGAAAGTTGATAAATAAAACAAATGAGTGCATCTGCTGTGAAGTCAACCAACTGGACCTGAGACGAACAAAGAAGGGCAACATTTAACCCTTTCATAGTGGTCACTACAGTGGACAGCTGTCTAAAAGCCATTTTCTTGTGCTTTTTGTGGATTTTCATGTTATAAAGGCACACAGACCACTGAAGTGGACACTAGTGCATCATAAAATACATTATCAACTACTGGCATCAGCTGGAAATGCAAGAAATTATTTTTGTTAAATCCAATATGGCCGACAGACAAAAACGCATGCCAACCGACCCAATCCCTCCTTCTACTGTAGACAACTCTTATAAGCCCTAAAGAACAATACTACTGATACAATAACTTTGTATTTGGAGAAAATAATAATAAAAAATAAAAATAAAAAAAAATAATAAAATTTTGTTTTTACAAAAATTTTTCCTAACTTTTTTTATGCCTTCAGAAAATCAAAAGAAATTTGGAGAAAAATTCTGACACAAAGGATCTTAATTCATGCATGAAAGGAATATATATATATATATATATATATATATTTTTTTTTTTTTTTCTTACCTGAAACCATAATTTTGGTGCTTTTATCCAAAAATGAGTGTCCCTGTGAGTGGTAGGAGGTAATTGGGTTGATATCAACCCATGGATAGAGTTTATCCTCATTGTGAGACATGTCCAGCCGATCTATTTTAAGACTACAATTACTGTCTGACACAGAGCCACTCAAATGTGTTATCCCATTATATCTGCTCAAAATATTTGACTGTTTTTGGTTGAATACGTCTGCACGTCCATTACTTTGGTACAAGTACCAGACAACTTGGAGGCCACTCGGTTGGGTTTCGCTGTAGGAAAACTTGCAAGGAATGATGACACATGACCCTTTCATTCCTGTTACACTTCCTGGAGTAGTGAAAGACCAATCCAGATTGAGCATGTTTCCTGTAAAACACATAGAAACAAAATGGTAAAAATTTTTGATGGGCCACATTAATTTAATGTCTACATTTGAATGTTGTATTTCTAATAGCATTATTTGTTGTCTTTCTTCAGATATTTGTTCTCTGGTGGCATTTGGCAACTAAATAGAGTGGTGGGAAAATAAAGTCACCTTAACTCCTAAATCGTGACTTACAGGGATCAAATGCCTTCACTGCAAAAACAAAAAATCCAACCAAGTATTTTTGGTAGTTTCTACTGCTAGTATCTTAATAAACTTAAAATAAGACTAAATTAACTTACAAGTAACCTCTCAGCAAGATATAAGAGCTGGCTTTAAGTAAATAATTCCTTAAATTGCAGAAGAAGTACTTTCACAAGAAGTACTAATTTAACTATGATTGGCACTCACGTTTTACCCGTATGGTGGTGCTCTTCTGCTGGGTCTGTCCTCCAGGAAATCTTGCAGAACATGTCAGATAGTTTCCATTGTCTTTAGCTGATGCCGTAAATGCCAATGTGGAAACAGTTTTCCTCAAACTCCCAGAGGATTTAATATCTCTAGTATTAACTGGCATGTTAGCGTAGTTCCACGTGAGAACTGGTGCATTGTTGGAGCAAGTGTATGAAGCTTCACATGTTACCTGGCTTGCAACTCCTTCTAGATATTCAGTTGACAAAGAGCTAATGCTCAGTGGTAAAATGGAGCCTAAAAACACAAAGAACAAAAGAATGGTTAAAGCTTTTCCAGACAGACAACCTAAGTTTAGGACAGAGGTGATGCTGATTTTAATCTTGAGAGTTATCACTCACATTGTGCAGCTAAGGTTTCAGATGTTGTTGCCGTTTTACCTCCTGGGTGCTCGACAGTGCACTTAACGACTTGAAGGTCTGTCTCTAAGTCTAAAGTGGCTGTTAAAGTTGTCTTAGAAGTGCCATCAGATAGCTGAGTATGGATAACTTTTTTGTTTTTCATTGCGATGTTGAAGCTAAGAGTTGGCGGACGGGTGGAGCATGTGTGTTGAGCAGAACATTGCACTGTTACAGAATTTCCAACTTTTCTTTCACCGAAGATCATAATCTGTGGTCGCTGTGGCTGTCCTACAAAGGAAATGTAAAAACTTAAAAACTTTTTCAATGACATACTAATGAACTGATGTTCAAGGCAAAAATCCCAAAACAAACAAACATACCAATTACTTCAATTGTTACAGTTGTGTCATAGAATGCATATGTGCTAGATCCAACATTTTCTGGATCCACCCAAGGATAAAGCTTTTGTCTGTGGTCGTTCCAGTTCACACGTTCAATCTCTAGAGTGCATGATTTCTTATATGTAGAAGTGTATACATAGGTTCTTCCTCTATACATGCTAATTACATCTCCAGGGTACCAGTTGTCATAAACCAAAGGATATCCCCTGCTCACATACTGGTACCAAACAACTCTGTCTGCTCTTTTAGGTGGATACCGATTGTAGTCAAAGCTACAAGGGATAACGAGGCAGGAATTCAACAATCCTTTGATATTTCTTGGCATGTCAACGCGCCAAGCTTGTGTTGCCGAGTAAAGACATCCTGCAAGAGAAAAGTAGTTGTAAGTCAAAATTATGGAAGTAAAAATTAATCAGTTGCATCAAATTAAGATGGTATGTAATATTACGCCGTTCAAAAGAAGAAAACCAAAGTACCCAAAAACCAGAGGTGCAGGAGCAAATGTCTAAACCAAAACATCTTGATGTAAAGGTATCTGAAAGAAACAAATGAGGTGCATTTGTATTATTTATTGAAACAACTTATCATTAATGTCATGATGTGATGTTGTTTGTGGTGAGGAAGACGCTCGCAGGCCCAGGCAGACATTAGAAAGTGTTTAGTGACAAGTCCAAAACGTAACAGAATCCAGAAACATGAGTAACAACTGGGAGGAACAAGACATGCAGTGACAGACAGTCGTACAATAGACGACGACCCGACAAGAGGCAAAGACAACAGGTGGGTTTAAATACACAGGCAGGGTAATCAGGGAACTAGACACAGCTGGGATCAATCAACAGAGAGGACAGGACACAGGAAACCCTAGAAATAAATACACAAAAACACAGATCACCACAATTAAAGATACAAACAAAATCTTTTGTACCATTTTAAGTCAACCAAATTTTGTTTAATTTCCATTTCTGTGCAGTTAAAATGTTCCAAAGATGTAAAAAGACTGGTACCCATCTTTAACAAAGCTTCCTACAGTTTCTTTCTGTTCCGCTTTTTTGTTTTCACCTGACTAAGTTCTCATCTGAAAAGCAAAGATGACTTTGTAGTGTGGGTTGTGTTTTGCATGCATGAGCTCAAGTTGTTAGAGTAGAAAGAAAATGGCTACTTTACAGTTACTTTGCCATCTCCCCATTTTTTTACCCTTTAAGAGGATCATCTTCATGTTTTAGACTGTGTTGGTTTCAAAATTCACATGAACAAAGAATAAGTTCACACCACAAAAAATGATTATTCTCAGAATTCATAATCAGAAATTATGAATTAAATACAATATCTCAAAAATGGACTAGCTCACTTCCTTGTTTACATTTGTTTGGAATTATAAACAATTTAAGAAAGTAATCGGCATCTGTTCTGTCTTCACTACTTATTTACCATGCCTCTCATTTTTATTATCTTGATCAAAATCTTAAGATCAGGTAAGGAATTTCAAATATTTGTAATGTGTGGTGGTGGGTCCTATTTGCTCAAAAGTACTAAAATAAAAAAAAAGAAGAAAAACAAAAAAAAAACTAAAAAAAAAAAAAACAGGAGCGAAAAAATCAGCAAAGAGAATCAGTAATCTAATAAAAGCTGCATTTAAACTATTCAAGAACTCAAAATTATCCCATAAATATAGTTTTCTTATTATTTTTTGTCAGATATTCACTCTGTTTGGTGGCCAGGGCGAACCACCCTTTCGGCATCCCCCCGTTCCACAAACCGTGGGTGTGGGGCTCATGCCCTTTCTGAAGGCATCTTTTTTTTATGTATTTATAGTAACATCCTCATTAGTTTACTGGAAATGCTGGCATTATGCATGTTTAAAAACTTTATTTATATGTGAGCAGCAACAGAGGTTGGGCTACTCAATGCTGATCTCATTTTTTAACCTTTTTTTCTGCTTTTTTAGGTCAAATCTCAGATTTTTGGATTAGCTGGCAAACAAAATGTTTAAATCTCATTTATAATAAATTATCAAATCTGTTTTGCTTGTTGCACTTTTTCTTCTTCCATTTTAAAGCTTATTTTAAAAAGTGGTTATTATTCAGTAGTGTGAGATGAAACTAGTTGTAATGTTTTTCTCTAAATTAAAATATTGATCATGAGTCTAGCTGTATAGATCTATTTATTCAATATTCTCAGTTTTTTTGCATTCTCATCTAAATTTCTGATAAAGGTGCTTAATTTTACGTTTTACTTCTGTTTTTCGTGACATTAAAGGTTTTAACATGGTATGTTGTTCATCCAGCTCACAGTGAATGCATGGATATCGACTGCTGCACTTTCCAATCTGCTTGGTTCATCTGACCTTTTCTGCAAGCTGTATTCAGGACAACTCAGTACATGGCATTAATTTGAGTCAAGTTTCCTGTTCCTATTATTCAGAAAAATGGCTCAAGCTGCAACTTCAGAAAACAAATTCTGATCTGGACAACCCAGATTCTTTCATACAAACATTTTAATGAGCCCGACTTAATAGATGTTTGTTTTTTCTTCTTCTCCCAGGTTGAGCCAAGCAATTCAACTCCGTACAAAAAGAAAAACTTTCACATATATTCCAGTGATCATTTTACAATGTAGGTGGTTCAAGGAACAGCTTCAAGGATTCATGTTGTTCAGATTCCTTGAATCTGATTTAAGGCTTAAAGAACTTTATAAGAGGAAGTTTGAAAAGTTGTTTCATATGGAAAAGCTTTGTGGATTCCAAATATAAATTCTAAATTATTTCATGAAAACGTATTGAAGCAGAACATGTTTCCATGAAAGAAAGAAGAAAACCACAATGGGTTAAATCTAACATTTAGATCAAATCTAATATTTAGATTTAACCCGTTGAGAGAATAAAGTTGCCAGCAATAACATGTAAACTTTGGAAAGCAATAAAAAAATTACAAATGGTTTATGCATAAGGGGTGAATGTTAATTTGCCATTTTCATTACCGCAATAATATTAAACAAAAAATCATAAAAAGTAAAACAAAATATAATTTACTTATGCTCTTTAATTGTCCAACTTAATTATAAGATTACATTTTTTTTTTTAGAAAAACAAATAAGAAAGTTCTACGTTCTGCATTCAAATAGAAATATTTCTTCTATTCTTTTAAGGAAAGAGGAAGATGTAATTTCCTTGAAACATTTAGTGCAGCAAAATTAATTATTTCCCTTTTACAGGTATTTGCTCTAATGAGTGAATAAAAAATAAAAATGTTAGTTTCTTTGATGTGAGTATTCAATTTAAGTTTTAAAAAAAGATATAAAAAGAACTTATTTGCCATATTCTTTAAAGTTAAGACCAACTTACCTTCTGATGTGGATGTTTATGGGAAATCTTTCAAAAGTGCACTATTTAATGAAGTCCTCCCTAAAACTGTGGGAAGACGATTTGACTTGGCATCTTACTGCTCTGTCAAAAGGATGCTTTCAAACACACATTTTATATAAAAAAAACCACAGAAAATACGGAAGTGAAAAAAGAGAAGTAACAGGCATGTGCAGAGGGTTGATGGGGGGATGAAGTCCCTGCTCATTTTATCCTTGACATCCCAAGGGCCCATTTTTTATTTATTTATTTTTAACTTATTTTTTAGGTGACCTGCTTGTGCCCCTCATCAACAGTATTTAGCTAAATATAACAATTTAGCAAAATAAATTAGTCCGGCTGCCCTCGGTCTAATAATGAGTCTCAGTTCCTTTTGCCTCCATGTTGTTCAGATGGAACTGCGCCCTCTATCAATGAAATTATGGGCAAGAATATATCTTTTTATGAACATGCATTTGTTTGTAAATAAAAACGTAGGTCTGAAGTTGAAGTTAGAAAAACGTTTTATTATTATTATTTTTGTAATTGTCCTTGCAATAGCAGAAAAAACACCCTCCTCACCCTGAAACACAGAAATGGTTTGGCTGCAGAGCAATGGTGGCTCCAGATTTTTTTTTTTTTCTGCAGGTGCTAAGGAGGAGCTAAGCATTTTACTGAGGATGCTATCACTGGTCTTTTCTCCCCTATAGTTATCAACACACACGCATCATTTTTATTTTAATCAGACTGATTTGCATTTATTTGACACTTAGACGTCAGCATGAAGCCTTGAGCCATTAGTCAGATTACTTCCAGATAATAATACATTGTTTAGGTTAATCCAGCATTTATGACAAAGGGGATACCCAGTTATTGACCCATTGCAACTGCGTCACTTAATCATTCGAAGCGCCATGATGTACATCATAAGTGAGAATCGGGAGTATTGAACTTGTTTTTCCAAGTTGTTTTTGTCAGTTTATTCATGATTTCTACTTGCTGGAATCAAGCTAATTTGTCTGTAAATGTAGCACACCTGGTTGGGGCTCATAGACGGCGGTATTTACAGATAGCTTAAAAACTGACCCGAACCTCCTCCCTTCTGATGTGTTGATCAAATTACTGACTTTGCCTGAATTCACACCACATGATTTATGTCACTGTGTCATAAACAGCGTTTCCCCTTAAGCCGGAGCAGCTGTAAAAATGTACAGAAGATGAGACGCTAATAATTTTTTTCCAAACATGCTAGGCTACATGACGGCGTGGCATTGTTTCCATGGTTACTGATGGCTACCTTCTCCATAATGCAATATTTGTTAGCTGTGTCCGAATTCAGGGTCTGCATCCTTCGAAGAACTGGTCTTCGGAGGACGGGTCCTTCGAAGGCCGGTAATAAACTAAGACAGGAAGAAAAATATCTGTGGATTTGGACAGGTCTAGCCTTCACTACCTGCCCCCGCCCCCACCTCAGCGTAACTCATGTTACTCATGGAGGCTGGTTCTAGACCAGATTTACCACAGGGGCCAGGACAGTCAGTGTTTTTCCATGGCAACACTTGAAAAAGAATGAAACAAACAAACAAACAAACAAACAAACAAACAAACAAAAACAGAGCAATATTTAATCATTTGATATAATAAGTGAGCCAAGACCCACTTGAGTCTCCATGGATTCAGTTTGCAGATCCCTGGCAGATGGAAAGTGTGATCCTATCTCCATACAGCAGCTAAAAGTGCAACACTATAATTTTTAATTCATTAAAGTAAAATTGTGAAGGTAAAAATAAATCAACCACTGAGTATTAACATAAGACATTTATATAGTATAACTTCTTTGGTTCGCCGTTGGCCCCCATCTAGAACCGCCCCTGGGCTGCAGGTCTGCGTCTGGTGCACTGACCACTGAACAATGAATTCATAAAATATATAAACATTTCAAAAATACAACATACAGAAAGCCCTAACAAACCTTTTAAAGTAGGAAGTATTTATATAGGGTTAATCTAATGTAAAGTTCTAATGTTCTTTAAATGATGATTTGTATTATTTTGGCTGATAAGCAAATAATCAAACCAATATAGTCGACTAAAAGCACAATAAGAAACTTAATCATAGAAAAATGTTACCATATCAGGGTCTGCAGTTCCTCTCCTGAATCTGTCTGTTATCACACTGCGCCACAATGGACACTTTTTTTTTAATTGTCTGTGTTCATCCTCACTAACATTATGCAGCCTGAGATTTGCGTTTTCCTTCTCACGTCTGTATCTTTACGAGAGGTATTGCTTCTAAGGATGGTGGAGAATCGGGTCGAGGATGTTTTTAAAAAGATGTGGGTTGATAGCAGCTCACTGCGGCTGCGTAGTGTCCGTCTCTAGGCAACCGTGACAACAACATCGGTCCGTAGCGTTCAGGGGTCCTTTAGCTCCCGCAACAAGAATTTAGCTGGCCTTAATATTTCCTGTGTTTTATTTTGGTCATTATTGTTACACTTAGTGTTGATATGTGTGTGATAGGTGTGTCTATCGGATATTTATATAAATATCGTGTCCCGTATCGGTTCAATACGGGACGCAACATTTAACAGCCAAATACGGGACGATTCCGTATTTTACGGGACGGGTGGCAACCCTAGCAAAGGATAATAGAGAAATAATCCAAAGTGTAATAGAAAATACATATATGTTTCTTTCACATTCAGAAAAAGACATTTTCAGCATGTTGGGCTCTGACTCGTAGCATCTTTATAGCTAAATACCGTCATGGTGAAACTGAGCTGGGAAGCAGACTGAAGAACAGCAGCTCCAGCTCTGATCCTGACTGATCTTTCCTCACTAAATCCCCTGATCTTCAATGAACTTCTCCTCTAACAGCGGTTTTTCCATTTCTTTGTTTCAATTGGAAACTTCTCATCAGAGAGGTCAAAGGTCACATGTGGGGTACCCCAAGGCTCAATCCTAGGACCCCTTCTTTTCAATATTTATATGCTCCCGCTGGCTCAGGTTATAGCAGGAAATAGGATTAGCTACCATAACTATGCGGATGATACACAGCTCTACATCACGATGTCACCAGGTGACTCTGAACCCATCCAATCACTGAACAGATGCTTAGATCACATAAATGTGTGGATGGGCCAAAACTTTCTCCAGCTGAACAGAAACAAAACTGAAGTTATTATCTTTGGACCGAAAGAAGAGCGAACTAGAGTCAATGCTCAGCTTCAGTTATTACAACTGAAAACCAGGGATCAGGCCCGAAACCTGGGAGTAGTGATGGACTCTGACCTGAACCTTCAGAGCCACATAAAGACAGTCACAAAGTCGGCCTTCTATCACCTGAAGAACATCTCCAGGATTAGAGGACTAATGTCTCAGCAGGATCTAGAGAAACTCATCCATGCGTTTATCTTTAGCCGTATTGATTACTGCAACAGCATCTTCACAGGTCTGACTAATAAATCAATCAAACAGCTGCAGCTGATCCAGAACGCTGCTGCTCGCGTTCTCACTAGAACCAGGAAGATAGAGCACATAACACCAGTTCTAAAGTCCCTACACTGGCTCCCTGTAGCTCAAAGAATAGACTTTAAAATACTGTTGTTAGTTTATAAATCACTGAACGGTTTAGCACCACAATACATTAAAGATCTGTTATTGCTGTACCAACCATCTAGACCCCTCAGATCTTCTGGTTCTGGTCTGCTCTGCATCCCCAGAACCAGAACCAAACGAGGAGAAGCAGCATTCAGTTTCTATGCACCACGGATTTGGAACAAACTTCCAGAAAACTGTAAAACAGCTGAAACACTGGGTGCCTTTAAATCTCAACTTAAAACCCACCTGTTTAGAGTTGCTTATGGCAATTGATGCCTTCTATGTATTTGCGAGTGACTGGGAGTCATTGCGCGTATATAAAACCCTGTAAATTCTAGACTAACAGGTAACCAATTAAAGCACAAAATCCGCGTAGGACAGCGAAAGTCCTAGCGCAAAATTTTCGCGAAACAGGCGGACGGAGCCTGGTGCTGCAAGGCTGGAGGCCTTGTCCTGTTAGGCTGTGATTTTATCTTTTCTTTTTATCTTTTTATTACTTTCTTTTTCTTTCTCACTGTTTAACCCTGTAAATTCTAGACTAACAGGTAACCAATTAATGCACAAAATCCGCGTAGGACAGCGAAAGTCCTAGCGCAAAATTTTCGCGAAACAGGCGGACGGAGCCTGGTGCTGCAAGGCTGGAGGCCTTGTCCTGTTAGGCTGTGATTTCATCTTTTCTTTTTATCTTTTTATTACTTTCTTTTTCTTTCTCACTGTTTAAAATTATGTAAAGCACTTTGAAATGCCTTGCTGCTGAAATGTGCTATACAAATAAAATTTGATTGATTGATTGATCAGCTCTCTCTCTTTAGAAAACAGTATGAAAACGTTAGCTGCTAAGCTAACAATCAGCGGTTACCTTCGGGCCAATTAAGCTACATAGGAAATATTTTTTGGTTGTTTAGAAGCGAATTTCTGGCTGCAAAGTCAAGTAATTCTGATCTTTCATCCTTACCTGGGGAAGGTAATCCTAATGAATCCAGTTTGTTTCGTAAAACGGTTGAAACAAGTCCACACAGCACAGGACTTAAGAAGCTCCGATCACCCTGCTGCCACATAGAAGATGGCGGACGCTGTTACATACGACTCAGTGCTCCATGAGGCGTCTACATATTCGTGTCTATAGGTGCTATGACTTTTACAGGGGGAGCTATAGCACCCCGTAGCCCCCCCTGGCGCTGCCACTGCTGCAGAGAAAACTTCAGACTTTAATTTCATCATTCTGTCCCAGTGCTGGACTAAAAGCCTGGTTCGCTACAGGCAGCCTGAGTCGGTCCCACTGCTGTGGGTCAGAATCAGATATTCTATGAAAACCAACACCACAACTGTCACCATGACACAGCTCAAAGCCTCGGTACCGCCGGCTCACTGTTAGCTCTCTGCTTCACCTTAACGTTACTACCAGGCGGTTCGCACTGGATCTGGGCTGGAGATGAGCGGCTGTGAGTAGAAGTTACTGCAGAATCTCAACTGCTAGAAAAGATTCAGCCATTAGCATTTGGAGCTCACAAAACATCACACAAACATCAGCGGAAATATGGTACCAATGATTTGGACTGCAGCATAATGCCAAACATGCCATAATCCAGCAGAAAGATGTTTGCACAAGGCAGCTTTTTAGATGAAACACTGTTTGAAACCTGACATAAACACAGAAAACATACCACGCTCTTGTGTCAAGAATGGCCACTTACAAATAACTAATTCCAATAAATAATGAAGAGCTTAATATTTTATATGTATAAATGTCTTAACTGTGCTCAAAATAAATGTTTCTAAATTTTCAGCATCTGAATTCCTCAAATTCCAGCTAACTAACATAAAATTATGACTGTTACATGTTTAAAAAAGAAACAAAAAGCAGAAGCAGGTCTGGTCAGAGTTCAATGAGAAGGGGGTTTTCTGCAGACTGCGTTTCTAAAGTACAAACACTCGGTTGTTCAGGCAGAGCAAATATGGATGTGTGTTTTTTGATCTCGGAGTGGGAACATAAAATTTTTACTGCTAAAAACAATCTTTGAAAATACAACATGATTAATTTTGTAATTGACAGGGCCGCATTTTTTTTTTTAATTTCTATGAACAAAAAGTAAATAATTAAATTGTGGAGGGCCCCCTGTTGGTCAGGGCCCCTAGAATTGTCATCACTTTTCCCCCTTATAATGTGCCTCTGTGCGTGACTCTCCTTTATCCGCCTAATTTCATGGCAGAGAATACAGAAATGAGGCAGTATTGATTGATTATTGTTTATTTCTTCCTTAAATGAAAAGTAAAAATTTGCCATTGAAACGAAAAGCGAGAATAACATGATTATAAATGTGAACTATAAATTGAAACTTGACAGCAGAAGAAGAGAAAGCATATCCACATTGATGCTCAGACTGTTTATTAAATGTTGCCGTAGACATTACAATCCTGTAAAGAAAAATATTAAATTGGTTCATTATTGCTTAATAAACTTTATGTGCTTGTATTGTACTCTATGAACCGTGCAAAAAAAAAATGTAAAACCAACAGCTCTTGACAAATATTATCAAAAATGTTGAAGTTTGATGTAAAAAGAGATAATTGTTTTATAAACATTTTTGTTTATAAAACATTTTGTGCTGCAATTGAAGCTGTAAATCTTCCTGGTTCTCTGAATTTTAATTTAAACTACAGCAGTAAACAATGAGTGTTAGATGTAAAAACTGACTTTTTATCTGAAGAAGTGAGGAGTCTGAGGTTTCTCCAGACACAAAATGTGCAGTGCAGGTCAGAGGTTTTCCGTTGTCTTCAAGGGAGCCAATAAACGTAAGATTGGACTCAGTGGTATACGTATTACTGGATATTTTTTTGTGCTTCGGTAAATACAGCATGTCCGAAAAGTTCCACTCAATTGTTGGCGTATTTGTCTTGCACTTGTAGGACACAGAACAAATTACACTCTTTGCCACTCCCTCTGTCAGCTCTCCTGGAGGTTCTACCATTTTGATTGTTTCAAATGGACCTAAGCAAAAACGATTGAAAATGTTTACTTGTAAAGAAAACTTAAAAATCTAATCAATTTAAACCACAACGTGTATATTCATACTCACATTCAACCTGCAGGAGGAGCTCACTTTTGGCACTTTGTCCACCAGGATATCTCACAGTGCACTCCACCTTCTTGTGGTCTTCTTCCACATTCCAAGTTCGTTCTATCGTTCTTTCCCAAATGCCGTCTGACAACAAGGAGTCCACGGTGCGGTCTGTTCCAGGAATGCCACTCAGAGCCAGGACAGGAGGAGCAGAAGAACATGTATGTTGCACTTTACATGTAACCCTGCTCTGATTTCCCACCCTAGGAGCATCAATGATGCTCATTTGAGGTTCTTGTGCACGATTTATAAAGATACAAAGAGAATTATGTTAATCAATGTAGATATTTAAAGTACTGGTGAAAGAGTGAAAGGAAAAGTTAAACGTACATTATTTTTACCTAAACATCAATTTTACTAAGAAATGAGAGACAAAAACAAGTTTCTTGCTGCAATGGAAATATCTGCAAGGGATGTGAATAATTGTGAGATTTATTTTGCTTAATCAAGAAGTTGTTTTTCCAGACATGTTTTGATGTATGAAGTTCTGTTACGCTACTCTTGAAAGTTGATAAATAAAACAAATGAGTGCATCTGCTGTGAAGTCAACCAACTGGACCTGAGACGAACAAAGAAGGGCAACATTTAACCCTTTCATAGTGGTCACTACAGTGGACAGCAAATGCCGTTTTCTTGTGCTTTTTGTGGATTTTCATGTTATAAAGGCACACAGACCACTGAAGTGGACACTAATGCATCATAAAATACACTATCAACTACTGGCATCAGCTGGAAATGCAAGAAATTATTTTTGTTATGCCAACCGACCCGGTCCCTCCTTCTACTGTAGACGACTCTTGGAGGTAAAAATAACCCCTAAAGAACAAAACTACTGATACAATAACTTTGAGAAAAGTAGTTATAAGTCAAAATTATGGAAGTAAAAATTAATCAGTTGCATCAAATTTCAGATGGTATGTAATATTACGCCGTTCAAAAGAAGAAAACCAAAGTACCCAAAAACCAGAGGTGCAGGAGCAAATGTTTAAACCAAAACATCTTGATGTAAAGGTATCTGAAAGAAACAAATGAGATGCAGTAGTATTACTCATTGAAGCAACTTATCATTAAAGATAAAAACAAAATCTTTGTACCATTTAAAGTCAACCAAATTTAGTTTAATTTTAATTTCTTTGCAGTTAAAATGTTCCAAGGCTGTAAAAAGACTGGTACCCATCTTTAATAAAGCTTTCTATAGTTTCTTTCTGTTCCCCTTTTTTTGTTTCCTCCTGACTAAGTTCTCATCTTAAAAGCAAATGAGAAAGAGGACTTTGTCGTGTGGGTTGTGCTTTGCATGCATGAGCTCAAGTAGTTCTGTCTCACTACTTATTTACCATGCCTCTCATTTCTACTGTCTTGATCAAAATCTTAAGATCAGGTGAAGAATTTCAAGTATTTGCAATGTGTACTGGTGGATCCTTATTAGCTCAAAAGTACTAAAATCAAAAAAAAAAAAAAGAAAAACAAACAAAAAAACGAATAAACAAAAAACAAAAAAAACAAAGACAGGAGCAAAAAGGGTGGAAAAGTGATGACATGTCTAGGGGCCCTGACCAACAGGGGCCCTCTACAATTTATTTATTTATTTATTGTTCATAGAAATAAAATAAAAAAAAATTGGGGCCCTGTCAATTACAAATTTAATCATATTGTATTATCGAAGATTGTTTTTAGCAATAAAAATTTAATGTTCCCACCCTCAACCCAAAAAATATACATCCTTATTTCCCCTGAACCCCCATCCCCCAGCATTACATGGTTCGTTCTTGCTTGGAGCGCTTCACCTTGACGCTGTTAGCAGCAGTCAGTGGAAGACACGAACGATTGTGGTTGTTAATATGCTGCTAAGAACAGTTATAAAATCAGGTGTTCAAAAAAAAAGAGAGAGAAGGAGAAAGAGAAAAAGGCAAGAGTGTCAATTTATAGCTCAGTTTTTCTCCGAGAGGCGAGTAGACTGTATGAGATTATCAACCATTCAGCATTGTTAGCTCAGCTACAGACTACTGATTGCCTCCATTTCACGATGTGGTGGATGCTCCTGCCACCACCACATCATGTTAGTATTTATTTCTTTATTAGTATAGTTTATAGTTTGTTTAAGTTGGCTATTTCATTTAGACATATATTTTCTAATGGGTGCACACTTTAGTTAATGTCTGTCTGAATGGATCATTTATCCTTGTGTTTTTGTTTGGGGTGCCGCTTATAGGAACCAGCTGGTGGAGGAACCTGGGGCAAACCATCTACCAATTACTGAAAGACTGAAGGGGCAGACTTCAAGTTGATTTTTATTTAATTTTGTCACTTAAATATTCACTTATTGTTTGTGCTAAGTTAAAGTTAGTTTGCTTTATTTGTTTATAGAATGCTTTAGTTAATTTTGTATTTATTTGTTCTTTTGTTAGGTCAGACCTCCCTCAAGTGATAGATTTAGGTTACTCCACTCCTATTTAAGCAGCCTTTGTTCTTTGTTTGGTAGGTCAGTTTTTGTTTTGTGTTCACTTAGAGTTCAGTTGACCTCAGTTAATTTGGATCCAAATTTGCTATTTATCTTTTGATTTATTCTAGCTTTAAATCTTTATGCTTTGTTAATGATTTTTTTTTTTTTGAAGAATTAAATGGAAACCTTTTTCTACTTTGAACATTTTTTGTCTTCGTCTGAGTCTGGTCCCTCACACTCTAGCATTTAATGAATTAAGGAATTAAGTTACCAACATATTCATATATGTATTTAACTTGTCCCTGTACCTTTTACCACTTAACAACAGATGATTCAGTCAGCAGCAGCTCTAACCCACGTCCCTCCTTATCTGCCCTCTCCTAAGTGAAATTAAAGCTGCAGTATGTAACTTTTATATAAATATATTTTTTCCACATATTTGTTAAAACTGTCATTATGTTGTGACATTATGGTATGAGAGGTAATCTGTGAAAAATCTTTTTCCTCTGCTTTCCCCCAGTGCTCTCGAAAAACAGCTAGTCAGTAACAGGAGAGGTTTAGTGCTGTCAATCACGATCTCATGTGGCTCATCCTTCCTCCCCCTGGCTCTGTGCTATTCTGCAGCTAGCATAGCCTGTTGTAAATGCTTAGTCTAGTAAGCATAGATACCAATGATAGCAGATAAACGATTTTCCTGTAACAATAAGTTGTTTCTCCACCATTAGCACATTTAGCAGTGAGTGAATGGGGTTGATTGACAGTGCTAAGAGTGTCCTACTGGTTTTGATTGGTTGTTTTGGTCAGAACGGTGCATTACTTTAACCAGTAATAGTAGTTCACGAAGGAGGTGGAGGAGATTGATTGTTTTCACAGATCATTTGTCTCATAACAAACTGTCACGACATGATGACAGCTTTAACAAATATGGAGAAAACATGTTTTTTTTAAATTAAAGATATGTTCTGCAGCTTGAAGAAAATGCAACTACATAGCATTTTTTGAGAAGTCTTGGATTGCTTCATGGATATTTTGCATGTTGCCTATGACTGTTGCTCATGGGGAGAGACATTTCAGTAATCTAAAAGTAATAGAAAAAAATTAAGCAACCTACTTGCATACTGTATGCAGACTGTGTGCATACTGAATTTTACTCTTATATGTAAAATTCATGAGCAGTAAATATTGTACTAGTTATCAGTATTGGACCAAAGAAAGCAAGGCAGTTGCAAGCCTTTGAAATTGTGACGATTTCGATGGGTTAGATAGACTCAAGAAATTGCAACAGCAGCTGCGTGAAGGGGCCCCAATTTAAGTTTTTTGTCAGGGGGCCCAAGATTCCTGGCAGCGCCCCTGCGTCCACCCCTCCACAAACCGCGGGGGTGGGGGTAGAGTCATGCCCTTTCTGAAGGCATGTTTTTTATTTATGTATAGTAACATCCTCATCAGCTTACTGGAAACACTTGCAACATGTTTAAAAACTTTATTTTTATGTGAGCAGCAACAGAAGTTGGGCTACTCATTGCTGATCTCATTTTTGAACCCTTTATGTTCTGCTTTTTATTGGTAAACTTTCTCAAACTTTATAGAAATGCAGTATGCCGTATGTTTAAATCTCATTTATAATAAATTACCAACTCTGTTGCAGTTATTTATTCTTTCATTTTAAAGCTTACTTTAAAAAAGTGATTGTTATTCAGCAGTGTAAGATGAAACTAGCTGTAACACATTTCTCTGAATTAAGATATTGATCAGGAGTCTAGCTGTATAGATCTATTTATTCAATATTCTCTGTTTTTTGTGCTCTCAATTAAATTTCTGAGAGCTAGCGGACAAAATGGTGACAGGCAACAGTTGGTAACTTCTTTCGTTGGCCTCTGTCTAAGCTACGCCCCAAAGAGGGCATTCCCTAGTGTGTCATTTCCTCAAAGCTCTCATTTGCATTTCCTACCATGTCATTTCCTGTAGGTTTCGCTTAGCTTTGGCTTAGCAACTAACAAAGATAGAAGGAAAACACAGAATTATTTATTCCCAACATGTATTCGTGAACAAACCCAGCTCAAACACAAATATTACACCATATTGTAGCCATTGTAACACAAAAATCAAACTATCTAGATTATTCTTTGCACTTTTACAAAGCAAACGTCCTAATTATATCCTAAATGTACAATTTATTTTTCTTTTATTTAATCTCTGCTGAACACATCAAATAAAATTTAATAGCATTATCATTCTCAGTGAATGGATGCTAAAGTTTTAGATTTTGTTTAACAACTTCAGTCTCAGATCAACACAGTCCACACCGTCAGCAGCAGAAACAGCAACCTTACACATATGGGAAAACATAGACTACATTTTTATGTTTTCCCCACATGATGAGGATGATACAATATGATTCGATAAAACTTTACATTCTTCATTAATGTGGGTTCTTGCTATTTTGTGTTTTAAGATCTTGCTGAATGTGCCCCTTTTTAACTTTAAGACCCTGCCCCTCCAAAGCTCTCTGCATGGCCCTGAGAAGTGAGCTCTCATGGGAGTGAACTAATGCTAAAAAATACTAATTTTGTCTCATTCATTTAATTTTTATCTGAATTTAACCCTTCATGACCAATATTGAGACTGCTTTCTTTTTATTAACTTAAAGTTAGTGTTTCCAGCAAATTCACTGGATTGCAAAAGTGCTTTCGGACCAGAAGAGGTTGCCAATGCTGTCACGGATCTTTAAGTGGGTGTGAAAGTTTAAAGCAGTTTATAGAAAATGCAGATATTCCACCTTTATTATAATCTCATTTTATTTTAAGTTCTGAAAGACAGGATTAAAAACACACCACACCTCCTCACAACTTTTGAGCTCCTACAATAAAGAAAAATCTAACTTCATAATTCCCTCAACAGTAGGGGTAATGACACCCTTCTGTGTTTGACCTCACACATGCAGCTGTTCTCTCAGGGACATGCTTGACAGGCTTCCTGTGTGAATTTCTGGCTGAACCGTTTTGAGCCTTTCACGCTTTATCTGTGCCACATGGCAGCTACAAATGGTAAAGGTCTACAGATGAATTTCAAGAAAACTGCTGCAGTGAAAGATCATGCAGCTGTTCTGAAACGCCTTGAAAAGTAGTTTTTTTTTTACAAAATAGAAAAATATTATGCATATTTATGCACGAATCAAAATAGTAGATACAACTACTTGCTGTTCATTTTTAACAAATATTTTCTTAAATATTGTATCCTACTAAGAATAACCTATTTATAGACTTTCTACAGTTAAGAGGGCAGTATTATGTATTTTCCACGCACATAGTGCCATTTTATAGCACAGTTAAGTAAGTAGTTACTTTAAGTTGTTATAAAAATGCTTTATATATCAAAGATGACTTGAAAGAAATTTTGGTAACACTTTATTTGAAGGGGTATCCATAAGACTGACATGACACTGTCATAAACATGACATAATACCTGTCATGAACATAAAGAAGTCTTTATGAATGAGAGAACAGTGACAAATGTGATGAGATATTTACATATTTACTCTGGAGTCATGGATGGAAGCACAATATTTTAAAACTGTTGCTAAGCATTCCTCAACATCACTTTCTCAACAAAAATATATTAAATCAGTTCAAATCTTAACCAAATGGGCTCTCTGTGAGTTTATTTTATACTCTGGCATTTTTGCATTATTTACAGACATATTTGGTCATTTTGAACTTTTGATAGTGGTTTTGCTTCGTCTAATCCTAGAAAACTATATGTCTACATCACTACAAACAGGTAGATTATTATTATCATCATGTCTAAATGATATTTGCATATAATTTTAACAATGAACATAGCTGTGCACTGGGTACCTACCACAACAACCAAAAAAAAGTGGAATATTGTATTTACAACGACAGAAATATGATCAGAGTGCAGACGAGGCAGAGCACACCGTCAAAGCCGCCTTATTTCTCACGTTGACACTGGTTATGTTTTCTGACACACTCTGTCATACTTGGAGCTTTTGGAGTTGAACGACTGGAGTTCAGTTGTGTTTATTTTATGTTAGAAGTGGCTACTTGCACACAAAATATTCAGGTAAAACAGAATATGAACTGCGTTATTTATTGCAGTTATATTTTATTCACTAAAATATAACAAAATACTGAATGGTCTGGCCAGGTTTGCCGGAATAAAAATAATAGCCTACACAACTTTATGAAAATGGAATAAGTTCATTTTTGTACAATTTTGATAGAAAAAGCACAACAAATAATTTTCGCTGATTTAAAGTTCAATGGTAGTAATAATTAAAAACAAGGCATGACTCCTAAAGCAAAAATCATTCTCATGGATATAAATGAAAATTAAAATGTGAACATCTACGTGCTGGTCATCATTTGCTCAAGTTTCTTACACTGGATTATGACCACAAAGTCACTGGCCACTGGAATGGAACCTGAAAAAGTCCCAAAAAAGTCAAATATTTATTTAGGTGAAACAAATGAAAAGTCTCATTGAAATAAATCAAATCTCACCTGCGAGACATCCTGGACAGCCTGTTGAACATGCTAAATGTCCCAGACAATTTGATTAATATTTATTTTTAATGTGATGACATTATATGTTTTTATTTTGTAGTACAATATTTTAAATCATTTTACCTTCCTTCACGACTTTGAAGCTCTGCAATGCGATTCCTTAAGAAAACAAAAGGAGGTTAAACAAGAACAGCACCGAGAAAAGAATCATTTGCAGGTTTTTACTCAGCGGATCCATTTAAATAGTCAATATCTGTAAACCTACTTGTACTTTTTCATCACAGCAGTGCAGATGACTCCGAAGATCACAGCCGTGCCAATGGCCACTGCGACTGGAATGATGATGTGATAAATGTTTCCAATACCTGCAAATAGAAATTAAATCAGACGCATGTCATGTGATGATGAAAAATGCTAATTAACCACATCCGGTGTGTATTTTGAACTATTCAAAGATAGGGACAGACAAAATTAGATCTCACGTTTTACATTGAGTTGAATAGATCTGGATTTTACTTTTCCTCCATTAAATGCTGCTGTGCAGGTGATTTGAGTGTGGTCATCCTTTTCCTCAGGAATAAACACCATGATGGACTGTGTCTCCCAGATCCCTGAGAGAACGGGCTTTTGAATATGGATAACGTCATCTTTACTTCCTCGACTCCATGTGAACACAGGAACATGTGATGGGCAGGTATGACGGACTGAACAGGTGATGGCGTAAGGTTTTCCTTGAACAGCTGTGTTTGACTGAAAAAGTTCAGGTTCTGGAGGATCTCCTATAAAAAGAAAAATGAGTTATTGGCTAAGGCCTAAATTGGTCTATTGCACTATAGTATTGATTTATAAAGAAGATTACATACTCTGCATCTTTAACTCAGCACATTCATCAACAAAGGAGTACTTTTCAGTGGTTTCTTTGTTGTCATGAGTTTTAACAAGCTCGATTCGGAAGCAGAATGGACCGTTGTCATGATCTTTAACGTCTGTTATTTCCAAGGTGCAGTTCTTATCACCCAGTTTTCCTAACATGTTTGTTCGACCCTTAAAACTATCTAAGACCTTTGTGTTATCCTCGCTGTACACAATCTCTTCGTCTTTCTTAATACGATGCCAGATGCCTCTCAGTCTGGAGGTAGGGAGTAATGTGCCAGGATAGTTGAATGAACAGGGCAGCACAACACAGGAGCCGACTACGGCTTCAAGAGATTTTACAACAGAGGCCGTCCACTTTTCTCCAAGCGCAGGGCTGCAAATACCTTAAATGGATACAACAGAGGAGGTTAAGAATGAAATGAATGATGAATATCAAGAGAGGGGAAATGAATGTGTGTTAACTTACCAACCAAAAGCAAAATGAAAATGAGCCTCCTAACTTTTTCCATCTTGTTCAAGTGTTAGTGTTCTAAAATGATCCTCAGTGTTGAAATCTATGCAAGCAAAACAATTAGAAAAAATAATTTGTGCATTTTTTTTTAACACTGAAAGGCCTCGATTACACAACAGATGCTATGGTTAATAATTTAAATTGAGTCTAGAAGAACACAAAATTGACTGGTTACCATACACCAAATTTGGTGATGTTATCCACAATGGTGTAGGGCTGAATCAAGCTATTACCCTACAAAATATAAAAATTAATTGTTTTTGCAAACAGAAAAACAGGCAGAGTCACTAAATTGTTGTTCTGTGTAGCATGATGTCTTCAAATTCTTAAGTAAGTAAAATCAACCCTCAACAGGTTTATCTGCCCTTGACAAATCTTTTGAGCCAATGTCCTTTTTGATAACCCTCCTACATATTACTAAATGAATATCAGGAAACCCCTATAGCCCTTGGCGTGAATAATGTACAGTGAAACCGAAATAGCATCTTGCATTTATCTCAGCCTTTGGTCTGCAGTATTTTCAATTGCAAAAGAAAGATAACAGACCACAGTTTTACAGCCAAACCATAACAAAATCTTCACTATTTTCTAATTATTTCTCATTCTTACCAGGAATAGAAGTGACACCGCTATACTAACATCACTAGACTCATAGTTTGCAGTGGATAATCACTGAATGCAAGTCGAACTTTTACAGTGCAAGAAAATATTTGAAAAAAAATTGAAAATTGTTTACAAAATCTGTGAATTAGTTCTCAAGTGTTATACAGGTGAATAGGAGAGCTAAACAGCCTTTAAACTTTTCATTGTGTTAAATTTGAAAAATTGTCTTGTTGTATTCCCCCAAAACAAAATGTTCAAAACGACAAAGTAATGATGCGCTGTAAAATTTTAATTCTGTAAGTATTTCTCGTTTTTCAAAAGGTGAATAAAGAATTTTTTGGTTGTCAAAAAAAGTAAAAAGAATGAATAAATAAATTAAGAATTTCTGAAGTTGTAAAATCAATAAAATGTCCATATTACTGCATCTCAACTTGGTTATCCTTCACAATTCAACCATACCATGGTAAGAAATTATCTCTTGAATAACTTCAGGCACAAATCTTATTACTACGACTAGAAGGATAATTAAAATTAAAATTCAGTACCATATCATAATATCTTGTGATTTCTAAGCCATGCTTAGAAAAACAAATCCATATCCATTAGAATTTACATTGCCTTTACATTATCTGAACCCATATTTAAGTAGCATGTAGAGTTTTCAGTCTTACCTGATAAGAGAGGCGCTGTCCTGATCTCAGCCCCAGTTGAATAAAAACAGGGTCACATCATTCAAGCTGCTTATAAATTGGTGAGACAATGCTTTCAGTTCACACTTGGAAGGAACCAATCTGCTGCCATGAGAGAAAATGTTGCAATTTCCCCCCCGTTTATTTGTATGAGACACAGCTGTGTGTTCATGCTTCAACTAGAAGATAACACAAAAAGAAAATGCAAAAAGGCAAACAATAGACAGCACTCTAGATAAAACCTAATCACATCTGTTGACTCACTATGAAAACCTTTTTCATTTGAATATTTTTCATTTGAATGTGTAAAGTGTGAGACACGGTAAAGTTGTGATCCCAGATTGTTGTGAACAGTTTCTGTGTGACTGAATACCAGCTAAAAATAAATACTGAAATAATTATTTACAAGGCTGTCTTTATTATAAGTTACCTTGCAGAAAAGAGCGTGTTTAAAAATACCTGGTTCTGGATAACGACTGGCTTAGACTTAGACCGAGACATTTTGGACATTTGGTGTGGATCATCTTGAGTCTCTGTTGTGGCATTTTCATATAAAACATCATGACTCCTACACAGGCTGTGATGTTATAATGGAACAATGATGAGTTCAGGTCATGGCTACGCTTCCTCAGCTCATGCCTGAAGGTCAAGTCTGCTCTAGCATGAACTTAAGGCCTGATTTTTCTTTTTTTATATAAAGCATTAAAATAGAAGCTGGGTTTTCCTGTCTCACTGTTGATTTTTAGCCATGACAACAATGAGAAGCACACATCCCCTAAATATCACTAATGCATTTCATGCTTGGCTAATTCACCAAAGTACTTTTGACTCCTGAATTAGAGTTGCATGACTGCGTAGCAATAAAACTGAGCAAGTGTTGTATATTTTAATTCAAACAGGATTACGGGACGGTGGTGGTGATGTTGGTAGGAGTTGGTTGCCGGTTCAGTTCCCACTCTGTCTGCCTCTGTAGATCCAACAGATCTACTAATAGAAACAGTCTGAAGCTGCTTATTCAATTAAGACCCATGACAAACAACTGTTAGCTGCAGTGGTGCAATCTGACTGAGCTTGAGTGATTTTGTAAAGAATATTGGGCAAAATGTAAGACTGTAGATGAGCAAAGCTGACATACCAAAGGACTTCCAGCTGTAATTGTGACCAACTTAAATGGGGTCACTAAGACCTGAGTCATGATAAAACAGTCAAAGCCCATATTTTGGTTCAGTAGCTACCTTTTTTCTGTAATAGGGAAATGGTTTGCAAGGCAACGTCAGTGATCTAGATAAATAATGTGAAAAGCTCTGGCAGCTCTTCAGCAGCAGCATTGATCCGCTAGCACCTTTTGCTCCTGCTGCTGTAGCCGAGCTGCTTCAAGATTCAGTGTATCGTGAGTTCACAGGTGACAGTCCACCAACCTCGGTTAGAACAAGGAGTGGATGGAGGTAATCTTTCCATACAATCATACTCAACTAGTCTGCCTATTCTTCTCTGATGTCAGCTTTTTTTTCCCCATTTGGAGCAATAACTGTTTGTAAAACTTTGAGTAGATCAGTAGTTTCCGACCTAATAAGACCAGCCTATGTGGGAAGAAAATCCTCTTTGTTCCCCATTCTGATTCTGACTTTAAACTAAACCAAATGTCCTAACCATATCTAGATAACCAAATGTGAAAAGTACCTTCAGTGTGATTGCCTGATTTGTTGTTTGTATTAACAAGCAACTGAACAGAGTACATTTTAAAGTTTCTCCTTTATACTAGTGATCTGCTTCAGCCATCTTGATTTTCTTATCTACGCTCTACAGGTTTTACCCTTATCGCTTCGTGTTCTTCCCTCAGATTTAACCCACCCACATGACAAGATTAAGGAACTGATTTTCAGTTCTGCTTTTTCTGAAGTTAAAAAGGCAGCTGAAGTAAATAACACATTTACTAAAATAATTTATCGGAGATGACAAATTAAAGTCTTTCGTTTGAGTTGTACAAAAAAATAGGAGAAACACATGCAATATTTCTATTTTCAAATATGCAAAATGATATCAGACTGGCTTTACCATAGACATGGAGATCTGTGGTACTTTTAAGGCATTTCTTGCCAATAAGCAGTACGATTTGGTCTTTGAACACACTGGTTGTGTTATTTGCACCAAACCTTATTTTTTGCACACAATAGTTCACTCTTATTTTTTAATACATAAAATCTTTATGCTCATTCTGCAAGTCTATTCAAGGGTTTATTGCTCATTACTAATTTTAAACTAATCTTCATTAACAGCGGAGGCCAGATCATTGCTCATAAGGATTTACACGTCTTGATTTTAATCTTTTTAAGTCTTCAAATTAAGCAGACAGACACCCTTATTGACAGACATTTCTCTTTAGCTGGATTTGTCAGTTTCACACTTATTTCTCCACTTGAAAAATATGACATTGCTAACTTTTTCAAAGAGACAGCCTCTGCTGTAGACCTTTGGATAAATTTATTTATGGAGCCCATTTAATGTCCACTCACTGGTGAATTAGTATTCCTGGCTACCATTACAGCATGGTAGCCCTGAAGAAATCAAATAAAAATGAAGAAAAACAATCATTTCTTCTGCCAACCCTTTTCAAATCTGAGTCGGTCGATCCCAAGATCATCTGAGAGTCACAGTCTACTTCGAAGAAAAAAAAATAAAAATAAAGCATATAATCTCCTTGCACTTGTATTCTTACCATTAGAACCGTTACCATTATTCTGTGACACAACAACCATCCACTTTACTGTGTTGAGGGACTCTGTCATAGATTTACAAAAATTAGCTCATAAAGGTGAAGTTGAGGAGTAATAATCAAATGGTTTTCAGACGGAAAGGACACAAACATGAGCACACCAAAAAGTGTGTCGGTATTTTGTAAATAAGAAAGCTATTTTTATTTGTGAGGCATCTTTCACAGATTAAAAATCATAACGTGCTCCATAAAGATACAAAATAGAAATTAAAACATTCAGCTAAAACGTTATTAAAAAAGACCAAAACAGTTAATTGATATAAATCAATGGTACTTAAAAACCTGTTAAGGTAAAACTTGTTTGAAAGAAGAATGTCTTCAGCAGGTTTTACTAAAATGTCTTCAGAGAAACCTAACAACACAAGAAGCTTTGCAGCTGTGTGTAGATTTCGGTTTGGGGACTTGATGTCTCAGCTGTACTGTGTCACTGCTTGTAACTAAAACTGATGCAGAAAAACCATCAGTGATTTTCTGATTAATATTCAGTCTTTCTGATTTTAATTTGGGAGGAATAGATGAAACATAAAGTGAAGAGTTCACAGATGGATGGATGGATGGATGGATGGATGGATGGATGGATGGATAGATATGTATGATTTTCACAAATAATCACTGTGCAGCACACAGAGCTTTTCATGTTTATTGGTACAGGAAAGACCCAACAGTTAAAGAGATAAATGTAACCCATACTAGCATAGCTGTAAAAACTTTAAAACTTTAATCTGTATATATGTGCGTAAAGTTCCTTAAGTCACCAAAGAGTTAAAACAAAAGGTGTTGAAAATTTACAGTGATCACCAAGTCTTACACTGGGAAACATCTTAACTATTTAGATGTTCAGGTCTGCAGTGTCGTCATCATTGTCATCAAGATCCTGTGAAAAATAAGCATAATCAGGATATTTGTTGGTTAAAAAAGTAGAATAAATGTAACTGCATTGAATAATTGACTGAAAAAAGTATAGTACCTGTATTTATTTGCAGGGATTTGGTTGGCTTTATGGTCCCACCACAACAGCAGAAGTAACAATTAGAAACATTTCACAGAAAATTATTTTATAAATCTAATTCAGTCTGAAGTAGGTACCTCTTTGGTGATAGGAAGAGAGGTTTGTTATCTTTCTGTCCACCATAGGAGTTTGCATCACAGGGCCTGATGATTCATATAATAGATTTTCAAATTAAAAGAAAAAACACACACCAACAAACTTTTACCTTTAAAAGTTTCTTAAATGTCAAATATTCACCCCAGACTCATTTCTGTAGCATCTCCTGCGAAGACAAATTAAATGAGTTTATGTGGAATGTAAAAAAAAAAAAAAGTGTTTTGGCTTATAAATAATGTTATTGCGAAGCCACAGACAGTTCCAAAACTTAGTTCCAAATAGACCTTCTGGGAAAGTTAAAGAAGAACAGAAACTATGCAAATTGTTTTGGAGAAATGTTGCCTAAGGTCAAAAAAAGAATTTCTCTTTTACTGCCAAAATAACAACTCACAAGTCTATTTGAAATCCACAGCGAAAATAAAGAATTATTCCCTGAAATTCAGTTCTGTGCTTAGAGAAGTAAAGAAATTAAAAAATGTTACTTAGTGAATTACAACTCCAATGTCATTGAGATAAGAATAATTATACTCAATTGTGTCGCAGAGGGAAAGACATTGATTGCACAGTGACTATTTTCTCACTTGCGAGACAGTATAGACATCCTGCTCCACATGCTAATGTTAGAAAAGTGTATTATAATAATGTAGTTAAATGTAGCTGTGACTGTGAGCAAGTTGTCTTTTTTATACCTGCCATCTTGACTTTGAAGCTCTTGAATGTGTTTTATTTGTTAAAATATTAGACATCTGTAACAGGTTCACTGTTAATGAAAATGAGTTTGGTACTTTGTTACTCACTTGTATTTCTTCACCATCAAAACACAGAAGAGTCCAAAGATCACAGCAGTGGCAGCGACTGCAACAGCAGGAATGATGATGTGGTTGTAGTTTTCTATGCCTGCAAACCAAATGTAAGCCATTCATTTTTTATGGCAAACAGCAACAAGTGGGAACGATTTAAAAAGCAAACCAAAGTTTGTCTCACGTTTTACATTAAGTGTGAACTTTTCCTCTGATTTCATTCCTCCATTAAATGTTGCTGTGCAGATGAGCTCTGATTCGTCATCCTTTTCCTCAGGAACGAAGGACAGGATGGATTCTGCCTCCCAGATCCCCGAATGAATGGGTTTATGAACTTCAGTGATTTCATCATCCTTATTTTCCCGACTCCATTTAATCTGAGGGCGATGCGAGGGGCAGGTGTGGTGAACAGAGCAGGTGAGGGTGTAGGGTTTGCCTGGATTGGCCGTCTTTATTGGACCCAGTTTGGGTTTAGGTACGTCATCTGTGAACAACAAATACAGGGAGCAGTTAATGTAAAAATGGGTGAAACAAACGAGCAGCATTGATATACAGCATGTGGAGTATTTACATACGGATCATTTTGATATCAGCACATTTCTCAACAAAGGAGAACTTTTCCTTAGTGGGTTCGTTGTTGTCTTTTCGTACAAGTTCAACGCGGAAGCAGAAAGGGCCGTTGTCATGATCTTTAACTTGAACTATTTCTAAGGTGCAGTTGTTCTGACCCAGGTTTCCCAGCAACTTGGTTCGGCCCTTAAAGCTGTCCAGGATCTTTGTGCTGTCCTCATGGTAGAAGTTCTCTTTCCATTTGTCCTTACGATGCCAGATGCCCCTGAGTCTGGAGGTGGACAGGTAAGTCCCAGGATGACTGAGTGTACAGGGCAGCACAACACAGGAGCCCACCAGAGCGTCAATGGACTTTACAACATCGGCCGTCCACTAGTCTCCGAGCACAGGGCTGCAAATACCTTAAGTGGATATAATAGTGGAGGTTAAGAATTAAATGAATGATGAACATCAAGAAACTTGAAATGACAATATGGTAAACAATTTACCAGCCAAAAATAAAAAGAAAATGATCATCTTTCTATCTTTTTCCATTCCTTTGGCGTGTTGGTTGGTCTAATTGCTCTTCAATGTTGAAACCTATGTAAAGACAACAATTAGAAATATTATATTTGATTCACTGAAAAGTCTGAAAAGTAACACCAGTTGTTACCATGAGTAAAATATTAAATCACATTCAGAATATCACAAAATGACTGAGAACCATTTAAAATTTGATGCTACAATTATATTGTGCTTATGAAATGATTTCCCCTACAAAATATAGACATTATATAATTATTTTTGCAAACAGAGACAACAGGAATTATTTATTTCCATTACTATTAGTGTCTCTTGGCAGGGCCCACTTTTGTGGAATTATGTAAAGTTTGTCATGGGTGGGGTTGTGCTTTTGCAGGAGTGTTAGTTACACTTTCAGATCATTTCCAGGACATCTTACCACACAGAACAGATGTCACAATAACTTAAACAGCACAGTCAAGCGTGGGTATGAGTGGGTGAAGTTAAGAGGGGGTGTTGGAAAATTAACAACTTTGTTGCTATATTTAGTGACTTAAACAGTGATTAGCGAGAAATCTAGTGCATTTTTAGTGTATTTTTGTAGACTTTGTGGCGACATGTGAAGGCACCAGTCGCTCTGCTGTAACTGAGTGAGAAGATAGTGCTGCCGTGAGCCTCTGCAGTTTCCTACGTGCTGCAGTTAGTCTCGCAAAATCATCTGCCAGCAAACAACCAGAGCAGAGAGGACAGCAGCCGATTCCATGTCCACTTTGCAAATGAATCACACATGTGCAAAGCTAAGAAACACAACTGATCAGTGCTTGCTATTGCATCTCCATGGGGGTGAGTGTCTAAGTGAGATGAGTTTATGACCCTTTGCAATTATGTCACTGTCACGATGGACTTTGGGAATGAGGGATGGGAGTATTGAACAGAGCGACTGAAGCTGTTTTCCTAACTTCTTTTTGCCAGTATTGTTACTTCTTGTTCAAGTCAAGTTAATGTCTGAAGGCATAACACACCGAGCTGAGGCTCGTAGACGACAGTATTTACAATCGAATAAAACAGCTAGCTTAGAAACCGACCCGCCCAGCCTCCCTCCTGATGTGTTGATCAAATTGCTGTGTTTGCCTGAATTCACGGCGAATGATTTATATCTCTAGGTCATAAACTTAAAAACAAACACAACATTAGATGCTAACCAGTTTTTTTCCACACATTAGACAATATAATGGTGGGGCATTTTCTCCCTGGCTACTAGACGCGTACCTTTTACATAAGACAATATTTGATATCTTTTCAATCATGCTTCCTTATTAAGTACATGAATGTTAATCTTCTTACCTTGTAAAAAGTGTTTGCTGCAAATCCACGATTACATCGAGGGCTGCCAGTCATTATGATTGACAGCTGCTGTCCATCGCTGCTGTATCCTCATTAAAAGTTATACTTCAATGACAAGTTTGGTTTTCATCCTTGTCTGTTTGGGTCTGCACAAACAGACCCAAACATTTTACTTAATCAACTAATTAAGTAAAAGCAGTATTAGGACACCAACTGTCTATTTCTTGATAAGCTTTATGGGTGTGCATAGGTTGTTTTGACATCCGCACAGTGCTGTGATGTGGACATTGACCAAGCAGTACAGTTGTAACCAAAAAGAAAAAGAATATTTTGCTTCTGTGCAAAATAGTAAATTTACAAATTTTGTAAAATAGTAAATTTGCTTCTGTGCAAAGTTTGCACAGAAGCATAAGAGCACCCCTAAGGACCGATTTACTAGTTTATCTGCATAAAATGTGTTTTCAGGTTTAGTTTTAAGTAAGCAAAATGAATTCCCTAGGTTTCTCTGAATTTTCTCAAATGGAGCTTGGTGAATAAGGAGTTAATTATGTTTATTTGGAATTGATTTATGAGGTTTTGTATAAACACACACTCATAAAAATGAGTGAAGAAAGCCCGAGACGATTCTTTTGATCGCTGCCTTACATATCACTCAATTAACACATATATAAAAACTCCACTAATACTTGGTATAAATAATGTCAAAATGAAAGGGTGGCCTGGATTTATCTCAGCCTTCAGTCTGCAGTATTTTCGATTGCGGAAGAACGATACCACACCCTGGTTTTAAAGCTAAGCCATGACAATAAAAAGCTCAGGGTGCAGTTGGCTTATTTTCAAGTATTTCCCAGACTCAACCCATGTAAGTGAGACTGCAGTAACATATGCATGAACTTTTCAATGGACTCCAACAGAATGCATACATAAACTTTACAATGCAAGAAAATGTTTCATCAGTGTTGTAAATTCTTATTACTCTTACCACAAGGGAAAAAAGTAATGAACAGTAGTATCCTGTGATTACACTAGTTCACACTGCTGTCTTAGTAGCTGCAATTTGAAGCCAAATTTACGCTGCTTATAAACTAAAAATGTTTCTTTTTTTTAGTTTTACCTTATAAGTGTCCTGCTTTGCTTTGAAGAGCTGGAACCAAACAAGTAGAAGGATGAGGTCAGCTGCGCTGTTGGAGAAAGAATGCTTTCAATAAAAACAAAAGACTGCTACTGGTTTTACTTAAAAAGACGACAGTTGTGGTTCCATCTGCACAGGAACATTTGTTATCCGTTATATACCATTTTTGAAAGTTTTAGTTTAAAATAGAGTACAGGGAAAAGCAGGAAAAATCACATACCTCACACAGGATGGGCGTACCACAGGAAATGACCAAGCCCACGCACAAGAGTATGGAGTTAAATTGAGGTCATAAAGTTTTAAAATGGACACTAAAAAAATCCAACGAACTTGGAAACTGAAAAATAATGATTTCAAAATGAAAAATAAATTTGAAACAAAAAATAATGAAACAAACAAACACCAACAAAAACGCTTAGAATTTCTTTTCAGATTAGTTTTTTTCCACCTTCAGATTTATTTATTTATTTATTTTCCAAACATCTGGCCCTGTTCAATGTGGGGGTGAGACCTCAGAAGGCTCCATGTGGGTGTTAAATTATGACGGACAGCTCAACACTGCAACCATCCATTATACAACATGCTTATCCCTAGAGGGGTCGCCAGGGAAGGTCAACGGGCGACATGCGGCGCACCCTGGTCAGGTCGTCAGTCCAGCTCAACACAGTGACTGCAAAATATTCCCAGCTGTTGCATTCAGGAAGTGTGGCAACTGAAAACGTCTTTAAAACATCGTTTGCTAACACTTTATTTGAAGGGGTGTGCATAAGACTGACATGACACTGTCATAAACATGACATAGCATCTGTCATAAACATGAGGGGGTCTTCATGAATGTCTATGACAGTTGTCATGAAGTGTCATTTGGTAAATAATGACATTTTTAAGGCAAAGTTGATTTAAAAGTTGCCTTGAAAGTCCACTAAAAGTCCCAACTTTGCATTATTTTGTAAACAATGACACTTTAATACAAAGTTGGCACTTTTAATGGACTTTCAAGGCAACTTTTAAAGTAACTTTGCATTAAAAGTGTCATTATTTACTGAATGACACTTCATGACAACATTCATAAAGACTCCTTCATGTTCATGACGGGTGTTATTTCATGTTTATGACAGTGTCATGTCAGTCTTATATTCTGTTAATGTGAGTACATTTGAAAAATAACATGCTTCACTGATATAAGCTGCTTATGTAAACACACAACACAAATCTCTGTGGCACATGTATAATACTGTCAAATTTGAGCAGTGGTGGACATTTCTCAAGGTCTCAAAATAAAGCAGAATACCAATCAATCTGACTGCTTCAGCTTCCCAGAGCAGAAAGAAAGAGTCCTTATAGTTAAAAACTAATAAGGAGTTTTTAACTTTCAGTTTTCCTTTTTTAGTTTAACAATTATTTTTAAATTTTGATTTTTTTTTTTTTTTTTAATGAACAAACTTTATGGCCTCAATTTAGCTCCATACACACTCATACACCACGAGCTGAATTAGAACCGCCCCGCTCTCATTTTCATTTTAAGTAATCGCTATTGCGAAGCTGTTCGGGCAAATGCTACCTGCTAATCCCCATACACTCAGTCTTGCAGTGGATTTATAAGAATAAGCCCAAATGTGCAAAACAATTACCGTGCAAGGGACAGCAGACTAGCAGAGAAACGCAAAAAAAAGGGGGGGGGGAGAAAAAAGGGGCAAGAAAAAGCTCAAAAGTAAGCAACAGCATTCCTGCAGCCAGCCGCAGCGGTAGCAACTTTGCAACACTCCCTCTGGTATTATTTTCTGTTTTTAAGCTAGCCAGGTCTAAAGTTTAATCATGCGACATCTCTAACACGCCCAGGTCAGAGTAGGACGCGTCTCGTTCACCAGCTGTGATCAACAGGATGAGCTGCAGACTGAACTGTGCAGGCACTCTGCTGCAGCGGCCAGCGCAGCGCTGTTCCAGTGCTGGCTGCCAGTGGCTATTACGTAAGGCGGACAAAAATGTAAATTTGGAAATTGGACACACAAGCAGCAGATGATTCAAGCTAAACAGCGAGCATAATTATCTCTTCCACCACATATTTTGTTGAATGTCGAGTCAACGAAACAAATAATACAGGTCAAATTGGTAAAAATTAAAAACAGTAAAAAGGCACATTATTTTCAATCACATGGAAAAATACATACTACAGGTTTTCACGTTATTGCTTCACTGCACTTCCCTCAGATTTAACCCACACACCTATCTGTGGAAAGATACATTTTAGTAATGCTGGGCTCTGCAAGATTGGTGCAGAAATAATTTTCAGTTCTGCTTCTTCTGGCAGCAGAAGTAAACAACACATTTACTAAAATATCTTATCTGAGATGACACATTGGAATCCGAGTTTGCAGATGATGTTAAAAAAAGAGAAGAGAAAAAAGCCCTACGTTTCTATTTTGAGGGGTGCAAAATGATTTCAAACTAGTTTTACTAAATATGGTGATCTATGATGCTCAACAAATTCTGCAGAGTTAAATCAACACTATGCAGAGTATATTTAGCCTTTTCAGAATCGGCATTAATTTAACTCTTACAGAGTTATTTCAACAATAGTTTGAGTAGTTATAACTATTTCAAGTGTTAAAATTACTCAGTTTCCTGTTGAAATAACTCTGAAAGAGTTAAATTAAAACCAGTTCTAATAAGGACCAAATTCTGCAGAGTTGATTTAACTCTGTAGAACGTTAGCTGGAGATAGGCACAGCACCTCCTGACCCCACTAGGGACAAGGGTGTTAGAAAATGGATGGATGGATGAGAACCCAAGATCCACTGTATCACCTATTTAATCGGTGGCGCAGAATAGCATGTATAAAAATCTTCCCCAGTTTGAAGACTGATGCTGAAGTTCGTGGGGACTGTTCATCTAGAACACAATGTTTAGCCTTTTTTACCTGCTGACACACACACGCTGCAGCTTACATAGCCATGTTTATGTGTGACTGCCACCAGTCACACATAAACAGAATGAAAGTGATTAGACTCCCCTTTAGGGAGGGTACAGATAGCAGAGAAGATTAAAAAGCTAAACTCGTGCTACAATCTTTGGCTCACTTGGTTTCATCCATAAGGTTTGCTAAGTGACATCAACGCTGGACGGTGAATGTAACTCTTTATCTTTTCCATTTGTACGACATGTATGGCTTGTAACATTTGATCATTTTCCAGCATTAAAGCTTGTTTGTAACCAAATCTCATTATTTCTCAAGGTAATTTACACAGAGGGGTTCTGATCGGGTCCTGGAACTAGTTAATGGACCTGGTGGAGCACAGAGACAGAAATGAATGAACTCCAACAACAGGTTAGATGTAAACCATTTGAGTTGTTATTATGACGCCTCATGTTAGCAGCATGTGTTATCCCCTGGTTCTTAAGATGAACACCATCTCAGCCAAAAAGGAGAAACGCTCTCAGATTATAATTACCATAAGAGTTGAATCTGAGAGACCAGCAGGGAGGTTAAAACCAGGAGTTTTCCTGATTCACCTTCCAATCCCCACCTTGTGACAGATTAAAGTCTCCTCACTGATGTGGGGTGGTTTAAGTTAAACTGAATGAAGACAGCATTCGTTCACTTTTTGATTTTAAATATTTGATTTAGAAGGACAAATACTTAAAACTCTGTTGGCTGTATGGAGCAGATTACCTTTTTAACATAAAAAGGAACTTGGATTGCATGAAAGGATAAATATTTTCTTATACGCTGCTCAACCTTTTATTGTGTGATGTAAATGAACCATGGAGATAAAAACGATCGCCTTGAACACCAGAAGCTGTCATCAGGAAATACCCAGCTATATGCAGCTAACTTATTTTGGGAAATATGAAAATAATTTACATATAAACTGCTTTCTGACACATATATTTTAATACTTTATAACAGGAAACTTGTTAAAGTTGATAAGCTGTAATCCCTTCAACTAATTCAGTTATAAAACTTCAAACCTTCCTGTTTGGATTAAAGTGATGTTTTGAGCTCACAGGACCGTTGCTGACTGACTTTCTAAAAACCTGCAGAGTGATTGTGTACGGTGCTGTGAAAGTGTATTTGACTTCTGCTTATTCGCTTTTGCTTATCTGGTCAGTCACCAAATGAATTTTAACACCAAACAAAGACAACCTCAAACAAACATCATTCAGTAAATGTGAAATCAAGTATTCAAATGATTTACTGTTTTAAGAAATGAAAATGTCCTCCAAGCCTAAAGAAATTGTTCTGCCACCTTTAGTGGGATTGACTGTCATCAAGTATTTATGATAATTGACAATGAGTTAAAATATCTCAATTGGATGTAAATCTAGACTTTAACTAGGAAATGGCCAAGCCTCTGATTTTTTTCACGGTATTTAGAGTTGGATTAGCAGGTGTGCTTTGAGTCATTTTCTAAATCAAGTGTTGGAGAGCTTTAGGCTATAAGCCAATGGCTGCACAGCCCCTTCTAGCACTTTCTGGTGGAGGGCAGATTTCATGGTTTAATCAATTACGACAAGCTTCTCCGGTCCTTAAGTAGCAAAACAACCACAGATCATCACATCATCATCGTGTTTCACTGTCGGCGTTTACGTGATGTGTTTATGTATTTTTTTGATAAGCTGTATTATTTTAATGCCAGATGTGAGACACACACACACACCTACCAAAATGTTTCATTTTTGTCTCATCAGCCCACAGAATACTATACGAAATGTCTTGGGGATCGTTGGCAGCCATTTCTCACCAAGTGAGAAGACTGCAGCTCCTCTTCCTCTGAGCTGCAGTCTCCATGCCAAGGCTCTGTCTCACAGAGAACGACTCCCCAACTCAGCTCCTTCAAACTAGCGGTAGCAACAATTAGAAAACTTTGCTAAAGGCTTCATGGAGAAACGTTGTGATAAAGGGATGAAGGGGGAGTGTCAAAAGAGCACACACTTGTTAGGACAGAGGCCCAGTTTCAGAGTGGTAGATTATGAAGTCAAATTTCTGTTAAGTCATGTTTTGAATGCAACATAGTTACTTTTGTAAGTATCTTCCAGGCACAAATTGCTTGGAAGATACTTCATGCTTCCCCTTTAGTTGCAGATTCTACTTTGCATTCAGGAATGGAGGCAAAGTGTTAACTGGACGTTTACCTGTTTGTCCATCCTGTGACAGACTGGGAACCAGAGACAAACTCTGCATCTTGGATGTTGATCACTGGCGCTAACTCCCCCGTGACCCTAGCCAGGAATATTTGAGGATGGACAACAGATAGACTTCTGGCCATCCTTTAAGCTACTCCAACATTTTAATAATTTGATAATATTTTTAAAGCTTTTGTACACATGAACCAATCTATTGCCAGAGAAATTTAGTGCTTAATTTGAGAGCTGTACATTGATTGCTTGCTCTTTAACTGAGCAATGCAACATCCCCAGTTAATATTTGAGCAGTTTTCAGTTTATTGTCACTATTCGTCAGAGTGCCAATAAAACATCTCTGTTTTCTTTTAAAAAGGTTTATTTGCATGTCCAAAATATTTTTCATAGTTATAAATCAAACATTGGCTGAAACACAGTATGCATGGATGAGTGGATGGATGGATAAATTTGTGATTTATACAAATAATCACTGTGAGCTTACAGACCCTTTCATTTTTATTGGTAGGGATGCCACAGTTGAGGAAGGTGCAGTAAACGTAGCATATATTAACATAGCCGGTGTTATAAAGACTTAAATCTGTGCATATGTAAAGCATGTACCTTAATTCACCATTAAATCAGAAGAATCAAAAGAATACAACCGGTTTGTTGAAACAAAGGATGCTGATAATTACACTGGCTATTTACTTTGATCATCAATTTTTACATTTTTACACGTTTCCATAAATATTCAAGTCTGCAGTGTTCATGTAGTCGTCGTTGTCATCCAGGTCCTATGAAGAATAAGGAAGATAAGGGTGTTTATAAAAAATGGACTGAATTTTAAATAGCAGGAAAAAGAAACTGAATCATACCTGTTTGTAATTGTTGGATTTTTGTTGGCTTTATGGTCCCACCACAACAGCAGAAATAACAATTAGAAACTTTTCATATGAAATATTACATAAATCTAATTGAAGTGGTTACCTCTTCGGAGACGGGAAGCGAGGTTTGTTAGTTGTCTGTCCACCACAGGAGTTTGCATTATTGGGACTGATGGTTCAAATAACAGTTTTTACAATTAAAACACACACCAAGAAAACTTTACAACTTGTAGTTTCTTTAAGCTAAATATTCACCTTTGATCATGTTGATTCCTTTGGGGTCTCCTGTTAAAGACAAATTAAATACTATATGAGTAATATTTCAAATAAAAATACAAGAGCTTGTCTTATACTTAAGGTTTTTACAAAGCCACTAAAAGTTCCAGTTACCTTGAAAATCTGCTCCAAATAGACCTTCTTGGAAAAACAAAGAAGGAACAGAAAGTATGCAAATGTTTTAGGAAGCATTTTGTCTAAAGTAAAAAAAAAAGGAATTAATCTTTTACACTTAAGAAAAAAACTCCAACTCAGCAGTTTGCAGGTCTATTTGAAGCTGCAGCAGAAAATATTAACCTTTTCTCTTAAATTCAGTGGTGCATTGAGAAAAGTAAGATCTCTTGCCTTTGATCAGAAGGAGTTGGTCCTGAGGCGCCAGGTCGAAGCCTGAAAATGTCACATACTGAATTAAATATTATATTATATAAGTACAATGTTACTAAGATGAGAATAATCATTTTAACTGTCTGACAGAGGCAAGGACATTGATTACAAAACGACTATTTCTCACCTGCGAGACAGTCTAGACATCCTGTTCCACATGCTAATGGTTGAAAAGTAAAGTGTATTATAATAATGTAGTTAAATGTAGCTATGACTGTGAACAAACTGTCTTTTTTATACCTGCCATCTTGACTTTGAAGCTCTTGAATACGTTTCCTTTAAAAGACCAAACATTTGTTAAAATATTAGACATCTGCAACCAAATACAGGTTCACTGTTAATGAAAATGAGTTTGGTACTTTGTTACTCACTTGTATTTCTTCACCATCAAAACACAGAAGAGTCCAAAGATCACAGCAGTGGCAGCGACTGCAACAGCAGGAATGATGATGTGGTTGTAGTTTTCTATGCCTGCAAACCAAATGTAAACCATTCATTTTTTATGCCAAACAGCAACAAGTGGGCACGATTTAAGATGGCTGAATTTTCAAAATAAACAAAAAAGCAAACCAAAGTTTGTCTCACGTTTTACATTAAGTGTGAACTTTTCCTCTGATTTCATTCCTCCATTAAATGTTGCTGTGCAGATGAGCTCTGATTCGTCATCCTTTTCCTCAGGAACGAAGGACAGGATGGATTCTGCCTCCCAGATCCCCGAATGAATGGGTTTATGAACTTCAGTGATTTCATCATCCTTATTTTCCCGACTCCATTTAATCTGAGGGCGATGCGAGGGGCAGGTGTGGTGAACAGAGCAGGTGAGGGTGTAGGGTTTGCCTGGATTGGCCGTCTTTATTGGACCCAGTTTGAGTTTAGGTACGTCATCTGTGAACAACAAATTCAGGTAGCAGTTAATGTAAAAATGGGTGAAACAAACAAGCAGCATTGATATACAGCATGTGGAGTATTTACATACGGATCATTTTGATATCAGCACATTTCTCAACAAAGGAGAACTTTTCCTTAGTGGGTTCGTTGGTGTCTTTTCGTACAAGTTCAACGCGGAAGCAGAAAGGGCCGTTGTCATGATCTTTAACTTGAACTATTTCTAAGGTGCAGTTGTTCTGACCCAGGTTTCCCAGCAACTTGGTTCGGCCCTTAAAGCTGTCCAGGATCTTTGTGCTGTCCTCATGGTAGAAGTTCTCTTTCCATTTGTCCTTACGATGCCAGATGCCCCTGAGTCTGGAGGTGGACAGGTAAGTCCCAGGATGACTGACTGTACAGGGCAGCACAACACAGGAGCCCACCAGAGCGTCAATGGACTTTACAACATCTGCCGTCCACTCGGCTCCGAGCACAGGGCTGTAAATCACTGATCAGAACCAAAGCACAAAGTTACAAATAATTATTGAGGAGCAAAATAAGATGGATGGAGTAATTTACTAAACACTTACCAGCCAAAACCAAACATATCTTGAGCTTTCTCTCATGGTCCATTGTGTCACAAAACCCTGTGGGTTTAATTGTTCAAATCTGAATGAATTTATAATGGAGGACAAAACAAACAAACACAAAATATTATATCAATATTAATCCCAAGGATTAAGAACGTGCTAAATAGATTTAATTTATATTTTTTCTAAAATACTAAGGTATGACATCAAGGGTGTGAAATGGCTCAAGACTCAGAGTCCACCAGCGATGAAAGTTAATCAGAATGAGCAGTGCATCTGCACTAGCAGATTGATTATAGTATTTAATAACAACACAGGAGAGTTGACTTTGATCTAAAACAATAACACAAATAAAAAATGGAATCTGAGACTAAAATAAATGAGGAAAACCAAACTCTGAGTTCAATTTAATGCGGTGATTTCACAATCATACGTATGGAAACAGAGAGGGAAAGTGTTTGAAACTGCATAAGAGAATGAGGTTACGTGGAGGTTTGGCTACAACGCCATAATGATGGAAAAAATAAAGCAAATTCAGAACAAAACATGTATCTATGCAGAATGCTAAATCTGAAAATTTGTGTGGAATTCAGAAAAGCAAAATGAAAACATTCAATTTGCAAAACTATTACGTATAAAGTCGCCCAAAACAAAAATATTAACTACACCCACAAACAATTTTGAAAAGTATTTATTTTGATAACCTTCAATGTGAAAATGACATGTTACGTATCTGAATGTGCAAAGGACCTCGTGTTTTGAGTCAGAAATCTGCCTGCAATGAAAGCTCTTAATAATGACATAAGTGGTTTTTCGGTGGATTAAATTGCTGCTAGAAATATTCAATTTATAATTACTGATTTAGCGAAGAAAACATTGTGAGCAGATGATATCAAAAAGAATAATACTGGGAAAAGTTCAAAACAGCAGATGAAGGTACATCATGTTAAAGAAAGAGGAAGTTAGTTTGTTCTTCTGTGTGTTAATTTTCCGTCCTATAGCAAAAGAAACTATATATATATATATATTTTTTTTTTTTTTTTTTTTCGAAGTACATCTTTGGAGAAGTAAAACAAATATAATTAAGTTTAAAGTCTGCAGTTAAAACTGAATAATGAGGTTTTAGAGCTTTTTTTTTTTTTAAAGATATGACTTGTATGTTCAACCATCCATAGATATTAACATAGATATTAAATATGTAATTACATATGTTGCTTTTGTTGCATTTACTTTTGGGATGCAACAAAAGTTGCATTTTTCCTTACCTATGCTTTCATTTTACAATAATATCAAATAGCTCCATCATTTTATAATCATTTAACCTTTTAATGGGGATATATTTTTAAACTGAATCAAGTATTCAGAAAAAAATATGTTTTTAAAAAATAATATCCTAATTTAAATCCAAATGTTACTTTAAGAACAATCAGCAGAGAAAGTATTAAATCCAATCCCTGCTTTTATTGTATTTATCACTGCTAATCTGCATTTTACCCCCTTTTTTTTAACCAAGCCCTTATTTTATAATAAGGGCTTGGTTAAATATATTTATTTTATTAGAAAAATATACATAAGCTGAGTTTGGTGCAACGATTACAATTGTCAAAATCTTACCTAATGGCGTCTCTGTCTTGTCTCAGCGGTTTTCTGAAAACACTTCTGAAGAATGATTCTTTGGTTTGGTTTCTGCAATTTGCCAGCCGCCACAATTACTTTCACGGTGTGTGAAAATGTAAGAGCGTGTGTGCAGAGGCAGTGAAGCCAGAGTTAATGATGCAGAGAACAGGGAGTGGTCTCAGCTCTATTACTCATCTGTATGCAAATCGCTGTTATATTTTAAAACACAAAATCTCTGACACTAACCAGGAAAGAAAATGCTAAATTCTTGTTTTTATCTTTCACATGCTTGAAGCTACAATTGGCTTTACCCAAAGGAAATTGAATTTGTCATCAGGTACTGATTTCCTGTGGCTGTATAAAGATCACTGGTCTAAACAGAGCGACAGAAAAGAGAAAAATGTGTTTCCTCCAACCTTAAATCAACAGATTTAGCCAAAAAGAGAAGTGATCTGGTAGGAAAAAAAAAGTTGCTCTGCCTTAACAGAAATGCATGCAGCTCCACATAATAAATAAGTTTCTGAAAGACAAGGAGATTTAAAGAATATTAACTAAAATGTCTGTGATCGTAAGAGTGTGTAATAATTAAGAAAGTTGGTATGAATAAAAATCCACTGAGTCATTACATTTGTTCTTGGCGGCTTTCAGCAGTACATTGAAGGGCATGTCCTTCATCTTCGCTCTGTTTAGTTTAATGAATGTATTTTTTACAGTGTATTCTTTAAGAAATAAGGCTAGGTCACAGGAAAATCAGCATCGGTGTAAAATGCATTATTCAGTATTAAAAAACACCTACAGAAATTGCTTTGGGAAACTTGAATTGAACTCTAGAGACCTCTGCTGCTCAAATAGCGTTATATTTTGAAAGATCTACACTTGAAACAGGAAATGGAGACTGGCAGAGGTTCTTGCAACATTTCAGGCAACACTTACTGGTAATAATCAGACTTTAGCAGAACATTCCTTGAAAGTTGGTATCCACATCTTTTGCACAAATAATCAGATGAATTTTGGTGTTCAAAGATCAAAATCATGCATTTCTTCAGACTAAAACTGCGGTTTACAAATACTAAGGAACGGACAACATTTCTTCCCCCTGTCATCGATATTATCCTTATGTAGAACATCAAAGACAATGATTCATCACTGGTCTGTCTGGTTTTATAAGAAAAATGCATGATTAAACGAAAAGACTTGTTTACAAGTAGCAGATAGAATCATCAGCTTAATGTAATTCATCGGGTTTAGTTAGTAAGCATACATTTTTCCAATAAATTTCAGAGTTTCAACATGCGATTCCACATGCTACCTTGATATCACTTTTTATTCCTGACATTTGGAAAATATGCTGAACCATGTCACCTTGACTAAAGTTGTTAACACTCTTTTATACTCAAGAGGGTTTATAATGACTTTGAAATATTGTCTTTGCATGATTATAAGTGAACTGTTCTGTACTATTATATCCATTGGGGATGACAAGTCAACTGAAATGCAATTGCTTTTATCAAAATGTTTGATCGCTTTAGGTTCCAGGCCGATTACGAATTAAGTTTATTTACAATGTGATAAACAGAAAGAGGTGAGGAAGAGAGCCATTAATCAAACTCTGATTGACTTCTGTAGTTACAGTCTCTTAGTGATGTGATTAATTGATCAGTTAATGTCCGATGAGGTCGTGACCTCAGGACTTTAAAATGAAGGAGTCTGACTATCTTTTGCAGTGCTCCGAGACTTCAGCAGCCAGAGCACCAGGAGGAATACAACCTGTTGTAATTTGCTCCATAAAGGTAAGAAAATGTACAATCATATTTCTCTGACGTGTGCAAATTCATTTTTACAATAATTCTTACACTTTGTGTTTTTCTGGATAGATTTGATCCGTGGACAGTGAAGCTCTCAGCTTTTCTGATGGGTAACTGGTCGTCCACTGGCTTCGCTGCCCCCAAGAGACTGTCCTGGGGACGCCTAAAGGAGGACACTGTCGAGCTGCAAGACACCCAAACCAGAAAAGAGGAGGATCGCAGGAGCGCTAAAAGGAAGCTATGCTTAGCTGTCAAAAAGATTCACCTCCCTCACAATATCAATTATGTTGATCTGGATTTTCAAGATAGAGGGAATTCCCACCCAAAAAGTGGAGAAAACTTTAACTCTGCCTTTGTGGAAGAAAGCGGCCGATGAGTTTATAACACAGCTTGGTGAGAAATATTTTTCAGCCGTGGTGTTTAAGAGGCGACCACCTTTTTATTTCACTGTAGCTATAAACTAGAAAAAAGGAAGTGATACAACAAGGCAAAAATAAATGTACTGACAGTTCAGCTCGTTTGTGATGCATGCTCCAAGCTGCTGTTAGAAGATTATCTTGATTATAGACTTAATGACAAAACTAGAACAAAAAAAACAGCATGAATTATAAGACTAACTCTCAGGTGGACCTTTTGTTAGACAAAAGTACCTCAACCTATCTTTTAAGATGCATTTGTAAATAATTCAGTCATTCTGGTTGTAATATTTTTGCATTTAGATGTCTAACATTGTGCAGAAGCTTGTTGGACAGATACACTAAACGCTGTTTTGTGTCTTTGTGTTGGTTCTTATCGGGAACATCCTTGAGATAAATACAAAAAACTGATGAGCTCAGGACTTACTGAAACAGAAGCTGTAACTGTGAGATAAGACCAGTGTAACAGTAGAAATAGAGGCTGTCACTAAATGAACTTTACAGCATGAGGACGACAATTTCCAAAACTGAATTAACTTTTGAAATGACACAAAAGTGTCATTTTCTGTAGCAGAAAACTGTAGCAGTTTTTTGCTACAGTTTCATTGTTGGTAAAACAGTTTCATTTGAAAATATACATTGAAAATTTGATGAGTGCTACAAATTGCTTGTGTTTTTTTTTTTTTTTGCACTTTTTTAATAGGTGTTACAATTGCTATGAGATAGCAACATGTAACATGTTGTAATGTACAAGAAGCAGGACTGACTGGTTTTCTTTTCAGTAGCATTTTAAATGGGAATTGAAAACACAAACACCTCATAATGAGGCACATAAGCTGAAATGTAATAACTGAGACAAGAAATATCTGAAGACAGATTTACTACAGTTTTATTCACTGATGACAGCGAATCTTGAATTACCAGAACTGGACTGTATCTGCCCAGTAACAGGGACAGAACTCCACTTTAACTGTGAGGAACCAGTTTGGGCTGGAATGAGTAAAGCTGAGCAAGTGAGGCCTTTTCAGGTTAACGGTGTAGTTTTAGAAGATACTTTCCTACAGAGGAGGTGTAGGAAACCTGTGGTTTCTATGCACCATCACACATCAAAGTTATTCACTGTGTGGCTGCGCAGTAAAGATCTCAGAGATAAGATGAATGAATATGGAAAAAATATATATATAGGTTTTGTTTATACTTGACAATAATTTTGAGAACTAATAGCTACCCAACAGTTGTGCTGAAACAGGTGTATGTTTGTAATGACTGTGAACACTGAAGTTGTTTTGCAATATATATTTAACACCCAATAACACAGTTTGTCCAGTTGTCTGCATGCAGTGTAGCATCATAGTTAGTTCGAGTTTCCTGTCTTCACATTTCATAAGTTTCTGTTCCTGTTCTCTGAAAAAGCTTCAAAGATTTTTCTTTATTTGGTTAAATTAATTCAACAGAAGCTGCCATGTAGTTCCTCTTGAGGTCTGCCAGGAGGGTTATTTTAGGAACATTTCTAAAGAAGAACAGAAGATTATTCAGTTTCTGTTTGCCTTCATTTGTGTTAAGTGGGTCTTCACTTTGTCACAAACTTGTCTAATCGCAACAGATTTTAAGAGTTGCTGTTTGGAAAAAGTGCTTTTTGTTTTAACCTCAACTCGAGCTGAACCTGAATGAAGCACTTCATCAACAACACATGATGGGATTTGTCCTTTCCTCATCCAAAAAAAAAAAAAGCACTTTAGCATTCCCATCAATTTCCTGTAGAAATAACACGAAGAAGGAGCAGAATCTGCATTCTGTTCTGCATTTCAGTCCTCCCACGTCTCCCCTGCTTGTTTCAAAGGGGAATCACTCTGGAGAGAGGAGATCCATGAATCCTAAGAGCTTGGCAATGCATAGAGGAGAGCCACGTGTATTCTGAGCTTTCCCTTGAGTCAAACAGACTCTGAAAAGCCTTTACAGTGGACGATGTTGTGCCACCCAGGACGGTACGACAAGGAGTGAAGAGTAGAAGACCTGTCATTCAATAATGCATTTGCATCGACCTAGTTTTGGTTCCAGAAGAAGAAGAAGGAGTTTCAGGAAAGGAAGCTGTGTGATGTTCATTTTAAATAATCTAGTTTCTAATCATTGCATCATTTGATTGATTCTATTTGTATTTCTATATTTTCAGGGTTTTACTGTTAGTAGCTTGTTCGCGTAATAAGTTTGTTGATTAAAGAATTTTAATTGGAAGGCTGATGTTTTTGTTGTTGTTGTTAATAAACTCTTGTATATGGATAAAATATGTGTTATATCAGTTGCTCACTGCCCTACATGTTTTAGGTTCCTCCTTTCTTCCAAACATATGACTTATATGAATGGGTGATTAACAGGCTTCTGCAGTATTTGGCAACAACAGAGGAGTTCATGCAATCATTTGAATCAGGTCTGCTGCAACGGAGACTCATCTAAAACATGCATGTGTTACATACATGTGCAGTTTTGCTGCTAAAACATGGATTTATTTATTTTTATTTTAAACCATTTTCATGGCCTCCATCCATAATGAGGACTATGTGACTATTGTTTATTGATAATCAGGTTGTACCCTGACTATGTAATTTTAATATAAATTGCTAACTTTGTTAATAATTGTCATTAGCATTAATTTTTCATCGCAAAATCAGACCAATTGTTGGACAACAACTATAACATACAAGCAGAAACGCCAGAGATCCACCATGTAGGATGTAAGTGTTGACAGATTAAGTGTTTTGAATCACATGGGTGCAAGAAAGCACCAAGAAAGGGAAGACATGTTAAATGCGAACTTAGGTCACCAAAACCACACTGAAGACACAACATCAGAAGAGGTGGCAAAATAGGAAGGGAACTGGTTATACGTTTTGCCAACAGATTTGTTTGATAAAGTACAGCTATGATGTTGAAGTTTCTTGATCTATAACAATTCAACACAAGGGTATAAAATTATTTATTTGGTGCTCCGCCCTTTAAACTTACTAGTTCCACTGTAATTAGGGAAGCTAAAAAAAAGTTGTCAACAATGCAACTCTGGAAATAAGTAAAAGCAGAGATCAGGTCCTGCTTTAACCTCATCCATGGCATGTCCCTCTTGGATTATCAGTCATTTTTTAATTGAATTGAGTTGCATTCAAAAGTTGACATTTTTATTTTGTATGTCTTCCAGATAAACGTGGAGATGAGTTAATCCAGAGAGAGTATAACAAGCAGTTCTAGACTGGAAGTGTGGTTTATGGTCCAGCGTCTGAGTAATAACTCATCCAGGAGTGGATATGTCGAAAAAAAATAGTTACTAATCAAATGTAATTTAAGCCTTTTTGTGAAAAAGGTCCGAATCCCCTCGTTGTATCTCGTGAGTCTGTTTGCAGAAGTTCAGGAAATGAGTAGTTTCTGATGTGACAAACCTTTTAGGTCCAGCTGTTTTTCTCTGTTTTATGAACTGGACAGAACAATAACAAGCAAAGAGAGAAACATAACATGCATGCAGCTGCAGATAGTGAAAAAGTCCTCTAATGTGAGATCTGCCTGTGCAAAGAAGAATGAAAATCATCATGGACAAAAAAGGTCCTATTCTCCTCAAGACGGTAATTTAACATCAGTGTCAGAGGTCAGAGGCTTCTTCAATGCCGTTGGGCCAGATCACAAAAAGTCTTTCCTATCTATGGCTAAAGTTATATTTATTGACCCCCTGTGGAGTTCTGTATTATGACACAAACTATTAAATTTCCCTCAGGAATGTAGAGTTGTATTGACTTGACTTGCATTTGAAATTTGTGATATTTTATTTTGAATGCAAGTTTTGTCTTTCGGAAAAACCCAGAAATAAGACAAAATCAACTAGAAAAGGTACAACTTATCTATTTACCAGTTGTTGTCACAACAGCCTTAACGATGGAGTAATAACAAAATGCTTTACACAACACATACCAGTCCTTACTGTTGGGAATTGGGGTTTTTTTGGTCTTTGTGTGGATTTTCTGTTGTCTGCTGCTTCCCTCGTCATCCACTAGATGACGTTAAGAGGCTGCTCTTTCCTGGAGGGCGTTCCTGCTGTCTGGATTCAGCGCACTTGTGATCAATCATCTCCTCATGTAGGAGTATATGAGGAGCGGTCTCCTAGCACTTTGAGGCCCGAGTGTTTTGCTAGTTATGGTACTCTGCTTTCTGAGTTTTCCTGGCTATCGGACCGCTCCTCGCCTCTCCTCACAAGTGCTTACCAGTCCGCCCTCCACCGCAAAGCCTCTCCCATCTACCTCCAAGGAACTCTCCATCAAGGCCACACACTGGAACCGGGATCATCACAAGGACCCCCTGCTAAGAGACCTCAACCTCAGAGACCACAGAACTTCTCCCCTTGGCAGAAACTAACCTTCTCACCAAGTAAGATCAATCCATTTCCTCAGAATTCAATCTGTCCAATTTACCCTCATCTCACCATCTCTCTCAACTTACCCCCAGAGTTCTGACGACTTCGGCTTCCCACCCACAGGACGGAAACCTCACCATCTCACATTTCATCTTTGTTAAAGTAAACTTTATCCGATTCCCCGTTCTCATGTTTGTGGGTTAAAAGACGTGAACCCAACACGACACTTGGTGCCAAAAGTTAAGATAGTTGAGTCTATTTTTTTTTTCTAATCATGATGTACAGCCAAACAGTTCAAGACTGAAGGTGTGGTTTATTGTCCAACATTGAAGGAATAACTCACCCAGGTTTAGATATGTTATAAAAAAATATAATTTTACTAACCAAAAGTAACTTAAGCCTTTGTGTTAGAAGGGTCAACATTTACTTATTCATAGTGAAAGTCTGTTGGCAAACAGGAAGAAGCTCAGGAAACCTCCAGTTTCTGATATGAAAAACCTTTCAGGTTCAGCTTTTCTTTCTGTTTTATGAAGTTTATTTAAAATAAATATATAGAAACATGAGCATAAGGGCAACAGTACATTTGGTAAAGTCAAGTACAGATAAAAAAAAAAGCAGTCCTGTCTTTTTGATTTTCAAAATTCAATATGACTGCACATATTCTAAAATTGTTAGATATTTAAAAAAAAAAAATCTTATGCAGCCAAAAATAAAACATTGTTTCTGTGTTTTGACTTATTTATATGCCGTCTATAAAAAGTCCCCCTGTAAACCCGGCAGAGTTTCAGAAAACTACCACACCCATAAAGTCATTAGTCAGTTCACACCTTTTTGTCACAGTTGCATATTTCAGCTCATTAAAGAATCTCCAACAAGTATAACGTAAGAATAAATAAAACATCTTCAAAATATTATCAATAGAAAATCTATCCTAACCAATTGGCTGTTTAAAAAAATCAAATTACTTATATTATTGAAAGATAAAATAACTTAAGAACATTTATATAATTCAGTTTCATGACTTAGTTTTTTTTTTTACAGTAGGGTCAAGTAAACTAAATGTTTTAAATTGATTTGGACATTTCTGTTTGTATATTTTTAACAGTGCATTAATATTTAAAAGTTTGATTTTATTTTAGAAAATGAAATGTATATTATTGCTTATCTTGCCTGACTATGTGGTGTATTTATGAATAAAGCATTTAGTAAAGACTTAATGAACCATTGATTTCAGAGTTTTTCACCTTTACAAACCTGTTATAACACAATGCCTTTACATCACAGACTGACCTGCAATCAGTTGTGTACTTGGATATTGTGCAACCACCTCCCTTATTCTCTGCAGCAGAATGAGTTAATTCGTCCATATTATTAGAGTATTAGAATTATTTCTTGCAAAGTAATCATTCCTGTTTTGCTGCACTCAGTGGTTTTAGACAAAGAATCACAGAATTTGAAAAATTACATGAAAATGTCACAATATGCACAGAAACAAAAAATATTTATACAGTTTATCCACAAAAAAAATGTTGATTTAGGATTTTGTTACACTTTTACTTTTCACAGACTGTGGTTCGAGCACAATGTCGTGCAGAAGTTCACACTTTACTCGGTAGCAGGTCTTTCTATAAATAAGTCATGGCTTCTGCGGTGAGGGAGTGACAGGCTGACATTTCAACTGCAACAATATTTTAACCCTTCTTTGGCTCATTTTAACATCTACAGTGTGCACAAACCATCATGGCAACATAAACTGCATCCCAGATTCTGTAGTTGCTGATTTAATGTTGGTAGTCTAATCTAAAATTGTATTTTCATCCCATGCTTTATTCCTCCTTTTAATTTTGAGGTTTCTGTTCCTCAATCATTTGTTATACCCTTTATAGAGGAAACGGCGCTTTCATCTGTTTCTCAACAATGCTAGAGAATTATACAACATTCAAAATATGTATTTTTTTTATATATATACATTTCCCTCGAGTTGATCACACAGAGATCTGTGCTATGAATTGCATTAAGATTATTTTAAAGGTATTTAATACTGTATGGTCAGCAGTCCTTGGATTTTTCTTGATTTCTTATTTGTTTTCCGTCATTGTCGCTTTAACTTTCTGCCCAAATGTACACTTTAAAAGTCTGTACTCTCATCTTTCGCATGCACCTTTGTTAAAATCCATCTTGTTACAGGTCCAGCAGTGGTACCTTGTTACAGGTCCAGCAGTGGTACCTTTGCATGAATCCAGCATGACAACTCCTCCTGGAAGCTCAGCGGTGACGATGGGGCGTGCATCATGGAATTGGTGAGATTGTGGAGGGGCGTTCCGAACCGCAGCGAAATGAAGGGCGATCCAGTGAAATGACTTTATAACTGTCAGATTTAAACGTGTTTGAAATCTTCCTCATAGTTTTAAATACGTTGTTGAGCCGTACTTAAGATTAGGTTTGGTAGTGTTCTTTCGTTGGTCACGCTTGCAGATGATAAATATGCACATGTATGTGACGCAGTGCGTTTGAGGTTTGATAAAAGTGGAACGGAAACTAGACAAGTCATCTGTCACGGGAATGTAAAAGTAGCTGCAGCCTGCATGCCCATCGTATTTCTTTCATTTGCAATTCACCCAAGAAGATGAGATGGGTCCCTCCAAATGGCTTACCTTTTTTGCATGCATTTATTTGACAGGTAGGGTGTATTTTGTGTAATTTATCAATTAAGAGATGCTAATTATTGTCAATGTTGTTTCCAAAAATTTCTTTTCAGGTGAATTTACTTTAGTGAAATTTAATTTATAAGTTACAATACTTAAATGTTTCTACATACAGGGTCTGAAAGCGAAGCCTCATCCTGGACATCCACATCTCCAGCTTCAGTTAAAGGGCTCCTCGGCTCATGTGTGGTGATCCCCTGCTCTTTTAACTATCCAGATAAAGGAAGTAAATATGAATTCACTGGGATTTGGAACAATCCAAATGGCGTAATTTTTCACTCAGGCTCTGGACAGACGGTACAGGCGTATCGGAATCGCGTTGAGCTTGTTGGGGAGCTGGAAGGAAAGAACTGCTCTCTGAAGATCGACCCCCTTCAAAAAAGCGACGTGGGGCCTTTGGATTTTAGAATTGAAATTAAGAGCTACGACAGCTTTTCCTACAAAAATAACATCGCCATATCAGTTATAAGTAAGTAGCTCATTATTTTCTCCTTTCTGTTTTCAGTGTTGCTACCATGTTTGACATTTATGAGCATTTTTAGTATTTAGTTAATACAAATGCAACATTTTATGTTTGACCTTTGCATTTGTTTTAAGGCTTTAACCAATTTTAGACTAATTTTACAGCATCTAAAAGTTTACAAATTAGTATTTTTTGTGCATTGTTTTACTTTTGTTTATGCGTGGAGAAAAATATTCAAGAAACAAAACATTAAGAAATTGCTAGTGAACTAAAGCAAATAAATCTTAAAAAACAAGAATGAAATTAAACAGAAATGAAAAAAAGTCCAAGATGTTTGTTGAAATATATGAAGCATATCAGTTTACATTAGTTACTAATGTTTCACAGTACACAATTTAATTTATGACAGAAAAATATATTCAGGTTTTAGACCACTCAGCTGACTAGTTTCACCTTTTGAAAACTCAACAAGCCAAACCATTTTAATGACACGAAGCATATAATAATTGACCAAATAAGCCAAATGCCCCATATTAAAAGTGGAATCAATGCAATATATGCAACAAATCTGAACTGACGCTTCGCTCTAAGGTGACTTCTTGATCTAAATTTGAAATCATTCTCCATTTCCATTTTAAATGAGGCTTAATGTTGTTTGCTACATTTGGGAAAGTTTATCAGAGACAAAATGTATTTAGTTTCACAAATAATTAAGTGTTATCTCATCAGGAACACCAGCCTGGCCATTGACTTCCTACAATATTTCACTCTATTCAAATCTTGCGGTCTCAGTTTTCTCCCATTGGCCTGGATTCCTCTGGTAGATTTTCTACCACATCGATCAGCAAACAGAAGGAGAAGTTGTTGATTTTCTGCTCTGTGTTAGAATTGTAGTCTGTCTGTAATTTTAGCAATGTCAGCACAGGAAGTGAATAAAGCCATTCAGTCTGTGTTTCTCACACTTACAAATACTAACATTAACAGCCCTAACCCTACCCAGAGCTTCATAGCATCAAACTGACACATTTAGGGTAAAATACAGAACTGTCCCATACTCTACAAATGTGGATGTGTAATATTAAAGAAGTGGCCCCCGAGTACTTTATATAGTAGGCTGTCCCAGCCATTGCTTGACTCACGGTGTTGGTGTTGCGATATTGTGCCCAACTGCTTTCTGGTTAACAAAAACTAACCGACATCCTGCCGCCGCAGGCTCTGGTTTTTTACCAGGCTATATTAACACAGGATGAAACATTTTAATTTTCTCTTTTTGATTACTATACATAGATCATTTTAATAGTCTGTTGTGATGTCTCTGGTTAACACAGGTGAGCCAAATCCTCTCCAACTCTTGGTGAAAGAGGACCTTAAGGAGGGACAAAATGTGTCTGCATTCTGCTCCGTGTCTCACTCCTGCCCCTCCTCTCCTCCCCATTTCAAGTGGAATCACCTTGGAGAGGAGATTCATCAGTCCCAACAGCTTGGCAATGCAGAGTGGAACACAACGTCTATTCTGAGCTTTCGGCCAACTCATATTGACCACAACAAGCCTTTACAGTGCACTGTAACCTACAAGGGGGGCAAAAGTCAGGAGAAATCCAAGATACTTCATGTAAAATGTAAGTGTTGATTAGAATAACATTTTCCTGATTACATTTTGGATTTAAAACCAAATTACTATGATCTTTAAGTCACATGAAAAATGGTTTTGAATGAAAAAATCCTTTTAAAAGGGAAGTGAAAACATAGAGAGGCACATTGAGGTCAAAAAAGCTCAAGAGGCAAAATGAAGAATTCACTGTTTTGGACATAATTTTACCAATAAATGTACATCATGTCAATGTTAGCATTTTACCAACTGGTAAAAGGCCAATTGGATAGTTTATCAATAAACTAGCCAACTGGCTAGTTGGATGCCAGTTCATCCAACAGATTTATGTCAACCAGGTTAAAACGAATGAATTCATTATCTAGTTCACTACCAAAACATTGTGAGCAAAGAAAGCCAACATGAGCCGACTTTCAGTGATTCCTTGTAATCTTTTCTAAATACAGATAAATAAAACAGAGTTTTAAATAAATCATGATGCTATAATTAATTACCATATTATGATGGCATGTTTCTAAAATGTTGTTTGCCTCTATATTTGCAACATCTGAGGACTTCAATTTCTGTGGATTTACTTTTTCATGATACTGTTGTACCAGACGCCATCACAAAAGATATATATGGCAAGATTATATAGCTGTTTTTATATATTCATGCAGATGCACCAATGAATGTGAACGTTGAGTACAAAGTCGACGTAAAGGAGGGAGAAACTGTGGCTCTCACTTGCTCCAGTGAGGCTCACCCTCCTGTCAGTCACTACGAGTGGCACAATGAAACTGGAGCAAAGATCTCTCAGGGAAACCTCTACATAGTGTCAAATGTTTCTCGAACGATAGGAGCAATGTACTGTGCTGCTATCAACGACGAGGGAAAAAATGTTTCACGGCCTGTCCAGCTCAATGTTTTATGTGAGTAAAAAAATAACAGACATAGTGACAATGTTTAATATTGTCACTAGAATGAATATGAACTCATAGCTGATTCCAAATGCATTCTGGGATTTTTTTTAAATTTTTTATTTTTTGCCTTTACAGATGCTCCTGAGATAAAGACTGAGTCGTTATGCTCAATAGAGGGCAACTGGGTGAAGTGTGAATGTATTGTGGACTCCAATCCTGCCAGCACTGTCACATTTAAGCAGTCTGACAAAATTCTGCCTGGAACTACAAGAGATAAAAATGGTTTCTATACCATAAAGATTCTTTGGGAAGACATTGAGTCTTCCAAGTTTGTGCAGTGTTTGGCATCTAACATCCAAGGGAAGGCCAGCCATACACTCTCTGTACCTCATGACGGTATGAAGTGATATCCGATTTCAAGACTCACCACCAAACATGGCGAATAACATAAACATACATTGTGTCATTTTTGTCTTAACAGAGACGATTCTTTACATTTTCATTGCCACTGGAGCAGCAGGGTTCTTGCTGTTGGTTATACTTGTAGTCGGAGTTTATAAGAAATGGTGAGTAAAATATAAATATTGTTTGCTAATGTAAAGAAATCTGCAAACAAGCAGTGTTACATTAGAAAATGTTTTATTTTTTGTATTATACAGTATACATTATTCTATTTACCTTCCAGAAAGAATAATGTGCATTTTAATGTAAATATGTCAAATATTTAGAGAATTTTGATAAGAGTCCTTCAAGGCACAGTTTTTGGCCTTATTCTTTTTTTCAATTTCCAAATAGCACTTGAAAGAATGTGTCTACAGCTAAAGTGCATTTTTATGTAGATAACATGATACATCAATGTATGACCTGAAGCTCATCCTTACCATGAAGACTACAAATCATGCCGTTTTCTAGAACTAAACCTAAATCTTGATGGTATTGGTATTTCTGATCTGTGGAAGGCCTTATTGATAAAATATCATCCTCCAAATATCTGGGTATTGATTGATTCAGTAGAAATGTTGAAGGGCTGCTATTTCTGAAATAGGACCTGTCCTAGATTATCCTTCAGGAAAAGCCTGTAGAGCCTAAAAGGATTTAGACAACATCTTGGAATGTTCTTGTTCATAGTGAGATTATTTATATGTACATTTCTTCCTTCGCACGTTATTCTAGATTTTATTTATTACTCATTACATTTTATGACAAATTTATTTCACACAATGGGTCACTGTGTAGTTTAATCTTTTTTTCTGACACAAATTAACCCTAAAGCAGTCTTTCTCAAACAGTGGTCCCCAGACCGATGGTGGTCCACAAGGTGCCCCCTAGTGGTCTGCGAGGTACTGCATGTAAACGTTATTCGTCATGACATCAGCTCAAAGTGCGACTCTACAGATTGTGTTAAAAATAATGATTTAACTGGCTTCAAACAGAGATACTCTAAAGAAAAGCAGCAGATACTGGTGGAAAGAAAACAACTCCAGGAATATTATTTGATCAGAGGACGCCAAGTCAAATCTGCTGAGTGTTGATGTGTCATTCACCACTCTTCTCATTAGGATGAACAAAGAAAACAACAATACATGAGTTAAATAACTAATATTTTAATTTCAGGTTGCATCATATATTAAGATTTATTATCGCAGGGGTAATTTCAGGTTCGGTGGTCCGTGATTGGCCTCTCGATCTGAACTTGAGCGGTGTTCTGTTGTTGGGTTTCCGGCCCCAAGTGGAGGAATTTAAGTATCTCAGGATCTTGTTTACGAATGAGGGAAGAAGGGAGCAGGAGGTCGGCAGGGGGATTGGTGCAGCGTCTGCAACGAAGCACCACAACTGTTCTCTTGTCGTAGTGAAGAGAGAGCAGAGTCAAAAACCGAAGCTCTCAATTTACCGGTCGATCTACATTCCTTACCCTGATCTATGGTCACGAGCTTTGGGTCATGACTGAAAGAATGAGGACGCGGATACAAGAGTCCACGAGGGACTCAGAGTAGAACCGCTGCTCCTTTGTGTCGAGAGTAGCCAGTTGAGGTGGCTCGGGCATCTCGGCCAGGAGGGGTTAGGATGCCTCCTGGACGCCTCCCTGGTGAGTTGTTCACCACACATTGGGAGGAGGCCCTGGGCAAGACCCAGGATATGCTGGGGGGACCATGTTTCTCGGCTGGCCTGGGAACGCCTTGGGATTCCCCCGGAGAAGCTGGAACAAGTGGTGGGGGAGAGGGAAGTCGGGGGCTTCATAGGCTGCTGACCAGAAGATGGATGGATGGATGGATGGATGGATGGATGGTCCGTGACTGTTTGTTAAATGGGTTAAGAGTTCCTCAGCTTGTTTGAGAAACACTGTCGTAAGGAGACAAAAGCACAGATAGGATTCAATGTACAAAGTCATGCATAGTAGACTCCCCTCTGAGAAAATTATTTACCTTACCAGCAGGGGGAAACCTAGAGACACTTCGGGATTAAACATGAGTACCATGATGACAGAAAGACCTCAGGAACCACCAGAGGAGGCCTCAAAAAGGTCCTTATCATTCACCAAAGACTGAATTAAACAAACATTTCATTTTATTTATAATTGTTTTGAAAACATCTGATTTGTATTCCCAGGAACAAGATTTGTGATGATCTGCATTCTTCTAATATTTATATGAATGAAGATATGTATGGAAATGTTGGGGTATGTATTCATCTCTACTTAATTTTATGAATTAGTACATACAATAATTTTATGTTGTATTTGTTTTTCAGACTGACTGGGATGATCAAATATATGCCAATGTCTAATAAATGGAGGAAAAGCTGCAGTTTGTCTACCTGGTATAATTAATGGTTTAATTATATTTAAAGTAAGTTTGTTCTGTGTAAGCATTTTGATGTGTGCTGCAGATGTTCTGTGCAGACTCCGCTTGCAAATGCAATCTACACCAACAGTGTTAACCTGGTTAAAAAGGAAATTAATTCTAAATATATTTAATTCATTTCCTTTAAATAAAGGAAACAAATTCAAAAAATATTTGTGTTACATTTAACTCTCAAACATTAAAGTACTTCATAAGGTACTTTTGCTTGCAGCTATAACTTTTCCATACAAGTTTTGTAAATGAATTTATCAATAATGGCTATTAAGCTGTTGTAAAAATGTACCTCAGTGTATTTTTAATTATCATTTATGTGGTAGCATTTATTTGGTTACAACATGTTGTGCAAGTGTTGTCTTTAGAATTTCCTCTTTTGCTTGAAAATTTTGATATTTGTTTAAAGTGTTTAAAAGTAAAACTATTTTGACAAGAGACAGACTTTAAAGGGATCAAATGATGTTCCTATAGTTGTTGACCTGCAAGCTTTGTAAGTGCAGATGTGAAAATAAGTCAGATTATGACTGTTTAATAATAAACAAAGAAAACGTGGTGGTTGTTGTTGAGCGTGTACTCTTGGTCTAGTGTGGAAAAACCCACATCTAAGTGCATGTATGTCTGTTCAGAATTAACACTCAGAAAGGGAAGTTGCTACAAACCTCAGTGAAATTTTTCAAAACATCGACATTACTCAAAAAGAAAACGTAAAAGTTTCAACCTCGTTTTTGCTTTTGGCATTGCTGTCCGTAGCTGACACAAACAGCGTATTTTATTTTAAATTCTTCATTGACAACAGAAAATGTTTGACTCATAAAACAAGAATTAATGTGAAGCAGATAACAGCCATTTGGGAGAAATATTTTCCAGGGGAGATTGTTGTCAAATCAAGATGAGAGACCTCTTCATGTTCATCGTTTTGCAGAGGTTCAGGCGTCTTTCTTCAGTTATTCTCTTACAAGCAGCATATAACTTATTGCTGGAGGAACTTTTAATATAGACGCCACTCTATGCCAGTGTTAACCAAACAACTCCAGTGCTGTAACTTGATTTCCCCCCCCCCAGTGTTATCCTACAACAATAAACAATTAAGATTGAAGTAAAGGATCAATAAAGATTTTTGCCTGGTAGTTTTCTTAATTATTGTAACTATGTCTATACTGCAGCATGATAATAGTAGATTGTGCTTAAAATGAAACATAAAGTGTGACTTGGTTTAAGCTGAATTTTTATTTCTTTAAATCTCTTTTCATCTGTTGCTGCTGCTGGAGCACCAGAGCATGCTTTGTTACTCCAGTGCAACAGTAACAAAGGATGCAAAGATGAAGATAACCATTTAAAAGTTGGCCATGCATAACTATGTGATATGCTATGTGATTCAAAAGCATGGAAAATGCCAAAAATAACAGCAAAGTAACATTTATTCTACTTCCCCTCTTTTCTTCTCGTCAGTGCAGTTGACAAGCTACTTAAATATAATGCATCAGGTCATTATCTCAATCTTTGAAAGAGGAAAGACTATCATATTCTGATTAGTAGAGAAAAGTTCATGTTTCCATAAATATTTTATCTACATTTCCTTTGTTAGGGACTCTCCCACTTGTAAAAATATTTAGCTTGGCAGCAAAATTTACCCATTGAATCATTCAATGTAGATTTAAATTGCATAACACTATTACTTCTGTCGCTATTTGTGCAGTTTGTCTGTTGATGAAGGTTCTTTGTGGTCTATTTTAAGTGCTAAATAAAATATATTATGCTCTCTATTCACCATAAATGGGAGGCTGCAGCCACAACAGTCCAACACTCCAGATAATTGAGACAAAATTTAAGAGATAAAAAACACACAAATGTTATAATCTTAGCACTTCGATGAAATATTTAATAGAAAACAAAAGGAAAACTTGTAGACTTTGAAGTAAGACGTACATTTAATAGTCAGTGTATCATCATACAGTTGATGAAGAGTAAAAGAAAGAAACCAGCAAAACAAGATTATTCCATAAATCCTATTAGAAAACCATTAAAGGTTAAAAAAGACTCCTAACTTTTGTGCCTCTAACACATGTTCAAACAATTTAGGTAAAGTTAAACTCAGAAGGTGATATGAATCAAAGCATACAACAATAAGAATTTCTTGTCTCTAAATGTTTTTTTTCTTTGCAGATTTGCTAATTCAGGCCTTTTTCTGCAAAATCACTGTCATTATGGCAGACAGCTCTAAAATATTGCTTTAATTTAGTACTCCAATATTTTGTTTCCTCTTCTTGAAGACAAGCACAGAGCCCTTTGTGGTCTTCCTGCCATGGAATGTCACCATGCATTCTAAACGCTTGTTAAAATCGGCTACTCGAGGGATGAAGGTCATGGTCGATGTTGTTGACCACAACCATTTATTCTCCTGTTTTGACATTGTTGTCCACGTTCCTGCGCGGCTCCAGGAGATGTGGGGAGGAGATGTTGGACAGACGTGAGTAACTTTGCAGGTGGCAGTCACTTTATTACGGACGTCTATAGTCATCACGGGACGCTTAGGAACTTCTGTACAATCAACAATTTTCACAAAATCACTTGTTAAATAGTTATTTAAACACGTTTTACTATGTTAAAGTAAATGGTTTAGAAATACTGAAAAGGTCTCTAATATACTCACGGAAGATATCGAGGGTCACCTTATTTTTTAAGTAGGAGTAGCTATTAAGAAATGGAATTTCAATTCTGAAGTGAAACGGACCAGTGTCGGTTTTTCTGACGAAATACAGCTGCCAGGTACAGTTGCCACTTTCAATGCTTCCTGCCATTCTGGTTCGATGGTGGAACTCGCGCGTTAGTCTCAACTCGGGGAAATTTGATGCGACGATCGTGTGCCCTCTGTACCAGAATGCCCGAAATCTGTTAAATGTTTTTCTTTTCTTGGGACACGAGTATACACAGGGAATGACAACACATGAGCTTTCAAGAACAGGGATTCTTGATGGCACATTTATGAGCCAGTCCTTGCCCAAGATTTGAGATTCAGCCATTTCTGTAATAAAAGCACAAAAACAAGAACACTTTCTTAGCAAGTAGACAGTGATAGAATGATGATATACCATGAATTGTCATTTTAAGATTAAACTTACCACAAACCATCAGAATTGAGAGCCACAATTTCAGATCCATCATCAGCTGACTAGAAGTATAAAAACCAACAAAAAATTAAGATAAATATAAAATCTTTAGTGAATTCTTTTTAATCTTCAAAGTAATAATCCACTCACCTTTTAGTTTCATTAACATATGACTGAAATTAAATCATTTAAGATTTGAACGTTGTGCAGCCAAAGAATATGTCTCTGTCCTATTGTGTGGTGAGAGAGAGTCTTGTGCTTATAAAGCAAAAGTTTAGACCTTGAAGCCAGAAATTGCTAGTTTGCAATCAAACTTTCCCCACGTCATAAGCGGATTATTATGTAGCTATTTTGTACTTTTTCCGTGAACAAATTTTAGATGGAGGAAAAAAGAAATAAATGTAGCACATGTACTAATTACATAGAAATGCTTGACATCAGATCGAATCTTTGGAATTTTAATATTTTTAATCAGTTCCATAACATTACCTATGCGGAAAAATGTGGTAAGAAAATTTTGCTGACATCATGCAAATGTTAAAATGCAATAAGAAATATATAATTTCACTGCTTTTCCTTTAAACATGTTTGCTAATGTAGCTAATGCTTTTCCTTGTATTGTTTGCTAATGTAAAGAAATCTGCAAACAAGCGATGTTACATGAGAACCAGTTTTCTTTTTTGTTTTATACATCCATCCATCCATCCATTTTCTTGTTCCCTTGTCCCTAGTAGGGTTGTGAGGGGTGCTGGTGCCCATCTCCAGTCAATGTTTCAGGCAAGAGGCGGGGTCACCCTGGACAGGTCCCCAGTCTGTCGCAGGGCAACACAGAGAGGACAAACAACCATGAACACACACACTCACACCTAGGGAGAATTTAGGCAGACCAATTAACCTGACAGTCATGTTTTTGGACTGTGGGGAAAAAACTGGAGTACCTTGAGAGAACCCATGCATGCACAGGGAGAACAAACTCCATGCAGAAAGACCCCGGGCCGGGAATCAAACCTGGGACCGACTTCCTGCTAGGTAACAGTGCTACCAACTGCGCCACTGTGCAGCCTTGCAGTTAAAATAATGTGCATTTTTATGTAAATAAAATTTTGAAAAGTCTTTTAAGGCACAGTTTTTGTCCTTATTCTTTTTTAATTTTTTTAATCATATTCTTTTTTTCAATTTCCAAATAGCACTTGAAAGAATGTGTCTACAGCAAAAGTGCATTTTTATGTCGATAACACAATACATCAATGTATGACCTGAAGCTCATCCTTAGCATGAAGACAACAAATCATGCCGTTTTCTAGAATTAAACCTAAATCTTGATGATACTGGTATTTCTGATCAGTGGACGGCCTTCTTGATAAAATATCATCCTCTAAATATTTGGGTATTGATTGGAAGATAGTCTGCCTGTTGATGATTCAGAGGAAATGTCGAAGGGTTTTAATTTGGCTGTTATTTTTGAAATAGGACTTGTCCTAGATTATCCTTCAGGAAAAGCCTGTAGAGCCTAAATAGATTTAGGCTCTACAGGCCTAAATCCATCTTGGAATGTTCTTGTTCATGGTTTTTATATGCACAATGCTTCCTACTAAGGTAGTTCTAGATTTTATTTATGATTCTTTACATTTTATGACAAATTTATTTCACATTATGAATCCCTGTGTAGTTTATTATCTTTTTTTCTGACCGAAATTAACCTTTAGGAGACAATAGCTCTAACAGGATTCTATGCACAAAGCCATGCATAGTAGACTCCTCTTAGAAAATTATACTTTTAAAGTTATACCTTTATTCGGCCAGCAGGGGGAAACCTAGAGACACTTAAATGACACAAAGAAGTCAGGACCCCCCAGAGAAGGCCTCAAAACATCCTCATCACTCAACTAAGCAAACTTTTCATCTTATTTATACTTGTTTTCAAAACATTTGATTTGTATTCCCAGGAACAAGACTTGTGATGATCCACATTCTTCTAATATTTATATGAATGAAGATGTGAATGGAAATGCTGGGGTATGTATTCATCTCTACTTTCATAAATTCTTGAGTAAATGCAATAATTTTACGTTGTATTTGTTTTTCAGACTGACTGGGATGATCAAATATATGCCAATGTCTAATAAATAGAGGAAAAGCTGCAGTTTGTCTACCTAGTCTGTAATTAATGGTTTAATTATATTTAAAGTAAGTTTGTTCTGTGTAAGCATTTTGATGTGTGCCGCAGATGTTCTGTGCAGACTCTGCTTGCAAATGCAATCTACACTAACAGTGTTAACCAGGTTAAAAAGGAAATTAATTCTAAATATATTTAATTCATTCCCTTAAATGAAGGAAATGAATTCTAAAAATATTTGGGTTACATTTAACTCTCAAACATTAGAGTGCCTCATAAGGCACATTTGCTTGCAGCTATAATTTTTCCAAATAAGTTTTATGCATGCATCAATAATGGGAATTAAGCTGTTGTAAAAATGTACCTAAGTGTATTTTTAATTATCATTTATGTGGTAGCATTTATTTGGTTACAACATGTTGTGCAAGTGTTGTCTTTAGAAAATTGAAAATTTTGATATTTGTTTAAAGTGTTTAAAAGTAAAACTATTCTGACAAGAGAGACAAACTTTAAAGGGATCAAATGATGTTCCTATAGTTGTTGACCTGCAAGCTTTGTAAGTGCAGATGTGAAAATAAGTCAGATTATGACTGTTTAACAATAAACAAAGAAAACGTGGTGGTTGTTGTTGAGCGTGTACTCTTGGTCTAGTGTGGAAAAACCCACATCTAAGTGCATGTATGTCTGTTCAGAATTAACACTCAGAAAGGGAAGTTGCTACAAACCTCAGTGAAATTTTTCAAAACATCGACATTACTCAAAAAGAAAACGTAAAAGTTTCAACCTCGTTTTTGCTTTTGGCATTGCTGTCCGTAGCTGACACAAACAGCGTATTTTATTTTAAATTCTTCATTGACAACAGAAAATGTTTGACTCATAAAACAAGAATTAATGTGAAGCAGATAACAGCCATTTGGGAGAAATATTTTCCAGGGGAGATTGTTGTCAAATCAAGATGAGAGACCTCTTCATGTTCATCGTTTTGCAGAGGTTCATCTTTCTTCAGTTATTCTCTTACAAGCAGCATATAACTTATTGCTGGAGGAACTTTTAATATAGACGCCACTCTATGCCAGTGTTAACCAAACAACTCCAGTGCTGTAACTTGATTTCCCCCCCCCCCAGTGTTATCCTACAACAATAAACAATTAAGATTGAAGTAAAGGATCAATAAAGATTTTTGCCTGGTAGTTTTCTTAATTATTGTAACTATGTCTATACTGCAGCATGATAATAGTAGATTGTGCTTAAAATGAAACATAAAGTGTGACTTGGTTTAAGCTGAATTTTTATTTCTGTAAATCTCTTTTCATCTGTTTCTGCTGCTGGAGCACCAGAGCATGCTTTGTTACTCCAGTGCAACAGTAACAAAGGATGCAAAGATGAAGATAACCATTTAAAAGTTGGCCATGCATAACTATGTGATATGCCATTGTCAGGAATGGTGGTGTTTTGCGTTGACAGGAACCAAGAGACTTTCTCCGTCTCGTCATTATACTTTTAATCTTCATTACCATCAAAGATTTTACAGGTCAGACTCTCCAGTTACAATAGACGTACTAAACTCAGCATCAATACGGCTGCAACTAAGACTAGCACTGACACAGAGCTTAGACGACGCTCAGACCAGACTGCTGCACCAAACCTGCAGCACGTCAACTCTAAATAGCTTGGCAAACAGGTGGATCAAATTACTAATTAGTGGACAAAGGAAAACTGGCAGTACCCAAAATAAGACACTTGAAACCTAGAAATAAACCCAAACTAAATGGAGAACACAGAAAAACCCACACAAAAATCCAACATTATGACAGCTATGTGATTCCAAAGCATGGAAAATGCCAAAAATAATGGATAAGTAATTTTAATTTTACTTCCCCTGTTTTCTTTTCGTCAGTGCAGTTGACAAACTGCTTAAATATAGTGCATCAAGTCATTATCTCAATCTTTGAAAGAGGAAAGACTATCATATTCTGATTAGTAGTGAACAGTTCATGTTTCAATATATGTATTTTATCCACATTTCCTTTGTAAGGGACTCTCCCACTTGTAAAAATATTTATCTGGCAGCAAAAACATTGTAAAATTATATCATTCGTCAGTTCAGCTGACAAACTGCCGTACTTTCCGCACCATAAGGCACATAGAATAGACGCTACAGTAAAGGCCGGAGTTACGTTATGCATCAACTAGAAGGAGCTGCACTAAAGGGAATGTCAACAAAGTAGTCCGACTCCAGTTGGCGAGGAGAGCTTTCCACGACTGGGCCGGGGTGTGGCCAGACGATGGTCACCCTTCTCCGTTCGCGTACAGCATGTTCGTGGAGAACATGGTGCTAAATGACCTGCAGATGACCTGATTCTAGATGGTCAGTAGGTAGATAGGTCAGTCAAACTTTATTAAAAGATTACAAACCAGCGTCCTAACAACTATCCCAGCATGCACCGTGCGCTTCTTCTTCTGCAGGCAAAAAATTAAGTCGGCGGCTGGTTGCTAGACCTGTTGTGGCTTAATATTGGTCTATATATAAGGCGCACCGGATTATAAGGCGCAGTGTCGGCTTTTGAGGAAATTGAAGGTTTTTATGTGCGCCTTATAATGCGGAAAATACGGTACTTAAATATAATGCATCAGGTCATTATCTCAATCTTTGAAAGAGGAAAGACTATCATATTCTGTTTAGTAGAGAAAATTTCATGTTGCCATATATAAATTTTATCCACATTTCCTTTGTAACGGACTCTCCCACTGGTAAAAATATTTAGCTTGGCAGCAAGATTTTACCCAGTAAATCATTAAATGTAGATTTAAATTGCATAACACTATAACTTCTGTCGCTATTTGTGCACTTCTTCTGTTGATGAAGGTTCTTTGTGGTCTATTTTAAGTGCTAAATAAAAAGTTTAATTTTCACCCCAAATGGGAGGCTGCAGTGATGACAATCCCCCACTTCACACACTCCAGATTATTGAGACAAAAGTTAAGAGATAAAAAACACACAAATGTTATAATCTTAGCACTTTGATGAAATATTTAATAGAAAAGAAAAGGAAAACTTGTAGACTTAGAGTATGATGTACATTTAATAGTCAGTGTATGATCTTACAGTTGATGAAGAGTAAAAGAAAGAAACCAGCAAAACAAGATTATTCCATAAATCCTATTAGAAAATCATTAAAGGTTAGAAAAAAAAGACTCCTAACTTTTGTGCCTCTAACACATGTTCAAAAGATTTATGTAAAGTTAAACTCAGGTGACATGAATCAAAGCATGCATCAATAAGAATTTCTTGTCTCTCTGAATGTATTTATTTACTTTTTTGCAGTTTTACTAATTCAGGCTTTTCTTCTAAATAAATCCCTTTGTCATTATAGCAGATAGCTCTAAAAATATTGCTGTAATCTAAAACTGCATATGTAGTTAAACATGGTCGTCTACTTGGTGACAAGCACAGAGCCCTTTGTGGTCTTCCTGCCATGGAATGTCACCATACATTCTAAACGCTTGTTAAAATCGGCTTCTTGAGGGGTGAAGGTCATGGTCGATGTTGTTGTCCACATCCATTTAGTCTCCGGTTTTGATATGTTTAACCACGTCCATTCAGTCTCCTGTTTTGACATCGTTGTCCACGTTCCTGCGCGGCTCCAGGAGATGTGGGGAGGAGATGTTGGACAGACGTGAGTAACTTTGCAGGTGGCAGTCACTTTATTACGGACTTCTATAGTCATCACGGGAGGCTTAGGAACTTCTGTAAAATCAAGAATTTTCACAATATCACTTGTTAAATAGTTATTTAAACATGTTTTACTATCTTAAAGTAAATGGTTTAGAATTAGTGAAAAGGTCTCTAATATACTCACGGAGGACATTGAGGGTCACCTTATTCTTTGTGAAAGAGTAGCTTTTATATTTTGGAATTTCAATTCTGAAGTAAAACGGACCAGTGTCGGTTTTTCTGATGCCTTTGAGCTCCAAGGTGCAGTTGCCAGCCATCATGTTTTCCGGGATTCTGGTTCGATGGTGGAACTCGCGCGCTAGTCTCACCTCAGGGATATTTGATGCGACAACCGTCCTCCCTCTCTTCCAGAATCCCCGAAATCTGTCAGCATGTACCAACGTGTGTGCATCTGTCATGGGATACAGGTAATCACAGGGAATGACCACACATGAGCTTTCAAGAACAGGGATTCTTGATGGCACAAATATGAAAAAGTCCATGCCCAAGATTTGAGATTCAGCCATTCCTGTAATAAAAGCACAAAAACAAGAATACTTTCTTAGCAAGTAGACAATGATAGAATGATGATATTCCATGAATTGTCATTTTAAGATTAAACTTACCACAAACCATCAGAATTGAGAGCCACAATTTCAGATCCATCATCAGCTGACTAGAAGTCTAAAAACCAACAAAAAGATTGGTATAAAAGTCTTCAGTGAATTCTTCTTAATCTTCAAAGTAATGATCCAGTCATCTTGAAGTTTCTTTAGCATATGGCTGAAATCAAATCTCTTAATATTTGAACGTTTTGAAGTCAAAGATTGTCTCTGTCCTGTTGAGTCTAGTGATTCTTGTGCTTATAAAGCAAAAGTTTAGACCTTGAAGCCAGAAATTGTTACAGTTTACAATCAAACTTTCCCCACATCATAAGCGGATTATTATGTAGCTATGTTGTACTTTTTCCGTGAACAAATTTTAGATGGAGGAAAAAAAAGTAGCACATGTACTAAATAAAATCTGTAACAATGTGGTCTATGAATTAGAAGGTTATTGTGTAAAATAAGTTCATTGTATCCTAATGGATCACTTCCTGAAAGTCAGCACAGTGTACCCAGCATCAGGTGTGGAGCAATTAAATATAGTAATGATTGACATCAGATCGAATCTCTGGAAATTTTATATTTTTAATCAGTTCCATAACATTACCTATGCGGAGAAACGTGGTAAGAAAATTTTGCTGACATCATGCAAATGTTAAAATGCAATAAGAAACATATAATTTTATTGTTTTTCCTTTAAACATGTTTGCTAATGTAAAGAAATCTGCAAACAAGCGATGTTACATGAGAACCAGTTTTCTTTTTTGTTTTATACATCCATCCATCCATCCATCCATCCATCCATCCATCCATCCATCCATCCATCCATCCATCCATCCATCCATCCATTTTCTTATTCCCTTGTCCCTAGTAGGGTTGGGAGGGGTGCTGGTGCCCATCTCCAGTCAATGTTTCAGGCAAGAGGTGGGGTGACCCTGGACAGGTCGCCAGTCTGTCGCAGGGCAACACAGAGAGGACAAACAGCCATGAACACACAGCAAATTCAAAAGTGTTAGATTTCCAGTGTTAGTGTTGTATGTTAAAAATACAGTGTTAATTCAATAACTTGAGTGTTAGTTTCCCTAGTGAGTTCCAAAGAGTTGAACAAAAAGCAATCCAGTCCAGTGTTGATTTCTAAATTAACTCCAACAGTAACTCAGTCTGGTGTTGCTTTAGAAATCAACATCAGATAGTTCCTCCCACAATTGTGACATATTTGTGACATCTCTTCAGGGAAGGAGCAACAGGTAGGGTGGAGGTTGCAGCACGCCCCCTGTCTGGACCTAAAGGGACCACATGGGAGGCAGAACATGCATTCAGGGATCCAATTTTCTTCTTCTTCTTCTTCTCCTTTTTGTTTCATTGTGGTTGGCAAACAACTTATAGGTGCATTACCGCCACCTTCCATGTTTTAGTTCTCTCCCTGGTGGTTGTAACAACCTTTCCAGCATGTCAGTGTTCCTCTTAGGCCTCTAAAGAGCCATCATTTGATCCAGGTGTGTTAAACCAGGGAGAGAACTAAAACAAACATAATACATTTGATTTCCATTGATGATTTTTGTGTGATTTTGTTGTCAGCACATTCAACTTTGTACAGAACAAAGTATTCAATGAGAATATTTCATTCATTCAGATCTAGGATGTGTTATTTGAGTGTTCCCTTTATTTTTTTGAGCAGTGTATATATGTATAGGACTATGATCAATCTTTTAGGTAATAAATCAAATTATGTTAAAAATCTCTTATTTAGGTTCTTAAATAACACTGGGTTAATTAATCGTATTTAGAATATATGCAAGTGTGTGTGTATGCCAGTGCATGCTCATGCATTCATACATGTATTAATGAATGTTAAGATGTGAACTTGCACATTGTACATATCATTGAGGTGTGTTAAATTCCCTCTGAGATATCTGATGACCACACTCCAGTCTGATAGGTGGCAGTAAATGGACCTTAAGTTGGATGCCAGCCGGCAGCCGCCAATAAAAATCAAAAGAAGAAGAAGAATTGAGCCATTTGACTCTGGTGTTTTGTACCTGTGGCACATCTAAAAACTGCCGCAATGTTTTTTTCTTAGTGTGTCGTCTTGGTGACTGAAGCCGGTTATGATGACTTCAACACATTTCTTCAGACAGGTTGGCATGACTTTTAATGCTGTCCAAAATTTTTCTATAAGCCGTCTAATTTCTTTAGTAATAATTTTTGACATTTTTATGCTTTATCTTGTAAACCAGGTGGGCAGAGTAATTTGAATGAATATGACACAGGTGAGTCTGATTAGTTTTGTTAACACTTCTTTTTAAAATATTTATTTATTATCCTAATGTTTCTGCAAGGTAACGGTGCTTCCCACTGTGCAGCCTTGCAGTTAGAATAATGTGCATTTTAATGTCAACGTCAAATATTGAGAGAATTTTGAAGAGCACTTCAAGACACAGTTTTTTTAATCATATTATTTTTTTCAATTTCCAAATAGCACTTGAAAGAATGTGTCTACAGCTAAAGTGCATTTTTATGTAGATAACAAAATACATCAATGTATGATCTGAAGCTCATCCTTAGCACCAGAGCATGCTGTTACTCCAGAGCAACAGTAACAGTAGTAAAGGATGCAAAGATGAAGATTACCATTTAAAAGTTAGCAATACATAATGATGTGATATGCTATGTGATTCCAAAGCATGGAAAACACCAAAAATAATGGATGAGGATTTTTTTCTCTTCGTCAGTGCAGTGCACCAGGTCATTATCTCAATCTTTGAAAGAGGAAAGACTATCATATTCTGTATAGTGGAGAAAAGTTCATGTGCCCATATATATATTTTATGCACCTTTCCTTTGTTAGGGACTCTCCCACTTGTAAAAATATATAGCTGGCAGCAAAATTTACCCAGTGAATCATTAAATGTAGATTTAAAAGGCATAACACTATTACTTTTGTCGCTATTTGTGCAGTTCGTCTGTTGATGAAGGTTCTTTGTGGTCTATTTTAAGTACTAAATAAAATATATGCCCTTTTTTCACCATAAATGGGAGGCTGCAGCCACAACAGTCCAACACTCCAGATAATTGAGACAATAGTTAAGAGATAAAAAACACACAAATGTTATAATCTTAGCTCTTTGATGAATTATTTAATACAAAAGAAAAGGAAAACTTGTAGACTTAGAGTATGACGTACATTTAATAGTCAGTGTATGATCTTACAGTTGATGAAGAGTAAAACAAAGAAACCAGCAAAACAAGATTATTCCATAAATCCTATTAGAAAACCATTAAAGGTTAAAAAAGACTCCTAACTTTTGTGCCTCTAACACATGTTCAAACAATTTAGGTAAAGTTAAACTCAGAAGGTGATATGAATCAAAGCATACAACAATAAGAATTTCTTGTCTCTAAATGTTTTTTTTTTCTTTGCAGATTTACTAATTCAGGCCTTTTTCTGCAAAATCACTGACATTATGGCAGATAGCTCTAAAAAATATTGCTCTAATTTAGTACTCCAATATTTTGTTTCCTCTTCTTGAAGACAAGCACAGAGCCCTTTGTGGTCTTCCTGCCATGGAATGTCACCTTACATTCTAAACGCTTGTTAAAATCGGCTACTCGAGGGGTGAAGGTCATGGTCGATGTTGTTGACCACAACCATTTATTCTCCTGTTTTGACATTGTTGTCCACGTTCCTGCGCGGCTCCAGGAGATGTGGGGAGGAGATGTTGGACAGACGTGAGTTACTTTGCAGGTGGCAGTCACTTTATTACGGACTTCTATAGTCATCACGGGACGCTTAGGAACTTCTGTACAATCAACAATTTTCACAAAATCACTTGTTAAATAGTTATTTAAACATGTTTTACTATCTTAAAGTAAATGGTTTAGAAATACTGAAAAGGTCTCCAATATACTCACGGAAGATATCGAGGGTCACCTTATTTTTTGAGTAAGTGAAGCTTTTATGTTGTGGAATTTCAATTCTGAAGTAAAACGGACCAGTGTCGGTTTTTCTGATGAAATACAGCTGCCAGGTACAGTTGCCACTTTCAATGCTTCCTGCCATTCTGGTTCGATGGTGGAACTCGCGCGTTAGTCTCAACTCGGGGAAATTTGATGCGACTATCGTGCGCCCTCTGAACCAGAATGCCCGAAATCTGTTCAATATTTTTTTTGTCTTGGGATACAAGTATACACAGGGAATGACAACACATGAGCTTTCAAGAACAGGGATTCTTGATGGCACATTTATGAGAAAGTCCTTGCCCAAGATTTGAGATTCAGCCATTCCTGTAATAAAAGCACAAAAACAAGAATACTTTCTTAGCAAGTAGACAATGATAGAATGATGATATACCATGAATTGTCATTTTAAGATTAAACTTACCACAAACCATCAGAATTGAGAGCCACAATTTCAGATCCATCATCAGCTGACTAGAAGTATAAAAACCAACAAAAAATTAAGATAAATATCTAAAAATCTTTAGTGAATTCTTCTTAATCTTCAAAGTAATGATCCACTCACCTTGAAGTTTCTTTAACATATGACTGAAATCAAATCTTGTAAGATTTGAACGTTTTACAGTCCAAGAATATGTCTCTGTCCTATTGTGTGGTGAGAGAGAGTCTTGTGCTTATAAAGCAAAAGTTTAGACCTTCAAACCAGAAATTGCTAGTTTGCAATCAACTTTCCCAACGTCATAAGAGGATTATTATGTAGCTATGTTGTACTTTTTCCGTGAACAAATTTTAGATGGAGGAAAAAAATAAATGTAGCACAAGTACTAAATAAAATCTGTAACAATGTGGTCTATGAATTAGAAGGTTATCATGTAAAATCAGTTCACTGTATCCTAATGAATCACTTCCTGAAAGTCAGCACAGTGTACCCAGCATCAGGTGTGGAGTAATTAAATATAGTAAAGATTGACATCAGATCGAATCTTTGGAAATTTTATATTTTTAATCAGTTCCATAACATTACCAATGCAGAAAAATGTGGTAAGAAAATTTTGCTGACATCATGGCAGTACTCAGATAAATGTTAAAATGCAATAAGAAATATATAATTTCACTGCTTTTCCTTTAAACATGTTTGCTAATGTAGCTAATGCTTTTCCTTGTATTGTTTGCTAATGTAAAGAAATCTGCAAACAAGCGATGTTACATGAGAACCAGTTTTCTTTTTGTTTTATACATCCATCCATCCATCCATTTTCTTATTCCCTTGTCCCTAGTAGTGTTGGGAGGGGTGCTGGTGCCCATCTCCAGTCAATGTTTCAGGCGAGAGGCGGGGTCACCCTGGACAGGTCCCCAGTCTGTCGCAGGGCAACACAGAGAGGAAAAACAACCATGAACACACACACTCACACATAGGGAGAATTTAGACAGACCAATTAACCTGACAGTCATGTTTTTGGACTGTGGGGAAAAAACTGGAGTACCTAGAGAGAACCCATGCATGCACAGGGAGAGCAAACTCCATGCAGAAAGACCCCGGGCCGGGAATCAAACCTGGGACCGACTTCCTGCTAGGTAACAGTGCTACTAACTGCACCACTGTGCAGCCTTGCAGTTAGAATAATGTGCATTTTTATGTAAATATGTCAAATATTTAGAGAATTTTGAAAAGAGTCCTTCAAGCCACAGTTTTTGTCCTTATTCTTTATTTCAATTTCCAAATGGCACTTGAAAGAATGTGTCTGCAGCTAAAGTGCATTTTTATGTCGATAACACAATACATCAGTGTATCAATGTATACATCAACCTGAAGCTCATCCTTAGCACCAGAGCATGCTTTGTTACTCCAGTGCAACAGTAACACAGCATGCAAAGATGAAGATTACCATTTAAAAGTTAGCAATGCATAACTGTGATATGCTATGTTATTCAAAAGCATGAAAAATGCCAAAAATAACAGCATAGTCATTTTAATTTTACTTCCCCTCTTTTCTTTTCGTCAGTGCAGTTGACAAACTACTTAAATATAATGCATCAGGTCATTATCTCAATCTTTGAAAGAGGAAAGACTATCATATTCTGATTAGTAGAGAAAAGTTCATGTTTCCATCTACATTTCTTTTTTAAAGGACTCTCCCACTGGTAAAAATATTTAGCTGGCAGCAAAATTTACCCAGTAAATCATTAAATGTAGATTTAAATTGCATAACACTATTACTTCTGTCGCTATTTGTGCACTTCTTCTGTTGATGAAGGTTCTTTGTGGTCTATTTTAAGTACTAAATAAAAAGTTTAATTTTCACCCCAAATGGGAGGCTGCAGCCATGACAGTCCCCCACTTCACACACTCCAGATAACTGAGACAAAAGTTAAGAGATAAACACACAAATGTTATAATCTTAGCACTTTGATGAAATATTTAATAGAAAAGAAAAGGAAAACTTGTAGACTAAGAGTATGACGTACATTTAATAGTCAGTGTATCATCTTAGAGTTGATGAAGAGTAAAAGAAAGAAACCAGCAAAACAAGATTGTTCCATAGATCCTATTAGAAAACCATTAAAGATAAAAAAGACTCCTAACTTTTGTTCTTCTAACAAAAGATTTAGGTAAAGTTAAACTCAGAAGGTGATATGAATCAAAGCATGCATCAATAAGAATTTCTTGTCTCTCTGAATGTAATTTTTTTTTTTTTTGTAGTTTTACTAATTCAGTCCTTTTCTGCCAAATCACTGTCATTATGGCAGATAGCTAACAAAATTTTGCTCTAATTTAGTACTCCATTCTTGGATTCCTCTTCCTGGTGAGAAGCACAGAGCCCTTTGCAGTCTTACTGTTGTGGAATCTCACCGTACATTCTAAACCCTTCCTAAAATCGGCTTCTTGAGGGGTGAAGGTGATGGTTGACGTTATTGACCACATCCTTTCATTCTCCTGTTTTGGCATCACTGTAGAGGTTCCTGAGCGGCTCCAGGAAATTTGTGGAGGAGATGTTGGACAGATGTGAGTAACTTTGCAGGTGGCAGTCACTTTATTACTGACTTCTATAGTCATCACGGGACGCTTAGGAAGTCCTGTACAAATCAACAATTTTCATAAAATCACTTGTTAAATAGTGATTTAAGCATGTTTTACTATCTTAAAGTAAATGGTATAGAATTACTGAAAAGGTCTCTAATATACTCACGGAGAACATTGAGGGTCACCTTATTGTTTGAGAAGGAGAAGCTATTAAGTTGTGGAATGTCAATTTTCAAGTAAAATGAACCAGCGTCTCTAAATCTGGCGCCATCCAGCTTCCAGGTGCAGTTGCCACTTTCAACGCCTCCTGTCATTCTGGTTCGACTGTGGAACTCGCGCGTTAGTCTCAACTCGGGGACATTCGTTGCGACCAACGTATACCCTCTGTACCAGAATGCCCGATATATGTTCAATGTTTTATCTGTCTGGGGATGCGAGTATGTACAGGGAATGACCACACATGAACCTTGAAGAATAGAGATACTTGATGGCACATTTATGAGCCAGTCGTTACCCAAGACTTGAAATTCAGTCAATCCTGTAATAAAAGCACAAACACAAGAATACTTTCTTAGCAAGTAGACAGTGATAGAATGATGATATTCCATGAATTGTCATTTTAAGATTAAACTTACCACAAACCATCAGAATTGAGAGCCACAATTTCAGATCCATCATCAGCTGACTAGAAGTCTAAAAACCAACAAAAAGATTGGTATAAAAGTCTTTAGTGAATTCTTAATCTTCAAAGTAATGATCCACTCACCTTTTAGTTTCTTTAACATATGACCGAAATTAAATCTTTAAAGAATTGAACGTTTTCCAGACAAAGATTGTTTCTGTCCTGTTGAGTCTAGTGATTCTTGTGCTTATAAAGCAAAAGTTTAGACCTTGAAGTCAGAAATTGTTACAGTTTACAATCAAACTTTCCCCACGTCATAAGTGGATTATAAGCGGATTATAATGTAGCTATTTTGTACTTTTTCCATGAACAAATTTTAGATGGAGGAAAAAAATAAATGTAGCACAAGCACTAAATAAAATCTGTAACAATGTGGTCTTTGAATTAGAAGGTTATCATGTAAAATCAGTTCATTGTATCCTAATGAATCACTTCCTGAAAGTCAGCACAGTGTACCCAGCATCAGGGGTGGAGTAATTAAATATAGTAACGCTTGACATCAGATCAAATCTTTGGAAATTTTATATTTTTAATCAGTTCCATAACATTACCAATGCATAAAAATGTGGTAAGAAAAATTTGCTGACATCATGGCAGTACTCAGATAAATGTTAAAATGCAATAAGAAATATATAATTTCACTGCTTTTCCTTTAAACATGTTTGCTAATGTAGCTAATGCTTTTCCTTGTATTGTTTGCTAATGTAAAGAAATCTGCAAACAAGCGATGTTACATGAGAACCAGTTTTCTTTTTTGTTTTATCCATCCATCCATCCATCCATCCATCCATTTTCTTATTCCCTTGTCCCTAGTGGTGTTGGGAGGGGTGCTGGTGCCCATCTCCAGTCAATGTTTCAGGCAAGAGGCGGTTCTGTCGGTTATGTTCGGTTCGGTAAGTTTGGCTTTTGTTCTTGCCGTGTTAATTGAATTACGTTCTTGTTTGTGAGCGCTTGTTTTGCATTGGTCTACGGTGGCCGACAGGTGCAAATGCGCAGCAAAAGAGAAAACATGCAAACAAAAGAAAAGACACCCCCCCGAATCAAATGCAGCAAACAAAAAAGAAAACACCCCCGAATTAGAAAACACCCCCGAATCAAATGCAGCAAACAAAAAAGAAAACACCCCCGAATTAGAAAACACCCCCGAATTAAATGCAGCAAACAAAAAAGAAAACACCCCCGAATTAGAAAACACCCCCGAATTAGAAAACACCCCCGAATTAAATGCAGCAAACAAAAAAGAAAACACCCCCGAATTAGAAAACACCCCCGAATTAAATGCAGCAAACAAAAAAGAAAACACTCCCGAATTAGAAAACACCCCCGAATTAAATGCAGCAAACAAAAAAGAAAACACCCCCGAATTAGAAAACACCCCCGAATGAAATGCAGCAAACAAAAAAGAAGACACCCCCGAATGAAATGCAGCAAACAAAAAGTGTTGAAAACGGAAGTGCTCCAGACCACTATGGGGAGTCTAACAAAAAATAGCTGTGTCCGAATTCAGGCTCTGCATCCTTTCAAGGGCCCTGAGAAACTGATCCTTCGAAGCATAGACATAATAAAAGAGTACACCCTCCCCCCCACGATTGGCTGCTCCGGCGCAAATACACTTTGCTTTGCTCAACCAAAACAGCAGAAGATGCCTTCAGCACTGCGGAATATTGTTGATCGGATCGACGGACTACTGACGTGAGGGCTCGACAGACTTTTCGCAAGTAAGATGGACATATTACTGTGTATTTTTGTGATTAGAATATTACTATACTGTATTTATGTCCACTGGCGAAATACCAGCTAATGCTAGCTATAGTGCTTGGTGTTCAGCCCCCGCTCTGACAGCTAACCGAGATTCCGTAAATCTTAAAATGTTTCAGTCATTCTCCAACATTTAGATTATCTGATACAAGAGCCTACTATAGAAATGAAACAATATTATAAAAATCATAACATTCACCAGCAAAGTTTACACAGATGACAATGGCTATTATTTAATTATTTAACTCAGTCAACGTAGGATAACTCGAAAATGTCCCGTTTTTGTTTTGAAGGTTTCCTACGACGTGAGGAAGAAGGGAGAGACAGATTCACTGCACAGCACGGATGAATCTCTTATCGGATTTTGGACCCAATCTCAGCTGCTGAATCACTCTTAAACCAGAACTCGTAGGCTGGAAAACATATATATATATATATATATATATATATATATATATATATATATATATATATATATATATATATATATATGTAACCGGGTTCTGCTTCACTCCACTGTACCAGGCCAGCCCAAGTAACCCCTCGACTCTGCGTTGTGTAGTTTTAAAGAAGACAAGGAGTTTCTGGGTGATCTGCAGTTTATTTCCTGAATGAGAACATATCGGGTTGGAATCAGTGCAACGGCTCAGCTTCAATCAGCACACTCTTGTGCAGCTTTCACAGACTGGCACTGAGTGTAGTAAAAATCATGTTTTAAAGATCATACAATGAAGGATACAATAATAAATGATGTACCTGAATGAGAACATATCGGGTTGGAATCAGTGCAACGGCTCAGCTTCAATCAGCACACTACAACAGAGCGAGCGTTATGTTAGCTTTTTTTAAACTTAGCACATGAAGTGTTTTATAATGAAATGAAAGTGCAAAAATTAGTGCCAGGCACGAATCTAGTAAATATTAATTGCACTCTATTTATCTAAGTTAATAAAAATTATGTTTTATCGATTGCTAACATCTTTCTACTCGGTGTGCTGAAGAATGAAACTCACCTCTTGTGCAGCTTTCACAGACTGGCACTGAGTGCAGGAGCCAGCAGTATATAACCAACCACACAGAGAGGGGGGCGCTATTTCCCCATTGCACTGATACATAAAGCAAGTGGGATTCTACAACCTAAACACTGTTACATTCCCCCCTGCTGAATTCCACTTGCACCCCAAAATAAACAAATATCACAAACAAAAGCAACACCCCCCCCACCCCCAAAAATAAAGTCAGATACACCACAGCAACCAGAAGAGAAAAAGAGAACCAAAACACACTGAACATTCTAGAAAATGTCCAACAGCATATACAGAGCCATTGAGATGTGATGAATCTGCTCAGCAAATTCCAGGCGGTACAGTTACAAAGAAAATCCAGTCAGATGACTATTCTCAAAAGAATCAGTATAAGAAGAAGTTGGCCAGACCCCTTCATCACACATGTGGGAATCATTAAAAAAAAAAAAAAAAAAAAAAATCAAAATATGCCCATTACATATTTCAACCTGTTATAACCATACGCCATCCTGATACAGACAAATGAAAACAAGAGCACCTTGTTTGTTCCGAGACACAGTTTTCTATTACAAATACAATAAAACAAACCCTGTCTTCACTAGAATCAAACCTTTTCTATTTTCTGGTGCATCATCTCTATCAATCTAGAAACAGGCTTAAGTAACCTTCCCACCCTTGATCTATTGTGGTTCCTCACCGTCCTGTCAACAACAGTGCGATCCCCAGAGGGCACAACATTTTCAGGTGAGACATGAACCTTAATCAAAGGTAAACAGTTTGGGTCATGCCCAGTAGTGGTTGCCGCCCCCAAAGCAGAAGAGCATGTAGCTGGATCCATGGACATGACCAGGTCGGAGTGTTGCACATCACTGGTCGAATTCTCTTGTACATCAGAGTCAATAGTGGGAGCGCAGCCAGAGGCCAGTCGATGGTCCACAACAGCGCCTTCTGGTTCAATATCCTCAGTCATCAGGAACTCATTGGGCACTTCAGATGGCAAGTCAGAAACCCAAGCTCTTGTCCTGTACTCAGCAGATGCCACAGACATTCCGCCCACAGTCTCTCCATCGCCATCCGCCATCAGCGAGCCAGATTCAGAAGACAAATCCACTTCTTCCTGCAGCAAAGCATCCTCGAGAGGGAGAAAGTTCACTGGCATTAACAGGTTGCGATGTACAATCTTCACCTGGCCTGTGGAAGTATTCTGCAGCTTAAAGGTGTGACTTGTGTCATTCTTGTCCAAAACTGTATAGACAACATTCTCCCAGCGATCTGCAAGTTTTCTCTTGCCGTGTCCCTTTTTATTGGCTAAAAGAACACGGTCTCCAATCTCCACTGGGGATCCCCGGACCTTCCGGTTGTAGAGATCTGTGTGGCGCTGCAATTGTTTGCTTGCCGTTCTTTGTGCAATGTCCATCGCCTCCTTGAGGTCTTTCCTTAGTGTCTGGACATATCGGTCATAATCTGTGACGTCATGATGGTCAATGACAGAGCCAAATATTATATCAATTGAGAGTCTTGGGACCCTGCCAAACATCAACAGAAATGGAGCAAAACCGGTTGTCTCGTGAACAGTGCAGTTGTATGCAAAAGTGAGGGCTTTCAGTGCATCAGGCCATCTTTGCTTAGCTTTCGGAGGCAAGGCACGAATCATATTGCCCAAGGTGCGGTTCATCCTTTCACAAGAACCATTACCCATTGGGTGATATGGAGTCGTGTGGGACTTCTGGACACCAGCAACACTCAATAGTTCAGAGATTAGTGTACTCTCAAAATTCGCTCCCTGATCAGAGTGTAAACGTGTTGGAAAGCCGTAGACACAGAAATAGTTATGCCACAGTTGGTGCGCCACTGCCTTGGCAGACTGGTTGGGGCATAAAAAGGCATGCGCCATCTTTGTAAAATGGTCTGTGACCACAAGCACATCCACTGATTTGTTTGCAGAGTCTTCAGCTGACCAAAAGTCTATGCAGACCAGTTCCAGGGGCTCTGATGTCCTGATGTTCTCTAAAGGTGCTCTAGCCTCTGGTTCAGGTGACTTGCTAACAATGCATCGCTTGCAGCACCTCACATACTCTGCCACATGTTTAGCCATCCCAGACCAGTGAAATCTTTGCCTGGCCAGATAAAGGGTTCGTTGTTGACCTTGGTGGCCTGCTTCATCATGGACTCCCTTCAGTACAGCAGGACGCAGGGCAGGTGGGACAACATACAGGTAGGTTTTTGCCTTTGTTACAGGATTCTTGGAGACTCGATACAACACACCATTTTTCACAGTCAACTTGTTCCATGCCTTCAGAAGTCTATTTGTATCAGTCACTTCTTTGGCACGCTCTCTCCTTGATGGTCTTCGCCCCCTTTCTACATAGAAGATTGCCCTACACAGTGTATCATCACACCGCTGCTGCCTCACTAGCTCGTCGTGCGAAAAGATTTCAGAATCAGTTTGGTTCGGTGTGAGCAAAGTCTGAGAGAACTGAGGCAGAAGGAGAGCATGTGGCCACACCTTGGACTCATGTTCTGTATGAACCTGGAAGACAGCTCCCACCTCAGAAGATGTCAGCCCTCTGGCCTGTACAACAGCTGTGCACTGAGAAACAATAGGCTGGACATCGCCTGGGGGCTCCTCAGGTGAGTGAACCGTCCATCTGAAAGCCTCCTGCACCCCACCTGTGGCAACTGCCTCTGCCTCAGCCAGCAGATCATTGTATGGCACTCTTATTAAACGATGGGAGGCAGTGGGCTGCACAAAGGGTTCCCTGCTCAGTGCATCAGCAACCACATTTTTAGGACCAGGGATGTACTGTATGTCAAACTGGAAAGGCGCCAGTTTTGCAATCCACCTCTGCTCACATGCATCTAATCTTGGCTTAGACAGTATGTAAGTCAGAGGGTTATTATCGGTCCATACTGTAAACTGATGACCCCTCAGCCAATGATGAAACTTATCGCACACTGCCCACTTCAAAGCAAAGAACTCCAGCCTATGCGCTGGATACTTGGACTGTGCGTGACTAAGTGTCTTACTGGCAAAGGCGATTGGCCTTGATGTCAAAGCCCCAGCCGGAACTTGTGACAACACAGCACCAAGGCCGCTGCTGGAGGCATCAACAGATAGAAGGAAGGGCTCCTCGAAGTTTGGATGGGCCAGGAGCACTCGATCCAACAGAGCCTGCTTCAACTTGAAGAATGCTGTCCTGCAGTCATCCGTCCAATCCTCCTCACGCAGCTTCGCACGGGCCTACCGGCGCCTTCTCCCGGGACCACGTGGGCCTCTCTCTCCAGATGTCAACCGGAACAGAGGTTTTGCAATGGATGAACAGTTCTCAATAAATTGTTGGTAATACATGACCATTCCCAGGAACGAGCGGATCCTCTGCTGGGATGGAACCTTAGAACCATCTTCCATGAGGTCTGCTTCCGTAAGGGATGTAATGGATGCTATTTTGTCAGGATCTGACCTTATTCCATCAGCATTAACAATGTGCCCTAGGAATTTCACAGACTGCCTCAAGAAGTGGCACTTCTTTGGAGCCAACTTAAGATTGTGAGCCTGCAGTCTCTGGAACACCATATGCAAGCGCTGCAGTGCCACTTCTTCAGTGGGGGCAAAAACCAGGACGTCGTCAAGGTAACACAGCACACTGAGGAAGTTCTGATCTCCGAAAATGCCCAACATCATCCTCATAAAGGTCGCAGGACTGTTGCACAGTCCTTGTGGCATACGATTGTATTCGTATAACCCAAACGGTGATGTGAATGCCGTGTACTTGCGGTCCTGGTCATGCACCTCCACATTATAGTAGCCTGAAGTCAGGTCCATTGTAGAAAAAAATCCATTTCCTCCTAAAGCAGCCAGTGCATCTGCTGGATGCGGAAGAGGATGGGCATCTTTGACAGTTCTAGCGTTAAGCCAGCGAAAGTCATTACATATTCTTAAACCACCAGACTTCTTCCAAACTAAGACCAAAGGTGATGCAAATTCACTGCAAGACTTTCGGATTATTTCCCGTTCCTCCATTTCATTCAGAGCTTGTCTTAATTTGTCATAATGAGTTGGTGGCACACGTCGGCATGGCAACCGGAATGGCTTGTCATCTACTACTCGAATCCGATGGAGATAGCCCGTAGCTTTGCCGCAATCTAGCTTGTCTCTTGAGAAAATGGACTCAAACCGAGCTATGAGGTCAACTAGTTTTTCTTTGCTAGCTTGTGACACTTCACATGAGTTGATATCAATGTCAGACAGCCCCAGATGTTGCAGCACTGCATGTAAAGAGCTACTGTCACCCGTTTCTCGCCCTGAAGATGGATGATCAGGCAAGGTGGAAATATCAGTAACTAGACTCTGCTCATCGTTGCACTGTGCTGAGTCAGTAGCTGGGAGCTGTATATTCTGTTGTAAACAGGAGTCAGTGGGGCTGAAGCTCTCCACTGCTGCACAGGTAAACACATCAGCCAGCTTCATGTTTCGTTTTAAAGTCATTGGCTTCTCAAAGGGGTTTAATACTTTTACAGGGAGCCACCCATCACTTTTAAGATGTGCCACAGTTCTCCCAACCATAACTGACCTTGGCCTTGACCTTGCTGCTGTGGGTTCTATCACTACAGCACTGCCCACTTCCTCATTACCTCCTAGCTGCAGCCTGCCCCAGACCAGGTGCTCTGTCAATGGTTCCAAGGTTATGGCTCTCTTTAGCTTGACAGTTCCAATCTTATCACTGACACTCTCTGGAACCACCACTTCTGACATTAAACTCAACACATTGTGATTAGACATGTCTTCTGTATTTAAGATCCTGCTGCATCCCACCCCCAAACCATCTTTTGCCTTCAGGCGATTGACCAAATGTCTCATAAAGTTGCTGCCTATGATAAGGTCCTCCCTTTGTCCTGCAACCACCAGCACAGGCACAACAACTTTGCAGCCATACATTTCCACTGTAATGTCACACACACCAGATGGGATTGTCTTCGAACCTCCACAACCAATAAGTACAACATCAGTGGGTTGCAAGGTGGGGGACTGCAATACTGCATGATCTAAGAGATGGGGCATCAGGTTGGTACTGAGGGTGCAGGCCATGGAGCCACTATCGAGCATTGCTTTAATAGATACTTTGCCACCAAGGGTCACATTTTCATAGAACAGTTCATCATGTTGTTTCAGTCTTTGGGTGTTCTGAAGTACTGGTCGATGGCCAAGCTGTCGTTCCTCATAGACAGTTTGGTACACAGACTCCAAATCATCAAAATCAGTCTCTTGGGGCACAATTTCAGGCCTAACACTTGCCCCCTCCACATGTAGGCCAACTAGTTTCCCAGCTGCTGGGCAGCTGATTCAGGCCCTCTCACTTTGTTAGATATGGCCCTGGGGCACCGAGCCCGTGTGTGATCACCAGCATGGCAGATGAAGCACAACTGATTGGCTCTACAGTGGTAATAGGTAGAGTGTTCAGTGTCACCACAGATTGCACAGGGCATGACTTTGTGTGTTTGGTTTCGATGAGCTCTGACATCATCTTTAGCAGGTGGCTTTGCTTGTCGGGGTTGACCCTCCAGAACTTTCTCCAACAGAGCGATCACATGATCAAGACGATCAGCAGGCGCTGGTGCATTAAGTCCAGTAGATGGTACTGAGGCAGAAGTTGGTGATGGTGTGGTACATTTACTGCCGCATGTCACCTGTGGCACATGAGGACTCACCTCCTGTCGCTGAAAACTTAAAGCACTGGATGCACTCTGCTGAGGGCCACACTTCTGATCTTTGCTATGCTCTAGCAACTTGTCGTGTATATCAGCAGGTGTCCACTGCTGCAACGGCTTGCATTTGAAAATAAGAGACAGTTCTGAGTCTGGGCAGTGACGAATGAACATTGCAGTCAGTTCTTTTGTCAGATACGCGAAGGACTTATTCTGTCTTTTGAGACAGTCCTCTGTCAGTTCCATGACTCTGTTCAGCCGGAGCCAGTAGTCAAAAGGTGTCTCTCCTAAGGCAGGTAATGTTGCATAAAAATCAGCCAGAGGCATGCTTGAACAGGCAGTGTCACTAAAGTGCTGCTTGAGGATCTCAAAAATAGGCTCTGGGCCTTCCTTAAGACATAAGGATGGCTTACTACGTATGCCCACCCTGACAATCTCTCTTGCCCTCCCTGCCAGTTTAACAAGCACTTCATCAGCTTGTTCAGCTACCTGTACTCCTCTTTTCTTCAAATAGGTCATTATCATTTCCTCCCATTCCTGCACACTGCATGTGTCACAACCATCCCCTCTAAAACACACAGGTTCTTTAACATCAGATTTCACAATCACATTCAAAAGTGAAGGTTCTGAGAGCACATTACTGGCAGACCCAAGAACACTGTTTCCCAGTCCACAGCCCAAGCGAGACTCAATACAAGATGCAATGCTTTCTCCAATAGAAACCCCAATTTGCGTCGCTATCTCTGCATACAGGTTCTCCTTAGTAGGTTTGGCGTCTGATTTAGAATGATGGGAATCATCATAGTCACCATCAACAGGTTTTTCATTTAACTCGGCAAAGACGGGCCTAGGTGTGGATGAGACTGGGGCTGCCAGCAAACCTGCCCTACCCCTGCCAAATGACTGCAGTGGGGTAAAACTAACTGTCCCCCTCCCTCTCCCAAAACCAGAAAAGTCTGTCATGATTCAGATCTGCATCGGTCTTTTTTTTTTTTTTTTTTTTTTTATTATATATTTTCAACCAGATGTACAGAATCCCACCTCAGTGTTCCAATAGAAAACCGCAAATAGCGGAAAAGAGGGAAATTCTACGGGGTTTCCCACGGCCCATGTGGCGACTCCAACCGTTGTCCAGGAAATAGACGGCACCGCTTCAGATACAGGATTGCAGAAGCTCGGGTCACGGCACCAATGTAACCGGGTTCTGCTTCACTCCACTGTACCAGGCCAGCCCAAGTAACCCCTCGACTCTGCGTTGTGTAGTTTTAAAGAAGACAAGGAGTTTCTGGGTGATCTGCAGTTTATTTCCTGAATGAGAACATATCGGGTTGGAATCAGTGCAACGGCTCAGCTTCAATCAGCACACTCTTGTGCAGCTTTCACAGACTGGCACTGAGTGTAGTAAAAATCATGTTTTAAAGATCATACAATGAAGGATACAATAATAAATGATGTACCTGAATGAGAACATATCGGGTTGGAATCAGTGCAACGGCTCAGCTTCAATCAGCACACTACAACAGAGCGAGCGTTATGTTAGCTTTTTTTAAACTTAGCACATGAAGTGTTTTATAATGAAATGAAAGTGCAAAAATTAGTGCCAGGCACGAATCTAGTAAATATTAATTGCACTCTATTTATCTAAGTTAATAAAAATTATGTTTTATCGATTGCTAACATCTTTCTACTCGGTGTGCTGAAGAATGAAACTCACCTCTTGTGCAGCTTTCACAGACTGGCACTGAGTGCAGGAGCCAGCAGTATATAACCAACCACACAGAGAGGGGGGCGCTATTTCCCCATTGCACTGATACATAAAGCAAGTGGGATTCTACAACCTAAACACTGTTACATATATATATATATATATATATATATATATATATATATATATGTGTGTGTGTGTGTGTGTGTGTGTGTGTGTGTGTGTGTGTGTGTGTGTGTGTGTGTGCGTGCATAATCATGCATAGCCTAATGTATATTATTCAGTATTATTGATTATTTATTTATGTTTGTATACTTATATAAGTATGTATTGATAAGACGAGAGCGGTCCATTAGGCGTCTGTCCTTTTATTATGTCTATGTGAGAAACGGCCCGATCTACAGAAGACGGATCCTTCGAAGGCCACGAATATGGACGACCAGAAGAGAGAAGCTGTAGCCTCCGGCTAGCTGCCTAGCCTCCATCTCGGCGTTATGTTGCTTAGCAACCGTGACAACGTGAAGCACAGAGCAACGAAGTAAAAAAAACGGACTCAGTTGTTTTTTACTCTTTATTTCTGTATTATTCTTCACCTTTTGTAATAAAGGTTGTTCCATAGTAAAAAGAAAATCTGTCTGATTCTAAAATGTTTAATGTATACAAGGGATATTATTCATTTTCAAATACTCTCCAGATCTCAGGTAGTAAGACATTACAGTTAAATAAACTATGTTTGAAGGCTTAACTTTAATCAGTCAAACCCATTTGCTCAGGAATAAATTAAATACTTTATTAATATCTACATGGAGCGCCCGGCCAGCTGACAGCTTGCGAGTGAAGCTGGCTGTTAATGCAGCGGGAGAAGACATCTCCGAAAACGTCGGAGCAATATTGGAAGTAGGTGATTTATTAATGAACCGAGCAGATATTTCAGATCTATACATCTACATTCTCGCCTAAAAACATTGTAAAAAATAAATTTGTGTAATTTTAAGTGTAATACAGCAAAAATTATTTTGTCGCCATTGCTGCTTTTCTGAACACCCGCTTTAAAGGATGCAGAGCCTGAATTCGGACACAGCTATTTTTTGTTAGACTCCCCATAGTGGTCTGGAGCACTTCCGTTTTCAACACTTTTTGTTTGCTGCATTTCATTCGGGGGTGTTTTCTAATTCGGGGGTGTTTTCTTTTTTGTTTGCTGCATTTAATTCGGGGGTGTTTTCTAATTCGGGGGTGTTTTCTTTTTTGTTTGCTGCATTTAATTCGGGGGTGTTTTCTAATTCGGGGGTGTTTTCTTTTGTGTTTGCTGCATTTAATTCGGGGGTGTTTTCTAATTCGGGGGTGTTTTCTTTTTTGTTTGCTGCATTTGATTCGGGGGTGTTTTCTAATTCGGGGGTGTTTTCTTTTTTGTTTGCTGCATTTAATTCGGGGGTGTTTTCTAATTCGGGGGTGTTTTCTAATTCGGGGGTGTTTTCTAATTCGGGGGTGTTTTCTTTTTTGTTTGCTGCATTTAATTCGGGGGTGTTTTCTAATTCGGGGGTGTTTTCTAATTCGGGGGTGTTTTCTAATTCGGGGGTGTTTTCTTTTTTGTTTGCTGCATTTGATTCGGGGGTGTTTTCTAATTCGGGGGTGTTTTCTTTTTTGTTTGCTGCATTTGATTCGGGGGTGTGTCTTTTCTTTTGTTTGCATGTTTTCTCTTTTGGTGCGCATTTGCACCTGTCGGCCACCGTATTGGTCAACTGCTTGTTAGCGTTCGGCTCTGGGACGCTAATTTCCATGCGTTTAATTTGTGACGGGGGAATCCCGTGACGTAATTATCCATATTTGGACTTGTGCGCTCTTGGGGGATATGCAGGTGGTTTGGATGAAGTGCGGTGCATTTTTGTTGTATTGGAGAGGGATGCTTGTTCCATGGATTAGTTTAGCGATAGGTAAGTGTCAAGTTTTTAATCTAGACTTGTGATGTGTTGAGTAGGTGTCCCCTTGTAGGTTTTTAGCGGCGTTTCCCAACAGGGGTTTCACCGCGTTCTCTGTTAGTGTGGAGGTACGGCGGGTAGAGCTTCCTTCTTCCCCTTTCCCTTCATCGGCTCGGGAGCATTCCGTGGTTTCGAGGAGGTGACGGGCTGCTGGTCGCCTTTCTCGTACCACTGGTTTTCAAATGCATAAGAACTCATCGCCACGCCTCACGAAGACTAGGGTTGAGTTTGTAAGCTTCTTCGCTAGGCAGATAGCGGGGACACGCTGCGGGTGGTCGCTTTTGGAGTTTTTATTGTGCGTGTTTTCTCGCTTATAAACCATGGATCAGGTTGAGGTTTTTAATGGTTAAAGAATGTCTTATAGATGTGCGCTAAGAGCAGTTATAATGATGGCAGAGCATTATGATGATCACTGGAGTGTCCCGTAGGTATGTGATCGGCACGTCTACAAATTTTAAATTTTGTTTGAGGTTTGTGTGCTTGAGCCTTGTAACTCGTCTCCGTCCTTACTGTCGAGTGTCACTAGTTTGTCTGGTGGGCAGCAAACGGACTTGTTTGAGTTTCAAGTTCAGTGGAAGGAAAGAGTGCTTTGAGCCTGATTGTGCCTGTGAAATGACCGTTCTGGTGTAGGAGTTGGCCCACATTTTGTTTGAAACCCATAAGAGTATGGTGCTGGACCATGCTGGGTTTGTTATGCGTGTGGCTCTCTGTGTTTTGTTGGTCATGTGATGAGAACCCTGGGAAAAATTTGTGAAGCAATGATGTGACTGTTTGGTGTTGCGGAGATGTCGGCTCACTTTGGTTGATGCCCTTTTGGTGTTGCTGGCTGTGAGACGGCAGTAACTTTGAGTATGGTGCTGGACCATGCTAAGGGTGATCTGTTGTGGGTGTCACTCTCCGTAATTTGTTGGTCACTTGCTTGGTTACCTGACTTGTGGAGCAGCGTTTTGTGGTAGTGGACCACTTGTTGCTGTGACCTTTTGTGTTAGGTAACATCAGTTCAGATCTGGTTGGATTACTAGTTATTGCTTTTGCGAGTGGTAACTGGGTGAATCCATTTTGATTTGGCTGTGAACCTGTGGTAGGTCACTTGTGTGTCAGGTCTGTGTTCGTAAGTGGGTTCTCTCTTCGTAAGGTACGTTAAATGTGTTGACGCATTAAGGACATGTCCTGTTTTAGCTGCCTACCATTCTTTGCCAGTCTTTTTAACCAGTGACCGGACATGATGGGCACAGCATCTTATGGCTGTGGGACATGAAGGCTGATGTGACGGTGGTCCTCCTGAAAACCAAGATCTTCGGTAATGTATTACCAGCCCCATCATTTTAAATTTGTTTTTTTTAAAGGTTCCCCTTTGGGGCCCTTTTCTTAAGGGTGGGGGTGTTACGGCCCTGGGCCTTGTAGGCTGGGTTGCAGGTGTTGCTTTTGTCTGTCTTTGTGCTCCTCCCCTTTGCAGGTGTCTCTGGTTCATTGATTGGGAGCGCAGAGTACTTGAACCAGGCTGTCTCCGTCTTCTGGGTCGCCTTCAGCGTCCACTCTGCCGATTGACACTGGTGGTGTTTGTTGCCAGGCCTCAGCTCCCCTCCTTTTTGCACATTTGCGTTTGTCTTTGTTTTTGCACTTCAACACTTCCATATACACTCATACAATACATCCAAGCATTTGCATTACACCACTGATACTGGTATCCACAATCCATTGTTGTTTTTGTTAATAAATATTAATTTAAATGCACTTTAACCCCTGCATGGTCTCCCGTTTTGTTATGACCTTGAGCCAGTCGTAACAACATCCATCCATCCATTTTCTTATTCCCTTGTCCCTAGTAGGGTTGGGAGGGGTGCTGGTGCCCATCTCCAGTCAATGTTTCAGGCGAGAGGCGGGGTAACCCTGGACAGGTCGCCAGTCGCAGGGCAGCACAGAGAGGACAAACAACCATGAACACACACACTCACACCTAGGGAGAATTTAGGCAGACCAGTTAACCTGACAGTCATGTTTTTGGACTGTGGGGAAAAAACTGGAGTACCTAGAGAGAACCCATGCATGCACAGGGAGAGCAAACTCCAGGCAGAAAGACTATGGGCCGGGAATCAAACCTGGGATCGAATTCCTGCTAGGTAACAGTGCTACCAACTGCGCCACTGTGCAGCCTTGCAGTTAAAATAATGTGCATTTTTATATAAATATGTCAAATATTTAGAGAATTTTGAAAAGAGTCCTTCAAGGCACAGTTTTTGTCCTTATTCTTTTTTTCAATTTCCAAATAGCACTTGAAAGAATGTGTCTACAGCTAAAGTGCATTTTTATGTCGATAACACAGTACATCAATGTATGACCTGAAGCTCATCCTTAGCACCAGAGCATGCTTTGTTACTCCAGTGCAACAGTAACACAGCATGCAAAGATGAAGATTACCATTTAAAAGTTAGCAATGCATAACTGTGATATGCTATGTTATTCAAAAGCATGAAAAATGCCAAAAATAACGGCATAGTCATTTTAATTTTACTTCCCCTCTTTTCTTTTCGTCAGTGCAGTTGACAAACTACTTAAATATAATGCATCAGATCATTATCTCAATCTTTGAAAGAGGAAAGACTATCATATTCTGTTTAGTAGAGAAAAGTTCATGACTCCATATATAAATTTTATCCACATTTCCTTTGTAAAGGACTCTCCCACTGGTAAAAATATTTAGCTGGCAGCAAAATTTACCCAGTAAATCATTAAATGTAGATTTAAATTGCATAACACTATTACTTCTGTCGCTATTTGTGCACTTCTTCTGTTGATGAAGGTTCTTTGTGGTCTATTTTAAGTGCTAAATAAAAAGTTTAATTTTCACCCCAAATGGGAGGCTGCAGCCATGACAGTCCCCCACTTCACACACTCCAGATAATTGAGACAAAAGTTAAGAGATAAACACACAAATGTTATAATCTTAGCACTTTGATGAAATATTTAATACAAAAGAAAAGGAAAACTTGTAGACTTAGAGTATGACGTACATTTAATAGTCAGTGTATGATCTTACAGTTGATGAAGAGTAAAAGAAAGAAACCAGCAAAACAAGATTATTCCATAGATCCTATTATAAAATCATTAAAGATAAAAAAGACTCCTAACTTTTGTTCTTCTAACAAAAGATTTATGTAAAGTTAAACTCAGAAGATGATATGAATCAAAGCATGCATCAATAAGAATTTCTTGTATCTGAATGTAATTTTTTATTTATTTTTTTTTGTAGTTTTACTAATTCAGGCCTTTTCTGCCAAATCACTGTCATTATGGCAGATAGCTAACAAGATTTTGCTCTAATTTAGTACTCCATTCTTGGATTCCTCTTCCTGGTGAGAAGCACAGAGCCCTTTGCAGTCTTACTGTTGTGGAATCTCACCGTACATTCTAAACCCTTCCTAAAATCGGCTTCTTGAGGGGTGAAGGTGATGGTTGACGTTATTGACCACATCCTTTCATTTTCCTGTTTTGGCATCACTGTAGAGGTTCCTGAGCGGCTCCAGGAAATTTGTGGAGGAGATGTTGGACAGATGTGAGTAACTTTGCAGGTGGCAGTCACTTTATTACTGACTTCTATAGTCATCACGGGACGCTTAGGAAGTCCTGTACAAATCAACAATTTTCACAAAATCACTTGTTAAATAGTGATTTAAGCATGTTTTACTATCTTAAAGTAAATGGTATAGAATTACTGAAAAGGTCTCTAATATACTCACGGAGAACATTGAGGGTCACCTTATTGTTTGAGAAGGAGAAGCTATTAAGTTGTGGAATGTCAATTTTCAAGTAAAATGAACCAGCATCTCTAAATCTGGCGCCATCCAGCTTCCAGGTGCAGTTGCCACTTTCAACGCCTCCTGTCATTCTGGTTCGACTGTGGAACTCGCTCGTTAGTCTCAACTCGGGGACATTCGTTGCGACCAACGTATACCCTCTGTACCAGAATGCCCGAAATATGTTCAATGTTTTATCCGTCTTGGGATGCGAGTATGTACAGGGAATGACCACACATGAACCTTCAAGAATAGAGATACTTGATGGCACATTTATGAGCCAGTCGTTACCCAAGACTTGAAATTCAGCCATTCCTGTAATAAAAGCACAAACACAAGAACACTTTCTTAGCAAGTAGACAGTGATAGAATGATGATATTCCATGAATTGTCATTTTAAGATTAAACTTACCACAAACCATCAGAATTGAGAGCCACAATTTCAGATCCATCATCAGCTGACTAGAAGTCTAAAAACCAACAAAAAGATTGGTATAAAAGTCTTTAGTGAATTCTTAATCTTCAAAGTAATGATCCACTCACCTTTTAGTTTCTTTAACATATGACCGAAATTAAATCTTTAAAGAATTGAATGTTTTCCAGACAAAGATTGTTTCTGTCCTGTTGAGTCTAGTGATTCTTGTGCTTATAAAGCAAAAGTTTAGACCTTGAAGCCAGAAATTGTTACAGTTTACAATCAAACTTTCCCCACGTCATAAGCGGATTATAAGCGGATTATAATGTAGCTATTTTGTACTTTTTCCATGAACAAATTTTAGATGGAGGAAAAAAATAAATGTAGCACAAGCACTAAATAAAATCTGTAACAATGTGGTCTTTGAATTAGAAGGTTATCATGTAAAATCAGTTCATTGTATCCTAATGAATCACTTCCTGAAAGTCAGCACAGTGTAGCCAGCATCAGGTGTGGAGTAATTAAATATAGTAACGCTTGACATCAGATCAAATCTTTGGAAATTTTATATTTTTAATCAGTTCCATAACATTACCAATGCAGAAAAATGTGGTAAGAAAATTTTGCTGACATCAAGGCAGTACTCAGATAAATGTAAAATGCAATAAGAAATATATAATTTCACTGCTTTTCCTTTAAACATGTTTGCTAATGTAGCTAATGCTTTTCCTTGTATTGTTTGCTAATGTAAAGAAATCTGCAAACAAGCGATGTTACATGAGAACCAGTTTTCTTTTTTGTTTTATATATCCATCCATCCATTTTCTTGTTCCCTTGTCCCTAGTAAGGTTGGGAGGGGTGCTGGTGCCCATCTCCAGTCAATGTTTCAGGCGAGAGGCGGGGTCACCCTGGACAGGTCCCCAGTCTGTCGCAGGGCAACACAGAGAGGACAAACAACCATGAACACACACACTCACACCTAGGGAGAATTTAGGCAGACCAATTAACCTGTCCAAAAACAGTCATGTTTTTGGACTGTGGGGAAAAAACTGGAGTACCTTGAGAGAACCCATGCATGCACAGGGAGAACAAACTCCATGCAGAAAGACCCCGGGCCGGGAATCAAACCTGGGACCGACTTCCTGCTAGGTAACAGTGCTACTAACTGCGCCACTGTGCAGCCTTGCAGTTAGAATAATGTGCATTTTTATATAAATATGTCAAATATTTAGAGAATTTTGAAAAGAGTCCTTCAAGGCACAATTTTTGTCCTTATTCTTTTTTTCAATTTCCAAATGGCACTTGAAAGGATGTGTCTACAGCTAAAGTGCATTTTTATGTCGATAACACAGTACATCAATGTATGACCTAAAGCTCATCCTTAGCATGAAGACAACAAATCATAAATCCCAGATGATAACGGTATTTCTGATCTATGGAAGGTCTTATTGATAAAATATCATCCTTTCAATATTTATGTATTGACTGGATGATAGTCTGCTTGTTGATGAGTCAGAGGAAATCTTGAAGGGTTTTAATTTAGCTGCTATTTCTGAAATAGGACCTGTCGTAGATTATCCTTCAGGAAAAGCCTGTAAAGCTTAAAAGCATTTAGACAACATCTTGGAATGTTCTTATTCATAGTGAGATTATATGCACATTTCTTCCTTCTCACGTTATTCTAGATTTTATTTATTACTCTTTACATTTTATGACAAATGTATTTCACACAATGGGTCACTGTGTAGTTTAATCTTTTTTTCTGACACAAATTAACCCTAAAGCAGTCTTTCTCAAACAGTGGTCCCCAGACCGATGGTGGTCCACAAGGTGGCCCCTATTGGTCTGCGAGGTACTGCATGTAAACGTTATTCGTCATGACATCAGCTCAAAGTGCGACTCTACAGATTGTGTTAAAAATAATGATTTAACTGGCTTCAAACAGAGATACTCTAAAGAAAAGCAGCAGATACTGGTGGAAAGAAAACAACTCCAGGAATATTATTAGATCAGAGGACGCCAAGTCAAATCTGCTGAGTGTTGATGTGTCATTCACCACTCTTCTCATTAGGATGAACAAAGAAAACATCAATACATGAGTTAAATAACTAATATTTTAATTTCAGGTTGCATCATATATTAAGATTTATTATCGCAGGGGTAATTTCAGGTTCGGTGGTCCGTGATTGGCCTCTCGATCTGAACTTGAGCGGTGTTCTGTTGTTGGGTTTCCGGCCCCAAGTGGAGGAATTTAAGTATCTCAGGATCTTGTTTACGAATGAGGGAAGAAGGGAGCAGGAGGTCGGCAGGGGGATTGGTGCAGCGTCTGCAACGAAGCACCACAACTGTTCTCTTGTCGTAGTGAAGAGAGAGCAGAGTCAAAAACCGAAGCTCTCAATTTACCGGTCGATCTACATGGAAATGTTGGGGTATGTATTCATCTCTACTTAATTTTATGAATTAGTACATACAATATTTTATGTTGTATTTGTTTTTCAGACTGACTGGGATGATCAAATATATGCCAATGTCTAATAAATAGAGGAAAAGCTGCAGTTTGTCTACCTGGTATAATTAATGGTTAATTATATTTAAAGTAAGTTTGTTCTGTGTAAGCATTTTGATGTGTGCTGCAGATGTTCTGTGCAGACTCCGCTTGCAAATGCAATCTACACCAACAGTGTTAACCAGGTTAAAAAGGAGATTAATTCTAAATATATTTAATTCATTTCCTTTAAATAAAGGAAATGAATTCTAAAAATATTTGGGTTACATTTAACTCTCAACCATTAAAGTACTTCATAAGGTACTTTTGCTTGCAGCTATAACTTTTCCATACAAGTCTTATAAATGCATGCATCAATAATTGCTATTAAGCTGTTGTAAAAATGTACCTCAGTGTATTTTTAATTATTATTTATGTGGCAGGTCTTATCTGGTTACAACATTTAGGCTCTAAAGGCCTAAATCCATCTTGGAATATTCTTGTTCATGGTTTTTATATGCACAATGCTTCCTCCTCATGTAGTTCTAGGTTTTGTTTATTATTTTTTACATTTTATGACAAATTTATTTCACACTATGAATCCCTGTGTAGTTTTTAATCTTTTTTCTGACTGAAGTTAACATTTAGGAGACAATAGCTCTAACAGGATTCTATGCACAAAGCCATGCATAGTAGACTCCTCTTAGAAAATTATACTTTTAAAGTTATACCTTTATTCGGCCAGCAGGGGGAAACCTATGGGCGATATTTAACGTGTTTAAAAGTAAACCTACTCTGACAAAAGAGACTAACTTTAAAGGGATCAAATGGTGATCCTGTAGTTGTTGACCTGCAAGCTTTGTAAGTGCAGATGTGAAAATAAGTCAGATTGTGACTGTTCAATAATAAACGAAGAAAACGTGGTGGTTATTGGGCGTGTACTCTTGGTCTAGTGTGGAAAAACCCACATCTAAGTGCATGTATGTGTGTTCAGAATTAACTCTCAGAAAGGGAAGTTGCTACAAACCTCAGTGAAATTTTTCAAAACATCAACATCTATTACTCAAAAAGAAAACGTAAAAGTTTCAACCTCGTTTTTGCTTTTGGCATTGCTGTCCATAGCTGACACAAACAGCGTATTTTATTTTAAATTCTTCATTGACAACAGAAAATGTTTGACTTAAAAAACAAGAACTAATGTGAAGCAGATAACAGCCACTTGGGAGAAATATTTTCCAGGGGAGATTGTTGTCAAATCAAGATGAGAGACCTCTTCATGTTCATCATTTTGCAGAGGTTCATCTTTCTTCAGTTATTCTCTTACAAGCAGCATATAACTTATTGCTGGAGGAACTTTTAATATAGACGCCACTCTATGCCAGTGTTAACCAAACAACTCCAGTGCTGTTTAAGCTGAATTTTTATTTCTGTAAATCTCTTTTCATCTGTTGCTGCTGCTGGAGCACCAGAGCATGCTTTGTTACTCCATTGCTAGAAGATTACTATTTAAAAGTTAGCAATGCATAATGATGTGGTATGCTATGTGATTCCAAAGCATGGAAAACGCCAAAAATAATGGCAAAGTAATTTAAATTCTACTTCCCCTCTTTTCTTCTCGTCAGTGCAGTTGACAAACTACTTAAATATAATGCATCAGGTCATTATCTCAATCTTTGAAAGAGGAAAGACTATCATATTCTGATTAGTAGAGAAAAGTTCATGTTTCCATAAATATTTTATCTACATTTCTTTTTTAAAGGACTCTCCCACTGGTAAAAATATTTAGCTTGGCAGCAAGATTTTATCCAGTAAATTATTAAATGTAGATTTAAATTGCATAACACTATAACTTCTGTCGCTATTTGTGCAATTCTTCTGTTGATGAAGGTTCTTTGTGGTCTATTTTAAGTACTAAATAAAAAGTTTAATTTTCACCACCAATGGGAGGCTGCAGCCATGACAGTCCCCCACTTCACACACTCCAAATAACTGAGACAAAAGTTAAGAGATAAAAAACATACAAATTTTATAATCTTAGCACTTTGATGAAAGATTTAATACAAAAGAAAAGGAAAACTTGTAGAATTTGGAGTATGACGTACATTTAATAGTCAGTGTATGATCTTACAGTTGATGAAGAGTAAAAGAAAGAAACCAGCAAAACAAGATTATTCCATAAATCCTATTAGAAAATCATTAAAGATAAAAAAGACTCCTAACTTTTGTGCCTCTAACACATGTTCAAAAGATTTATGTAAAGTTAAACTCAGAAGGTGATATGAATCAAAGCATACATCAATAAGAATTTCTTGTCTCTCTGAATGTATTTTTTTCTTTGCAGTTTTACTAATTCAGGCCTTTTTCTGCAAAATCAATTTGTCATTATAGCAGACAGCTCTAATAATATTGCTGTAATCTAAAACTGCATACGTAGTTAAACTTAGTCCTCTACTTGGTGAGAAGCACAGAGCCCTTTGTGGTCTTCCTGCCATGGAATGTCACCATACATTCTAAAGGCTTGTTAATATCGGCTTCTTGAGGGGTGAAGGTCATGGTCGACGTTGTTGACCACAACCATTTATTCTCCTGTTTTGACATTGTTGTCCACGTTCCTGCGCGGCTCCAGGAGATGTGGGGAGGAGATGTTGGACAGACGTGAGTTACTTTGCAGGTGGCAGTCACTTTATTACGGACTTCTATAGTCATCACGGGAGGCTCAGGAACTTCTGTACAATCAAGAATTTTCACAAAATCACTTGTTAAATAGTTATTTAAACATGTTTTACTATCTTAAAGTAAATGGTTTAGAAATACTGAACAGGTCTCTAATATACTCACGGAAGATATCGAGGGTCACCTTATTGTTTGAGAAAGTGAAGCTTTTATGTTGTGGAATTTCAATTCTGAAGTAAAACGGACCAGTGTCGGTTTTTCTGACGAAATACAGCTGCCAGGTACAGTTGCCACTTTCAATGCTTCCTGCCATTCTGGTTCGATGGTGGAACTCGCGCGTTAGTCTCAACTCGGGGAAATTTGATGCGACCATCGTGTGCCCTCTGAACCAGAATGCCCGAAATCTGTTCAATATTTTTTTTGTCTTGGGATACGAATATACACAGGGAATGACAACACATGAGCTTTCAAGAACAGGGATTCTTGATGGCACATTTATGAGCCAGTCCTTGCCAAAGAATTTAGATTCAGCCATTCCTGTAATAAAAGCACAAAAACAAGAATACTTTCTTAGCAAGCAGACAATGATAGAATGATGATAATTCATGAATTGTCATTTTAAGATTAAACTTACCACAAACCATCAGAATTGAGAGCCACAATTTCAGATCCATCATCAGCTGACTAGAAGTCTAAGAAAAACAAACATATTAAGATAAATATATAAAAATCTTTAGTGAATTCTTAATCTTCAAAATAATGATCCACTCACCTTGAAGTTTCTTTAACATATGACTGAAATCAAATCTTTTAAGATTTGAACGTTTTGCAGCCCAAGAATATGTCTCTGTCCTATTGTGTGGTGAGAGAGAGTCTTGTGCTTATAAAGCAAATGTTTAGACCTTGAAGCCAGAAATTGCTAGTTTGCAATCAAACTTTCCCAACGTCATGAGCTGATTATTATGTTGCTTTTTGTTTGCTTTTGCCAGGAACAAATTTTAGATGGAAAAAAATAAATAAATGTAGCATATTTACTAAATAAAGTCTGCAACAATGTGGTATTTGAATAGAATGGTTATGATGTGTAATCAGAACAAGCATCCTTATTGATGACTTCCTGAAAGTCAGCACAGTGTACCCAGCATCAGGTGTGGAGCAATTAAATATAGTAATGCTTGACCTGAGATCAAATCTTTGGAATTTTAATATATTTCATCAGTCCTATATGTTAAAATGCAAAAAGAAATATATGTTTTTACTACTTATCCTTAACCCTCCTATTGTCCTCGGGTCAGCTTGACCCGAGGACAATAGGAGGGTTAAACATGTTAAGGCTTTAGCTCATAATAGTTTTGGTGACAAAAAAGTAGTCATATATTAAGAAAAATATATGGTTTCTGAACTTATTTCCACTTTTGTCATAATCATACCAATTACTTCATACACAGGCCCACTCAGTTGCCCATGGACACGTCAATATATGACAGTAGGGAACTGAAATTGAACCCACAGCTTTCAATTTTGCAAGGAAACTACCGCACAGACAGCCACACCACTATTGTGGTTTCTTTGTTTGAAAATTCACTCTTCGGCCACTTTATCATTTACACATTCCTTGTTATTGGTTGGACCCAACAAGGTGTTTGTAACATCAGAGTTTTTGGTCTATTTCCACACTGGTCTCTTTTTTTGCTGTAGCCCATTTCTTAGAAGATTCAATGAGTTTTGCTTTTTAAAACCTTTTAAAAGAGAAGTGAAAATATAGAGAACGCAATATAAACATAAGTCACGGAAGCCACATTGAGGTCAAAAAAAGCTGAAGAGGTGGTGTGACAACGTTGCATTTTGCTGCATGATTGTTTTAAGAATTCACTGTTTTGTAGATAATTTTACAAATAAATGTATGTCAATGTGTTGCCAGTTCTTCCTAAACAAGAACTAGTTCAAATTCATTCTGCCAGGTTAAAATTAACGAATTAATGTTCACCACCTAAACATTGTGAGCTAAGAAAGCCAACATGAACCAACTTTCATTAATTTATTGTAATTGTTTCATGATGCTATAATTAATTACCATATTATCATGGCATATTTCTAAAATCCTGTTTGCCTCTACATCTGTAAGCCGAACCACCCCATGAGGACAACAATTTCTGTGGATATACCTTTTTCATGATATTCTCATACCAGATGCCATCACAAACGGTATAGTTAATATGGGAAGGGTGTTTATATATTCATGCAGATGCACCATTGAATGTGAATATTGAGTACAAAGTCGACGTAAAGGTGGGAGAAACTGTGGCTCTCACTTGCTCCAGTGAGGCTCACCCTCCTGTCAGTCACTACGAGTGGCACAATGAAACTGGAGCAAAGATCTCTCAGGGAAACCTCTACATAGTGTCAAATGTTTCTCGAACAAAAGGAGCAATGTACTGTGCTGCTATCAATGACGAGGGAAAAAATGTTTCACGGCCTGTCCAGCTCAATGTTTTATGAGTAAAAAATGACATATAATGTCAGATAAGGTGTTTTAGGAAGTGAAGGTGAACCAAAAAATGAACATTGGCATGGCATCTTGCAGTTTTACTGATTTTTTATTTTTTTTTTCAGACACGAGTAGCCAAAACAAGGGTGAGGTGAGGCCAGGTGAGACACACACACAATCCAGCAACAGACAAGGACATGGCTTTAATTTAAATACTACAGGAAACAGGTGAGGTGAATAATTGATCAGGAGACACAGGTGGAAAAACATGTGCTAAATCAACAGAGGAGACAGAGCTGGAGAACCAATGACCTAGATCCATAGAGACAAGAAATAAAACTTAACATAGGACAGAAAACTAAACCTATGAAACAAAGAAACCCACAACACATCCCAAAACACTGACATAGTGACACATACAATTTATCTGTGTATTCTATCTGTAAACATTTTAACGTTTACATTAAAATTAACATTTTAATGTAAATATGTTAAATATTTAGAGAATTTTTAAAGGCAGTTTTTGACCTAATTTTTTTCATGCACTTGAAAGAATGTGTCTACAGCAGGGGCTTCCAAAGTCGGTCCTCGTGGGCCGGCATCCTGCATGTTTTAGTTCTCTCCCTGGTTCAGCACACCTGCATCAAATGATGGCTCGTTAGAAGGCCTAAGGAGAACATTGACTTGCTGAAGAGGTTGTTGCTACCACTAGGGAGAGAAGTAAAACATGCAGGATGCCGGCCCACGAGGACCGACTTTGGAAACCCCTGGTCTACAGATTAAGTGCATTGTTATGTAGATAACATGATACATCAATGTATGACCTGAAGCTCATCCTTAGCATGAAGACAACAAATCATGCCGTTTTCTAGAACTAAACCTAAATCTTGATGATACTGGTATTTCTGATCAGTGGACGGCCTTCTTGATAAAATATCATCCTCTAAATATTTGGGTATTGATTGGAAGATAGTCTGCCTGTTTAATTCAGAGGAAATGTCGAAGGGTTTTAATTTGGCTGCTATTTTTGAAATAGGACCTGTCCTAGATTATCCTTCAGAAAAAGCCTGTAGAGCCTAAATAGATTTAGTCTCTACAGGCCTAAATCCATCTTGGAATGTTCTTGTTCATGGTTTTTATATGCACAATGCTTCCTCCTCAGGTAGTTCTAGATTTTATTTATGATTCTTTGCATGTTATGACAAATTTATTTCACACTATGAATCCGTGTAGCTTATTATATTTTTTCTGACCGAAGTTAACCTTAAGGAGACAATAGCTCTAACAGGATTCTATGCACAAAGCCATGAATAGTAGACTCCTCTTAGAAAATTATACTTTTAAAGTTATACCTTTATTCGGCCAGCAGGGGGAAACCTAGAGACACTTAAATGACACAAAGAAGTCAGGACCCCCCAGAAAAGGTCTCAAAACATCCTCATCACTCAACTAAGCAAACTTTTCATCTTATTTATAATTGTTTTCAAAACATCTGATTTGTATTCCCAGGAACAAGACTTGTGATGATCCACATTCTTCTAATATTTATATGAATGAAGATGTGAATGGAAATGCTGGGGTATGTATTCATCTCTACTTTCACAAATTCTTGAGTAAATGCAATAATTTTACATTATATTTGTTTTTCAGACTGACTGGGATGATCAAATATATGCCAATGTCTAATAAATAGAGGAAAAGCTGCAGTCTGTCTACCTAGTCTGTAATTAATGGTTTAATTATATTTAAAGTAAGTTTATTCTGTGTAAGCATTTTGATGTGTGCCGCAGATGTTCTGTGCAGACTCTGCTTGCAAATGCAATCTACACCAACAGTGTTAACCAGGTTAAAAAGGAAATTAATTCTAAATATATTTAAGTCATTTCCTTAAAGAAAGGAAATTAATTCTAAATATATTTAAGTCATTTCCTTAAAGAAAGGAAATGAATTCTAAAAATATTTGGGTTACATTTAACTCTCAAACATTAGAGTGCCTCATAAGGCACTTTTGCTTGCAGCTATAATTTTTCCAAATAAAGTCTTGTAAAAATGTACCACTTATTTGGTTACAACATGTGCAAGTGTTGTCTTTAGAATTTCCTCTTTTGCTTGAAAATTGTGATATTTAACATGTTTAAAAGTAAAACTATTCTGACAAGAGACAGACTTTAATTAAAGGGATCAAATGATGTTCCTATAGTTGTTGTGCAGATGTGAAAATAAGTCAGATTATGACTGTTAATTAATAAACGAAGAAAACGTGGTGGTTGTTGGGCGTGTACTCTTGGTCTAGTGTGGAAAAACCCACATCTAAGTGCATGTATGTCTGTTCAGAATTAACTCTCAGAAAGGGAAGTTGCTGCGAACCTCAGTGAAATTTTTCAAAACATCAACATCTATTACTCAAAAGAAAACTGAAAAGTTTCAACCTCGTTTTTGCTTTTGGCATTGCTGTCCATAGCTGACACAAACAGCGTATTTTATTTTAAATTCTTCATTAATGGAAAATGTTTGACTCATAAAACAAGAACTAATGTGAAGCAGATAACAGCCACTTGGGAGAAATATTTTCCAGGGAAGATTGTTGTCAAATCAAGATGAGAGACCTCTTCATGTTCATCATTTTGCAGAGGCTCAGGCGTCTTTATTCAGTTATTCTCTTACAAGCAGCATATAACTTATTGCTGGAGGAACTTTTAATATAGACGCCACTCTATGCCAGTGTTAACCAAACAACTCCAGTGCTGTAAATTGAAAACATGCATGTTTAAAAATATTCATAATCATATTCATACCTTGCCCAAATGTGGCCTACCTTTTTTAAAATTATAATTAATTTCCAGTTTTCACTGGGAAGGTAAGAAGTAGCAGTGATGGTTTGATACAAACATTTACTTCTTACCCGGGCCTCTGCTCACTTGTGTCACCAGTAGCTCCTGTGTGGTGGGAGCTGGCACACCGGACAGCATTTGGTCTCATGGCTGTAAGTCGAAGGAGTCAACATGAACCTCCTTTTGCTCTTCCCAGGAACCACGCTAACATGTCCTAAATTAGAAAATGAAGATAGCAGTTTGAACTTTTAAAAATTTTAAATGTACAGTGGTTGCATTTTCTTTCCCCCCCACAATGTTTCACTGTTGGCGAACATTGTTTGATTATCATAATACACGCCCAATGCATTGCTGACCATTCAGACAGAATGTCAAAAAGCATTCATTGCCCAGCATAGTACCAGAAAACTATAATGATTTTTGCTAAATTGTTTTTGCCATTTCATATTACAGAAGTGACCACAGCTACATTGCTATCGTATTTTCAGTATTTACTCACGGAAATTAATCTGCAACCAAACATATTCTGTAGAGAAGAAGTAGTCCACATTTTTCAGTGGTTCAGTATTATGAAACGGAAACAATTTACTACGAAATCAGTAGTCCATTATGTGAAACACAATACTTTATGATACCCGAGATTACAAACAGCTGATGCAAGTGCAAATTTTCGTAATAATCCGTTAACTGCGGAGCCCATCAGAAAAATAATTTCAACAAATCTAAATGCATTTAATTCTTATCCAAAAATACTTTGGGTCAAATAATAGTAGTCATAGAGACAATATTTATACCGAGGTTGTGTTAGCAGGTATTATTAAAATGATCTGCTAACTCATCTTAGCAGAATACAACTTTTTTTACAGCGCTGCATCAAGCTACAGAGTAATATTAGTAATATTAGTTTTGCGCTATCACCAGTGATATTGTAACCTTATCTCAGCTGTGTTGTTTTTTTTTTTTTTTTTTTGTATTAAAAATAAAGCAAATCAAAAGGAGATACTTAGTTCTCAGACAGAGATCTGGCTAACTCCAGATCGGTTTTGAATCCTTTACGAGCATTACTCCCTCCACCATTAAGCGTTGCTCTGATATTTAGCCTCGTTTTATTTCGGGCTTGGTCTAATTCTCTCTGTTAGCTTACCTTTCGTTTTGATTTTTGGACCAGGTACTACTCCATAACTTAGGGGTTTCCCTGTAAAATGGGTTTGTTTCTCCGCCATTAGCACAAAAACAGCGCACCGCTAGCTTCTGGTAGAACGACTGGTGCGCGTGTGAGCTGCACGTACACGCGTAAGCAAAGACACGCCTCCTGACTCTGATTGGCTGGTTTTGCTTCGGGAGCGGAATATGTTTATAAATGGGGGCACAGATTATCTCTCTCATTATCAACTTTCATAGTATAGTGAATTTTTTTTAAAAGGTTTTGTTGGGTCTAATGGCCTTTATTTGTAAGTAGTTCGACAGGAAAGAGGGCAATCAGAGAGGAGAACACATGGGGCAAATGTCACCAGGCCAGGAATCGAACCTGCGGCCACCGTCGTGAGGACTAGGGCTTCAATACGTGGGTCATGCTTTGAACCTGCGCCACCACAGCACCCCAATATAGTGGATTTTTAACAAATATGAACATACAAAAGTTACATATTGCACATTTAAAACAAAAGAATAGGACAAATTGAGGACATTGGAGTATGATGTAAATTTAATAGTAAGTGTATGATTTTACAGTTGATAAAGAGTAAAAGAAAGAAAAACAGCTAAACAAGATAAATCCATAAATTCTATTAGAAAATCATCAAAGGTAAAGAATCTTAACTTTTGTGCCTCTAACACATTATTAAAAGATTTATGAAAAAATCAACTCAAATGGTGATATGAATCAAAGCATGCAACAAGAATTTCTTCTCTCTCTCTAAATGTCGATTTTTTTTAAGCTTTACTAAATGAAAGCGTTTTCTGAAAAATCACTTTGTCATTATGGCAGATAGCTCTGAAAATATTGCTTTAATTTAGTATTCCATATTTAGTTTAACTAGGTACTCTTCTTGACCAGAAGCACAGAGCCCTCTGTAGTCTTCTTGTCATTGAAATTCACCGTGCATTTTAAAGGCTTGTTGAAGTCGGCTTCTTCAGGGGTGAAGGTGAGGGTCGACTTTGTTGACCACAACCCTTCTTTCAGCTTTTTTGAACTCGTTTTGGTCTTCCCGGGGTGACTCCAGGAGAATTTGGGAGGAGATGATGGACAGGCATGAGTAACTGTGCAGGTGGCAGATGCATGATTATTTACTGAAACAGTCATCACTGGAGGCTCAGGAACTCCTGTACAATCAACAATTTTCACAAAATTACTTGTTAAATAGTTATTTAAACATGTTTTACTATCTTAAAGTAAATGGTTTGGGATTATTGAAAAGGTCTCTAATATACTCACGGAAGACATCAAGGGTCACTGGATCTTTTGAAAAGATGAACTTTGAATGTCTTGGAATTTCAATAGTCAAGTGAAACGGACCAGTGTCGGTTTCTCTGACGTCATCCAGCTGCCAGGTGCAGTCGTTACTTTCAATGGTTCCTGTAATTCTGGATCGCCCTTTGAACTCCTGCTTTAGTTTGAACTTAGGGTTATTTGATGCAACAGTCTCGTCACCTCTTGTCCAATATCCCCGCCACTTTTTCCACAGGTTACCTTTCGTGGGGTAATCGTACTCACAGGGAATGACCACACATGAGCTTTCAAGAACAGGGATTTTTGATGGTACAGATATGAGCCAGCTCTTGCCTGAGCCTATAGATTCAGCCATCTCTGCAATAAAGCACAAAATACTTTTTCAGCAAGTAGACAGTGATGAAATGACGATATTTCATGAATTGTCATTTTCATGCTAAACTTACCACAAACCATCAGAATTGAGAGCCACAATTTCAAATCCATCATCAGCTGAGTAGAAGTCTAAGAAAAACAAACATAAAGATTAAGATAAAGATAGAAAAGTCTTTAGTGAATTCTTCTTAATCTTCAAAGTAATGATCCACTCACCTTTAATTTTCTTTAACATATGACTGAAATTAAATCTTGTAAGATTTGAACGTTTTGAAGCCTAAGATTATGTCTCTGTTCTGTTGTGTTGTGAGAGAGAGTCTTGTGCTTATAAACCAAAAGCTTAGACCTTGAAGCCAGAAATTGTTACAGTTTGCAATCAAACTTTCCCAACGTCATAAGCGGATTATAATGTAGCTATTTTGTACTTTTAAATGAACAAATTTTAGATGGAGGAAAAAAATAAATGTAGCACAAGTGCTAAATAAAATCTGTAACAATGTGGTCTATGAATTAGAAGGTTATTGTGTAAAATCAGTTCAGGTATCATTATGAATCACTTCCTGAAAGTCAGCAGAGTTTACCCAGCATCAGGTGTGGAGCAATTATAGTAACGCTTGACATCAGATTAAATCTTTGGAATTTTAATATTTTTAATCAGTTCCATAACATTACCCATGCGGAAAAATGTGGTAAGAAACGTTACTGTTGGTGAGAGTGAGTCTTGTGCTTATAAAGCACTACAGTCATGGCCAAAAGTTTTGAGAATGACACAAATATTATATTTTCACATGATCTGCTGCCCTCTGGTTTTCATGTGTGTATGTCAGATGTTTTCATCACATACAGAAATACAATTGCAATCATATTATGAGTAACAAAAGCTTTTATTGACAGAATGAGTTAATGCAGCAAGTCAATATTTGCAGTGTTGACCCCTCTTCTTCAGGACCTCTGCAATTCTCCCTGGCATGCTCTCAATCAACTTCTGGACCAAATCCTGACTGATAGTAGTCCATTCTTGCAGAATCAATGCTTGCATTTTGTCAGAATTCCTTGGTTTTTGTTTGTCCACCCGTCTCTTGATGATTGACCACAAGTTTTCAATGGGATTAAGATCTGGGGAGTTTCCAGGCCATGGACCCAAAATCTCTATGTTTTGTTCCCTGAGCCGGTTAGTTATCACCTTTGCTTTATGGCAAGGTGCTCCATCATGCTGGAAAAGGCATTTTCATCACCAAACTGCTCTTGGACGGTTGGGAGAAGTTGCTCTCAGAGGACATTCTGGTACCATTCTTTATTCATGGCTGTGTTTTTAGGCAAGGCTGTGACAGAGCCGACTCCCTTGGCTGAGAAGCAACCCCACATATGAATGGTTTCAGGATGCTTTACAGTTGACATGAGACGAGACTGGTGGTAGCGCTCACCTCGTCTTCTCCGAACAAGCTGTTTTCCAGATGTCCCAAACAATCGGAAAGGGGATTCATCAGAGAAAATGACTTTACCCCAGTCCTCAGCAGTCCACTCCCTGTACCTTTTGCAGAATATCAATCTGTCCCTGATGTTTTTCCTGGAGAGAAGTGGCTTCTTTGCTGCCCTCCTTGAGACCAGGCCTTGCTCCAAGAGTCTCCACCTCACAGTGCGTGCAGATGCACTCACACCTGCCTGCTGCCATTCCTGAGCAAGCTCTGCTCTGCTGGTAGCCCGATCCCGCAGCTGAAACACTCTTAAGAGACTGTCCTGGTGCTTGCTGGTCTTTCTTGGGCCCTGGAGCCTTTTTGGCAACAATGGAACCTCTCTCCTTGAAGTTCTTGATGATGTGATAGATTGTTGACTGAGGTGCAATCTTTCTAGCTGTGATACTCTTCCCTGTTAGGCCATTTTTGTGTAGTGCAATGATGACTGCACATGTTTCTTTAGAGATAACCATGGTTCACAGAAGAGAAACAATGATGCCAAGCACCAGCCTCTTTTTAAAGTGTCCAGTGGTGTCATTCTTACTTATTCATGACAGATTGATCTCCAGCCCTGTCCTCATCAACACCCACACCTGTGTTAATGGAGCAATCACTGAAACGATGTTAGCTGGTCTTTTTAAGGCAGGGCAGCAATGAAGTCGAAATGTATTTTGGGGGATAAAGTTCATTTTCTAGGCGAATATTGACTTTGCAATTAATTGCTGTTAAGCTGATCACTCTTTATAACATTCTGGAGTATATGCAAATTGCCATTATAAAAACTGAAGCAGTAGACTTTGTAAATATTAACATTTGAATCATTCTCAAAACTTTTGGCCATGACTGTAGTTTAGACCTTGAAGCCAGAAATTGTAACAATCAAACTTTCCCCACGTCTTAAGCTGATTATAATAGCGTTGTGGGAACTTTTTCCATGATTTTTTTTGATGGAGAAAAAAACTAAATGTAGAAGATGTACTAAAAATTTGCAACAATGTGGTCTTTTGAATAAAATTGTTATCATGTAAAATCAGTTCATTGTATCCTTATGAATCACTTCCTGAAAGTCAGCACAGTGTACCCAGCATCAGGTGTGGATTAATGCTTGGCATGAGATCAAATCTTTGGACTTTTAATATATTTCATCAGTCCTGTGAAGATTTGGTTTTCTGTGTGTTAATTAGTCCCTATGTTGTTGTTGTCTACCCCTTGATTGTTTACAACTGTCCCTCATTTCCCCTGATTACCCTCTGTGTATTTATACTCACCTGTGTCTGGAGGGGTTATGGTTTTCTTGTTAGTCATTTGTCCCGTTCAAGTCATGTGTTTCCAGTGCTACCAGTGTCTGAGTTCCTTGTTTCATTGCTCACATGTGCTGCCTGGTCTTCTGTACTTTTGTGATCATCATTAAAAACTATCATAATGGCACCTAAACCTGGGTCCCACAATGTCTGAATCCTCACCATTAACCAACAATTCCTTCTCTCCTGCGTCACCAGGATCAGTAACACATCCAGCCCCCAGACAAAGTGGGCAAAGAAATTTTCTGACACTTAACACTGGGAAGTGCTAAGCGTCAGAAAACATCCCCTAGCCATAGCTAGAGCCAGCAGCTAATACCCAAGAGCCGGTAGTTAACATACCTGTACTGTCGTCCAGCTGTCCAGAGCCATCTGCCGGCGCTCCATCCGGCCTCCGGGTTGACCTCCAGGTCCTCTTCATGATGGCTCCAACCAGCCTACCGAGCCAACGTCCAGGTCCTCTGACCTCCAGGCCGTCTTCCCGAGATTCCTCATGGCTCCAGCTGGCCTCCAGACACTCTTCATGGGTCCATGCGGGCTTCTGACCACCCTCCGATCACTCTGTGGGGTCACGTTGGCCTCTGGGCTACCACCGGAAGTTCTCCAAAGGGTAAAAAATTTCTCCACCATCCATAGTATCTGGTAGAGAAAATTTTTACCTGCCACTCAAACATTTCAGCAGCCACTGTTTTTTTTTCTTTCCATTACAGACCCCACCAGTACAAGCAAATTATATAAGATATATGTTTTATTCTTAACACTATGAAAACCGATTTACTGACAATAAGTTTACCATACACATGTACTTATACATAATAATTTAACATAAAGCATGGACACCTTAACAGGGTTGTAGTGCAAGAAGTTCATTTGAAGTAATTACTGCAGCAAACTTTACACAACCCTAACATTCTGGCAATCATATGTTGAACATTTCCACATTTTGGTTACAACTCCCCCTGATAGTATTTATTGAAGACATCTCTAGTCATCTACATATTTTAAATGGTATCAATAGCTGTTTTCTAACTGTCGTCTTACTTATTATGTTTTCTATTGAAATTCACAATTATTATTACTAAAATATCTCAGAACGTGTTCATTATTTCTTCCACGGGCCGTCATTATTCCTGTTTTATTCCGGAGTTTTTCTTACTACCTGGACCTTAGTGTTGATTTCTCCCAGACTCTCTCTCTCACACACACACACCTGCCCTCCGGTCTGCATTAAATTTTTTCTTTATGAACATTTTCACTCCTTACTGGGCACAAATCTTAACTCTTCCTCAATCTGTCTCTGGTCTTTCTCAAAATCATCCTACTCCAACGATAATAAAGCCCCTGAAGAGCTAATTCTCCCTCCATCTTCGCTACTGAATCTGTTCCAGCGGTCAAAGTTTGTGTGGTAAACATATCGGTTAGTTTGACACATTTTCATGAATGGGCTTATGTGCTTGTTAGCGTTTGTCGTAGTTTTTCTGACCCGTCCCGTCTCTATCCCCTCAGTTTTCTCGGACTCCGGTTATCTGCAAGTTAACCGAAATTATTGGATAAGCCCAGTGTCCGTCAATAAAATCAACCAATGGGCTGTCGCAGTCGATAAAAAATTATATTTAATATACTCTTTTTTTGTTGTTAAATTATGACAGCGTAGGGCCGCCAGATATGGACGGTAAATGCATCAGTCTGTAGTCCAGACGGTCAGTCCTCCCCTGGACATAAGTTCAAACTGAATACAGCTTTTTTGTTGTTGTTGTTCTGTTCAAAGTGTCAACCCCCCAAAGCAGGTGCGTTGCTCCAATTTACACACCACTTCATACTTTTATCGCATTTGGCCAGTGGCGGGTGCTAATTTCGAAGCGAGTGTGGCCTATGTGGTTTTGGTGGCTTCTATCGGTGTGGTAATGAACGACAAGGAGCTGCTCAAGTTGGCATCAGCTGTTTCTTTAATTCTCCATCTGCATTTCACAGAACGGGCATGGAGGTAAGGTCAGTCTCTGGCATAAAACAAGCTCCTCGTCAGTGATCCTCATGGCTCTGAGGATTACCCATAATACCTCGCTCTTTCTAGGGTGAATGCAATACAACTTTTTACCAGCAGATGGTGCATTTTAGCAGGATTTAACCTCAACCATTTTAACTATGTTACATACACCCCCCTTAAATTCTGCTAAAATGGGGTTGCATCAAACAAGCACACACAGCACTAAAATAAAAGTGCGATAAAGAGAGCACATAGTTGTCACATCAGTTCAAAACTTCCCCTAAGGAATAATGCTAGCAAGAGTGTGGCCAATACTCTCACCAACACAGACCCAAAAGATGCCATTTACACCTTTTGATATTCAACCGTTGCTCTATAAGGCAATCACCGAGAAAAAAAAACAAAAAACAAAAAACTTTGAATTAACACAAATCTACCCAGCAAACATTGTCTTTACAAAGGAAAACAGAGAGTCCACAGTCGACATTGAATCATCCACAACCTGTTCATTCATTTCACATATAAGTCTGGCCGGAGGCTTAACAGGCCTACCCGACCTAGTGCATAGCCGAGAAGGCTGAGTGCAAATAACATCAGTTGCGGGCAAGTCCAGTTTTGTGTCAGTACTACATTCAGCTGAAAGATCATGCTGAATGAGCTCAGAGTGGACAGCCGCAGTTGTAAGGTTGGAAACTGGTTCAGGAGAGCTTGACAGTGCAACAGATTCAGGGAGATGAGGTTCAGGCAAATCCTTGGTCACATCACTTGAGACAGGAGACACAATGTCTACTGAAGAACCACATACTGGAATGTCAGAAGCACAGTCAGGGTGATTTACAACAACTTCATCCATACAACCATTTCCGTCCATCTGCAAAAGCCAGTTCACAGTTTTAGTTTCATTGTCCTGTACCTCATCAGGCACAACAGGGTGAGAAGGTCCACTTCCTGCTGTGGAAGGGCAAGAGGAATTGTCCACATCATCAGAAACGGCAGCAGCAGTAAGAAAGTTGACAGGGAGGAGAAGATTTCTGTGGAGAACCTTTGTCCTTGATGTGACAGGGTCTCTGATGCAATACACATTGATATCAGGCTTCACAGACACCACTTCATATACCGTTGATTCCCATTTGTCTGCAATCTTCCTCTTCCCTCGCTCACCACGATTAGCAACCAAAACTCTGTCACCCACATCGAGAGGAGAACCTTTAGCCTTGCGGTTGTAGTACATTGCTTGATGGGCTTGTTCTGATGAACTGTTTTGTCGGGCAATGCGGGCAGCCACAGAGAAGTCATGTTTGAGGCGGGAGACAAACTCATGATGGTCTACAACTGGGCCATTTGACAGAGCGTGCTGGAAAACCACATCAATGGGCAGGCGCGGGATCCTGCCGAACATAAGGAAAAACGGTGCAAATCCAGTTGTTTCATGCTCAGTGCAATTGTAGCAGAATGTTAGCATTTTGAGCATCTGAGGCCATCTTGCCTTGGACTGGGGAGGAAGTGCACGTATCATGTTTCCTAAGGTTCTATTGTAACGTTCAACAATGCCATTCCCCATCGGGTGGTACGGTGTAGTGTGAGATTTTTGTATGCCAGCCATTTCCAGAAGTTCTTTGATGAGAAGACTTTCGAAATTTGCTCCTTGATCTGAATGAATGCGTTTAGGAAATCCATATGTGCAAAAGAAGTCATCCCACAGACGACGAGCAACTTGTTTGGCTGACTGATTCTTGCATGGAAATGCATGTGCCATCTTGGAAAAGTGGTCTGTTACAACTAGGACATCCACACTACGCTTATCTGAGAGCTCAGCTGTCCAAAAATCAATACAGACCAGTTCCATTGGCTCAGAGGTCTGAATACTTTCAAGGGGAGCTCTGTCATTAGGTTCTGGAGTTTTGCCAACCACACATCGAAAGCAACACTTGACATGGTTAATGATGTCACGTTCCATCCCAATCCAAAAGAACCTCTGTCTGGCGAGAGACAGTGTGCGGGCCTGGCCCTGATGACCAGCTGAGTCGTGCACTCCTTGGAGGACTTTGGCTTTTAAAGAGTCAGGGACAAGAAACTGTTGAGTTGTCATGTTCATTTGTTTGTCTTTCTTAACTCTGTAAATCAGGCCATCTTTAATGACAAGCTTAGGCCAATGTCTCAGCAGGTTTAAAACACCAGGTGACTCACTTGCTCGTTCACGTCTGGTGGGTCTCCTGTGACGCTGCATATAATAGAAAAGTCTACCCAGCACACCATCCTGACCTTGTAAATTAGCAAGTTCACTCTTTGGCAGCAAGGCAGATTGATCAGTGTCACTGAGTTGCAAGACAGCTGGATCAGTGGCTCTCATCTGACTGAAACCTCCAGACTCATGTGCCTCAAGAACAGCTGACACATCTTGTGATGTTAATGATGTCTGGGAAGTTGGTGAGGGCACCTCAGCATCGTCATCTGTGCATTCAACAACCAACTGACAGTTGGTCGTACAACGAAACGCGTCTTGGACCGTTTTCTCCACCACACCGTTCACCTGGTTAAGTAGTGCGGTATATGGTTCAGTTACAATGCGATGGCTCATGCATGACTGAACAAATGGTTCTCTACTCAAGGCATCAGCGACAACATTTTTGCTACCAGGAACATAGTTCAGATCAAAACTATAGGGAGCGAGCCTGGACACCCACCGCTGTTCACACGCATCTAACCTTGGTTTGGTTAGTATGTACGTTAATGGGTTGTTGTCTGTCCAGACTGTGAAATGACGCCCTTTAAGCCAGTGGCTAAACTTGTCACAGATTGCCCATTTCAGAGCAAGAAATTCCAAGCGATGTGCTGGATAGTTTAGCTGAGAGCGTGAGAGAGTCCTACTGGCAAAAGCCACCGGTCTAGCCACCTTTCCATCAGGAGGAAGCTGTGACAAAACAGCTCCAATGCCATCAAAAGAGGCATCAACTGCAAGGATGAATGGAGCATTAAAATCTGGATGAGCCAAGGTAACACCACTTATCAACTCATTTTTCAAAGTTTTAAATGCTTCCTTGCACTCATCAGTCCAGTCAGATGGGGACAGTTTAACCCGACCCTTTTTAAATTTGGGTTTGTTGCCTCGCCCCTTTTTGTTTGTCACTCGTGGCTCAGCTACAAGGCTAAAGAGTGGTTTAGCTTTAACGGAGCACTTCCCAATAAAGTGATGATAATAAAGGACCATCCCAAGAAAGGATCTAATTTTCCTGGCACATGGTGTCTCACCATCAGGCTCCATAAGATCAGTTTCCTGTACCTCACTGATAGCCTGAACTTTACTAGGATCAGTGCTTACACCATCCTCACTTATCACATGACCCAAAAATTTCACTGACCTACGAAGGAAGTGACACTTTTTGGGAGACAGTTTTAAGTTATTTGCAGCCAGACGAGAGAAAACCATCTGGAGCCGATCAAGCGCAACCTGTTCAGATGGGGCAAAGACCATCAGGTCATCCAAATAACATAGCAAGCTAGTGAAATTTTGGTCCCCAAAAATAGACATCATCATCCGCATAAAAGTTGCGGGGCTGTTGGTCAAGCCTTGAGGCATCCTATTGTACTCATGCAGGCCAAAAGGAGACGAAAAGGCAGTAAACCTTTTGTCATCCTCGTGTAGTCTCACATTATAGAACCCTGAAGTCAGGTCCATGGTGGAAAAGAATACATTCCCACCAAGTGCAGCGAGGGCATCTGTTTGATGAGGCAATGGATGCGCGTCTTTAACGGTTCGCGCATTCAACCATCTGAAATCATTGCAGATACGGAGATCTCCATTCGGCTTCACAACCAGAACCAGAGGAGAGGAGTATTCGCTTTGTGATTTACGAATAATTCCCAACTCCTCCATTTCACTCAGAGCAGTGCGCAGTTTTTCATAATGACAAGGCGGAACACGCCTGTATGGTAGCCTAAAGGGCTTGTCATCCACCAGACGTATTCTGTGCACAAAATCTGTAGCATCCCCACAGTCCATTTTATGCCGAGAAAAGATGTATTCATACTGCTGAATTATTTGCAGTAACTTATTTTTCCACTCAAGGGAGACTTCACAAGATGAGAAGTCCAAGTCCTGGAGTCCAATGTCACTCAGAATGTGAGACATCTCCTCGTCAGTTACTGGTGTTTCTACAGGGTCTTTGGTGTACTGTGTGTTGGATTGGATGCACTCAGGTTTGGTGAAGTCATGTACAGAAACACAAGTGGACACATCGGCAACTTTTGCATTTCTTCTCAGAGTGAGAAGTTTTTCAGTTGGATTTACAATCTTGACAGGAACACAACCATCAGCATACAATGATGCTACAACTCTCCCCACTAGGATTTGTCTGGGTCTGCACTTGGACTGAGTTGGTTCAATGATGACTGAACATCCAACTAAAGAAACATCAGATGTAGGCAGTTTGGCCCAAACTAAATGTTCAGTTAGAGGCTGGAGAGTAACAGACCTTTTGAGTTTGGCTGTGCCCACTTTGATGGGTTTCATGCCTGGGTCACAGGACATCGAGTCTGACAGCAGAGACATTAAACAGGGCAAATTGTCTTTGTGAATGTCTCTCTGAGAGGAACAGTCAGTTGTCTCATCAAAAGAGACTTTCATTCGTGAAATCAGCCATCTGATAGCATTACTGCCCAATATCATTTCATCAGATTGGCCCGGAACCACTAGAACAGGGATCATGACATTAAAGCCAAAAACTGTTAGAGTGAGTTCATACAATGCAGAAGGTGTGACGACATGACCTCCACATCCAACAATAACAAAATCAGCGGCTGGTTTCTTATCCAGGTTCGTGAGATAGTTTGAAAGTTTTGCTTCTGCTTCCTCACTCATGGTGCATGCCATTGATCCACTGTCAACCAAGGCTTTGAGGGAATGTGTGCCTCCAACAGTCACATCCGTGTAGAACAAGCTGTCAGTCTTAGAAAGTCTCTGAGGGGCTTGCACAATCAGTGTCTTTTGTGGTGGAACCTTGCTGCTGTAATTAATGTACAGAGTCTCACAGTCATCATCAGAAGAATCCAAGGTGGGAGTGTCACTAAGAGGATCTGCGCTGTCCTCCCCTCCACGCAGATCTTTCAGTTTTCCTGTTGGTTGTGGGAAGGTAGCTGATCTCTCTGACTGCAGTTTCGACTTGAATGGCCAGGAAGATGACAGAAGAAGCACAGATTGTTCTGTCGGCAGTGCATACGTGCAGTGTGAGAATTATCATTACACACAGAACATGGTATGTCATTCAGTCCTTTAATAGTCGGCAAACGGTTTTTAACAGGTTGCCTTCTGCTGGACTGGGAGTTGCACTGGGCTTGAAGTAGCACTTTCTCCAACATGCCAATCAGTCTTTCCATTGTGGAATTGTCTGGGGCCACACATTGTTGCAGTTCCTGCTTTTGAACAGATGTGGGCGCTGTGCAGGCCACTTCTGCTCGGTTCACACTGAGTCTGCTTTCTTTCTCAGCAGACCGCAGTCCCTTTTCCATATGATACTCATCCAACACTTCCTGAACATCTTGTGCCGACCATTTTTCTATGGTCTTGGATCTGAAGGTGAGAGCTAAATCTTTACATGGGCAGTATCTGATGAACATGCGAGTGACTTCAACACTTGGATTGTCAAAGGTCTTACCCTGTTCTTTAAGTCGGTTAGCAGCAACATCAGCTGCTCCATTCAATCTTAGCCAATATTCGAATGGATCCTCGTTCTCTCTTGGCCGGGTGGAGTAAAAATCAGCAAGTGGTACGGGAGAGCACTGATCAGACCCAAAATGTTTGCGCAGAAGCGAATAGATGGCTTGTGGATTACGCTGAACATCAATTCCACAGTTGCGTATTCCACACCTCACAACATCCCTCGCTCTGCCTCTAAGATGGATAAGGATCTCCTCAGCCTGGTGTTCTTGCTGCACACCACTCTTTTTTATGTAATTTTTCATCGAGTCCTCCCATTCATCAACTGTAACCGTATCAGAACTCTCCCCCTTAAAAATAGGTGGTTCCTTCACCTGGCTTCTGGAGACGAGTTGGACCTGAGAAAGATCCAGTGAGCCGCATGGGACTTGATGGTTCTCATTTCGAGTTGTTTCAATTACAGTTCCACTTGGGCTGCTTGAGTTCAGGTGTGCCATAACACTATCAGCCAGCTGTTGCCCTATTTGTTGGACAATAGTGCTCATCTGATCCACTAGCCCAGCATTATCAACATGAGAATCTTGGATAGATGTGCTAGAACACTGAGGAGGTTGAATAGTAGGACAGGTCTGACCACTGGGTGTAACAGTTTCCCCAGTCACCAATGAGTCATTTACAGTATGTACATCAAGTGATGGACTACCCAATGAAAATGGAACAGGGGTGTTAGAGAACCCTCTACCTCTGCCAATACAGAGTGGAGTCACATTTGATTGTCCAAAATTACTGTAACTCATTTTGACAAAAGTCCAAGAGCATTCAAAAGAAATGTCCTTTCACAAAGATGTACAAACACACTCAGATGCGCTACTTAGACTTCCGTTGCAAATTCAGATGACACAGTGGAGCACCAGCGACGTGAGGATCAGAAGTCACCAGCCCGGTCCGATGTAGTTCTCGACGAGTCACGGCACCATTGTGGCCTATGTGGTTTTGGTGGCTTCTATCGGTGTGGTAATGAACGACAAGGAGCTGCTCAAGTTGGCATCAGCTGTTTCTTTAATTCTCCATCTGCATTTCACAGAACGGGCATGGAGGTAAGGTCAGTCTCTGGCATAAAACAAGCTCCTCGTCAGTGATCCTCATGGCTCTGAGGATTACCCATAATACCTCGCTCTTTCTAGGGTGAATGCAATACAACTTTTTACCAGCAGATGGTGCATTTTAGCAGGATTTAACCTCAACCATTTTAACTATGTTACACGAGCGTATGTTTTCCACGCTCCTTCAACCTTCCGTCGGGGGAGAGTGGGTTATGGGGAGGGGTGCGCCGATTTCTGTTTTAGCATCCACCTGAATAATATGTAGTTGCGCCACTGGAGGACTGAATCAAAAACATATAAAATGCCAAAAATAACGGCATAGTCATTTTAATGTTACTTCCCTTCTTTTCTTTTTGACAGTGAAGTTGACAATCGACTTAAATATAGTGCATTAGGTCATTATCTCAATCTTTGAAAGAGGAAAAACTATCATATTATGTTTAATAAAGAAAAGTTCATGTCCCCATATATATATATATATATATATATATATATATATATATATATATATATATATATATATATATATACTGCTCAAAAAAAATAAAGGTAACATTTCACTTTAATTTTGTGTGTGGCTCCAAATCCAGGCCTCCATTGGTTAATAAATTTGATTTCCATTGATGATTTTTGTGTGATTTTGTTGTCAGCACATTCAACTTTGTACAGAACAAAGTATTCAATGAGAATATTTCATTCATTCAGATCTAGGATGTGTTATTTGAGTGTTCCCTTTATTTTTTTGAGCAGTGTATATTATCCACATGTCCTTTGTAAGGGACTCTCCCACTTGTAAAAATATTTAGCTGGCAGCAAAATTTACCCAGTGAATCATTCAATGTAGATTTAAAGTGCATAACACTATTACTCCTGTCGCCATTTGTGCAGTTCCTCTGTTGGTGGAGATTCTTTGTGGTCTATTTAAAGTGTTAAATAAAATATCCCATGTTCTCTAGTCATCACAAATGGGAGGCTGCAGTCACAACAGTCCAACACTTCAGATAATTGAGACAAAATTTAAGAGATTAAAAAAAAAACACATCAATGAGATGTTATAATCTTTGCATTTTGAAGAAAGCTTTAATATGAAAGAATAGGAAAACTTGTAGACATTGGAGTATGATGTAAATTTAAGAGTGTATGATCTTACAGTTGATGAAGAGTAAAAAAAACAACTAAACAAAATTAATCCATAAATCCTATTAGAAAATCATTAAAGTTTTAAAAAATATATCCTAACTTTTGTGCCTCTAACACATCTCTAAATGTTTTTTTTTCTTTTTTTGTGGTTTTACTAATGCCCTTTTCTGGAAAATCACTTTGTCATTATGGTGTGTGGCACAAAATATTGCTGCCATCTAATACTGCATATGTAGTTTCACTAGCTCCTCTACTTAATGAGAAGCACTGAGCTGTGTGCAGTCTTCTTGCCATGGAAATTCACCGTGCATTTTAAAGGCTTGTTGAAGTCGGCTTCTTGAGGGGTGAAGGTGAGGGTCGACTTTGTTGACCACAACCATTTATTCTTCATTTTTGACTTTGTTTTGATAGTTCCTGCGTGGCTCCAGAAGATTTTGGGAGGAGATGATGGACAGGCATGTGTAACTTTGCAGGTGGCAGTCACTTTTTTAAGGACTGCAACAGACATGATGGGAGGCTCAGGAACTCCTGTACAATCAACAATTTTCACAAAATTGCTTGTTAAATTGCTGTTTAAACATGTTTTACTATCTTAAAGTAAATGGTTTAGAATTAGTGAAAAGGTCTCTAATATACTCACGGAAGACATTGAGGGTCACTGTACGTTTTGAGAAAGTGAAGCTTTTATGTTGAGGAATTTCAATTTTGAAGTAAAACGGACCAGTGTCGGTTTTTCTGACACGTTTCAGCTGCCAGGTACAGTTGCCGCTTTGAAGGGTTCCTGTAATTCTAGTTCTATGGTGGAACTCATCCGTTAGTTTCACATTCGGGAAATTTGATGCGACAACTGTATTCCCTCTCTTCCAGTATCCCCGCCATGTCTTCAATGTTTTTGCCTTCTTGGGGTAAAAGTACTTACAGGGAATGACCACACATGAGCCTTGAAGAACAGAGATTTTTGATGGTACAGATATGCGCCAGTTCTTGCCCGAGCCTATAGATTCAGCCATCCCTGCAATAAAGCACAAAAACAAGAATATTTTCTTAGCAAGTAGACAGTGATAGAATGATGATAATTCATGAATTGTCATTTTAAGATTAAACTTACCACAAACCATCAGAATTGAGAGCCACAATTTCAGATCCATCATCAGCTGACTAGAAGTATAAAAACCAACATAAAGATTAAGATAAATATATAAAAGTCTTTAGTGAATTCTTCTTAATCTTCAAAGTAATGATCCACTCACCTTTTAGTTTCTTTAACATATGACTGAAATTAAATCTTGTAAGATCTGAACGTTTTGAGGCCAAAGATTATGTCTCTGTCCTATTGTGTGGTGAGAGTGAGTCTTGTGCTTATAAAGCAAAAGTTTAGACCTTCAAGCCAGAAATTGTTACAGTTTGCAATCAAACTTTCCCCTCGTCATAAACTGATTATTATGTAGCTATTTTGTACTTTTTCCATGATTTTTTTTGATGGAGAAAAAAATAAATGTAGCAGATGTACTAAAAATCTATAACAATGTGGTTTTTGAATAACATGGTTATCATGTAAAATCAGTTCAGGTATCATTATGAATCACTTCCTGAAAGTCAGCACAGTGTACCCAGCATCAGGTGTGGAGCAATTAAATATGGTAATGCTTGACCAGAGATCAAATCTTTGGACTTTTAATATTTTATAATATTTTAATATTGTGAAGATTTGGTTTTCTGTGTGTTAATTAGTCCCTATGTTGTTGTTGTCTACCCCTTGATTGTTTCCAGCTGCCCCTTATTTCCCCTAATTACCCTCTGTGTATTTATACTCACCTCTGTCTGTTTTCCGGCTGGATCCTTGTAGTGGTTTTCTTGTTTAGTCGTGTGTCCTGTTCCAGTCGTGTGCGTTTCCAGTGCTACCAGTGTCTGAGTTCCTTGTCTCTTTGCTCACTTGTAGTGATGTTCAAGTGAAGCCTCATGAAGCAATGAAGCTTTCCAACCCTTTGCTTTGCAAAAAGGTTCATTACTTGATTCTTCACTAGTGACATCTGCTGGTGAAACTGTAACAGCCTTGTCACCCAGGTGGATCATACTTCCAAAAATTACGAAATGCAATATTGTCACAAAGTTTTCATCAAACTCATGTCTAGTAACAGGAGAATCATTGAAACCATATTTAATTGTCATGACAATTGGATTGGCTACAAATAATTTTAATAATTAAAACATATGCATATGTTTTAATTATTAAAATTATTTGTAGCCAATCTAATCCTGGTTTATGTTGAAGGTCAGTTGTTGTGTTGGGTTTTCTTTTATATCATAGAGGGATTTGAGAATAAAGACATTTGATGTTTTAATGTCTTGGGAGTGCAGTGCCTGTTGGAGCATTCGCTTTTTCTTGGATTTCTAATTGGCTCTGATCCCTTATATTTGGCGACATGTTGAATTTTAGTTCTGCAACAGGATTAAATATGTTTCTGCTGTGCAAGACTGATATATCTTTGCTAATTGGACTACAAATAATAGTGGAAATTTGCAGAAAGTGAGAAATTGGGAGGTGGAGGGGTTAATTATTGTTATCTAAGAAGAATTTTATTGTGAGGATAATCTCAAAGAATTCCCAGATGTCAAAGATTTTCCTCTTGCTGGCTCCATTTCAGACAATCAGTCAAGTTTATTTGTGTAGCACATTTCGGCAACAATGCAGTTCATAGAGATTTACATCATAAAATCACAAAAAATATAGTTATAAAAAAAACATAATCTACAATTGAGAAAACCAGTAACAAACATTACATTTTGATGAGTGCCATCATCAATACACATCAAATATGTTGGTCAGTGTTCATTTTATTTGGCCACTGAAGACAAATATCCTCCTCTGATACGCGACCAAATGGACAACAATCCATGAAGCAGCATGGCTCATCGTGCTTTTATTTTGAAAACTGACACGCAAAATGAAGCAGTCACGTGATCCATGCAAAGCGAGGCCTCGTTTGTTGCCAGTCACGTGGTTTTCAGCAAGACGACACAAGCCTCGAAGCGGGGCTTCATTGGACACGCCCCCTTTTTACTCGGTACAAGCCTCGAAGCCTGGATTCAGATAGCCCATCACTACTCACTTGTGCTGCCTGGACTTCTGTGCCTTTGTGATCATCATCAAAAACTATCATTGGAACACCTCAACCTAGGTCCCACCGCATCTGAATCCTCACCATTAACCAACAATTCTTTACAGAAGGATCTGGCCAGAACGGTGAGGCTTGGATGTTCCCAAACAAATCAGCAGTGTTGTAGTACTCGAGAACGGTCTTGGTCTCGAGAGCGGTCTCAAGACCATTTATTGATGGTCTCGGTCTTGTCTCAGACTTGGACGCTGAGGACTCTGCATTTTATTTCAAGACCAGTCGAAACCGCAACTGTTAAAATATCACTAAACATACAGTACACTATCTAGTTTATTTAACATCTTTGTTTTCAGTGGATGCAAAACGCACCGATTAAAATCCAACCAATAACGTGACTATATCCACTATACAACCCAGTATAGTGGATTTTTAACAAATATGAACATACAAAAGTTACATATTGAACATTTAAAACAAAAGAATAGGACAAATTGAGGACATTGGAGGATGATGTAAATTTAATAGTCAGTGTATGATTTTACAGTTGATAAAGAGTAAAAGAAAGAAAAACAGCTAAACAAGATAAATCCATAAATTCTATTAGAAAATCATCAAAGGTAAAGAATCTTAAGTTTTGTGCCTCTAACACATTATTAAAAGATTTATGTAAAAATCAACTCAAAAGGTGATATGAATCAAAGCAAGCAACAATAATTTCTTCTCTCTCTCTAAATGTAGATTTGTTTTAGTTTTTTTAGTTTTACTAAATGAAAGCATTTTCTGCCAAATCACTTTGTCATTATGGTAGATAGCTCTGAAAATATTGCTTTAATTTAGTATTCCATATTTAGTTTAACTAGGTACTCTTCTTGACCAGAAGCACAGAGCCCTCTGCAGTCTTCTTGTCACTGAAATTCACCGTGCAGTTTAAAGGCTTGTTGAAGTCGGCTTCTTCAGGGGTGAAGGTGAGGGTCGATGTTGTTAACCACGCTTTGGTCAATTTTGTTGTCGTTGTGGTAATTCCGGGGTGACTCCAGGAGATTTTTGGAGGAGATGTTGGACAGACGTGAGTAACTTTGCAGGTTGCAGTCACTTTATTACTGACTTCTATAGTCATCACTGGAGGCTGAGGAACTCCTGTACAATAAACAATTTTCACAAAATTACTTGTTAAATAGTTATTTAAACATGTTTTACTATCTTAAAGTAAATGGTTTGGAATTACTGAAAAGGTCTCTAATATACTCACGAAAGACATTGAGGGACACCGTATCTTTTGAGAAAGTGTAGCTTGTAAATCTTGGAATTTCAATAGTCAAGTAAAACGGACCAGTGTCGGTTACTCTGACGTCATTCAGCTGCCAGGTGCAGATGCTTCTTTCAATGATTCCTGTAATTTTGGATCGCCCTTTGAACTCCTGCGTTACTTTGAACTTGGGGTTATTTGATGCGACAATATCGTCACCTCTTCTCCAGTATCCCGGCCTCTTTTTCCACAGGTGACCTTTCTTGGGGTAATCATACAGACAGGGAATGACCACACATGAACTTTCAAGAACAGAGATTACTGGTGGTACAGATATGAGCCAGTTCTGGCCCGGGCCCATAGATTCAGCCATCTCTGCAATAAAGCACAAAATACTTTTTCAGCAAGTAGACAGTAATGAAATGACGATATTTCATGAATTGTCATTTTCATGCTAAGCTTACCACAAACTATCAGAATTGAGAGCCACAATTTCAGATCCATCATCAGCTGACTAGAAGTCTAAAAAAAACCAACATAAAGATTAAAATAAATATATAAAAGTCTTTAGTGAATTATTCTTAATCTTCAAAGTAATGATCCACTCACCTTGAAGTTTCTTTAACATATGACTGAAATTAAATCTTGCAAGATTTAAACTTTTTGAGGCCAAAGATTATGTCTCTGTCCTGTTGTGTTGTGAGAGTGAGTCTTGCGCTTATAAAGCAAAAGCTTAGACCTTGAAGCCAGAAATTGTAACAATCAAACTTTCCCCACGTCTTAAGCTGATTATTATGTAGCTTTTTGTGTACTTTTTCCATGATTTTTTGTGATGGAGAAAAAAAAATGTAGTAGATGTACTAATAATTTGCAACAATGTGGTCTTTTGAATAAAATGGTTATTGTGTAAAATCAGTTCATTGTATCCTTATGAATCACTTCCTGAAAGTCAGCACAGTGTACCCAGCATCAGGTCTGGAGTAATTAAATATAGTAATGCTTGACATGAGATCAAATCTTTGGACTTTTAATATTTTTCATCAGTCCTGTGAAGATTTGGTTTTCTGTGTTAATTAGTCCCTATGTTGTTGTTGTCTACCCCTTGATTGTTTACAACTGTCCCTTATTTCCCCTGATTACCCTCTGTGTATTTATACTCACCTGTGTCTGGAGGGCTTATGGTTTTCTCGTTAGTCATTTATCCCGTTCCAGTTGTGTTTCCAGTGCTACCAGTGTCTGAATTCCTTGTCTCATTGCTCACATGTGCTGCCTGGGCTACTGTACTTTTGTGATCATCATAAAAAACTATCATAATGGCACCTAAACCTGGGTCCCACCACGTCTGAATCCTCACCATTAACCAACAATTCCTTCTCTCCTCTGTCTCCAGGACCAGTGACACATCCAGCCCCGGGAGAAAGTGGGCAAAGAAATTTTCTGACGCTTCCCAGTGCTCTGCCCAAGTCTCCCAGTGCTAAGCCCAAAGCAAACATCCCCCAGCCAGCAGCTAGCACCCAAAAGCCGGTAGTTAACATACCTGTACTGTCGTCCAGCTGTCCAGAGCCATCTGCCGGTGCTCCATCCGGCCTCCCGGTTGACCTCCAGGTCCTCTTCATGGCTCCAACCAGCCTACCGAGCCAACGTCCAGGTCCTCTGACCTCCAGGCCGTCTTCCAGAGATTCCTCATGGCTCCAGCTGGCCTCCAGACACTCTTCATGGGTCCTTGCGGGCTTCTGACCACCCTCCGATCACTCTGTGGGGTTACGTTGACCTCTGGGCTACCACCGGAAGTTCTCCAAAGGGTCCGCCTCCAGCGCCGCTGCCGACTGCCAGATGCGCCACAATGAGTCCGCCTCCTTCATTGCCGCTCACCAAACGTGTTGCAGAAGGCTCCGCCCTGACTGCTTGAATATTCAAACTGAGTTTATTTTTCTTTGTTTTCTTGGACTCTGGCACTCCATCCTGTGCCCCTCTGCCCACCATGTGTGGGTGATTTTTGTTGTTTTGGACTTCTGGAATGTCTGGCAGCCGTCCAGTGGTGGGGGCAGGGGTGGAAATTAAACATTTTCTCCACCATCCATAGTATCAGGTAGAGAAAATTTTTACCTGCCACTCAAACATTTCACCAGCCACTGTTTTTTTCTTTCCATTACAGACCCCACCAGTACAAGCAAATTATATAAAATATATGATTTATTCTCAACACTATGAAAACCGATTTACTGACAATAAGTTTATACATAATACACACTTATACATAATAATTTAACATAAAGCATGGACACCTTAGCAGGGTTGTAGTGCAAGAAGTTCATTTGAAGTAATTACTGCAGCAAACTTTAACTACACAACCCTAACATTCTGGCAATCATATGTTGAACATTTCCACATTTTGGCTACAACTCCCCCTGATAGTATTTATTGAAGACATCTCTAGTCATTTACATATTTTAAATGGCATCAATAGCTGTTTTCTGTCATCTTACTTATTACGTTTTCTATTGAAATTCACAATTATCATTACTAAAATATCTCAGAACGTGTTCATTAATAATTCCACGGGCCGTCATTATTCCTGTTTTATTCCGGAGTTTTTCTTACTACCTGGACCCAGGGGTGAAAGTAACGGGGTATTGCAGGGTACTGCGTACCCCTAAAAGATTTAGCGGGGGTATGCAGTACCTGCAAGAGAGGGGAGCGGCTGTCTGCTGTAAAAAATCAGCGGGTTCAATGTGCAGCAGTGAGTTCACCCACTAATCAGCCGTGACTGATTAGTTTTTCAAGAACAATCTAAAACAAGACTTAATCAGTTAATGAATAACTTTTTTTCTCATTTCATAGTTTCTGAACTGTTTGTGCTTTGCAAGAGCAAAAGAGCAGCGGTGCAACATGACAATCGCGGAAGGTTTTGAGTCGATCTCGGCATCAGGTGACAAACGGAATGTCGCGAGGACGCTGAGACCAGCACGTCCTCTCCAGCTCGCTTAAAAAGTTCGTAACTTTATTAAAGAACCACAACAAAAATAAATCAACAAAACGTGTTCAAATTAATGACCCAATGAACAATCTCAGTAATTATTGTTTCAACAAGGTGTTGTGCAATTCTGTGCATTCCGGTTCCATTACCAAAATAACTAGCAGAGCAGAAGTTTAAAATTAATTAATCAACCACCGCTGTGAGAGGCTTATTAATAATCGCAAAATAAATATCAAGCCTGCAAACCTAATATCGTAACGGAGTGAATGTTATGTTTTTAACATAATCTCTGGTTGGCAGGAGGTTACCAGCGCAGGAAAAATGTGTGACTGGTTTAGAGTTGATCACCTGTTCAGGTTGTTTTACCTTTTTTTATCTTTGCTGTGGCGCATCACAGCCGCTGTAGTTTCTGAACGTTCAATAAACGACAAACTTGGACTAATTACCTCGTTCTTTGTGAGTATACGTCATTCACAACAAACATCAAACACGGTAAATATGTCTCATTAAGTATTTAACAAACCAATGGCTTCTACCGGGATAATTATGTGAAATTAAATTAATTGTCTAATATAAAAAAAGAGTTTGGTGCTGTCGGGCTCAGAATCTGAGAGGCGTGTCCTTTATTAAACAATTTTGATTTTTGCCTCTTATTTAGTGGAAATATTGATGTTGATGAGACTTTCTCCAAAATGATAACCTTTTTCAACCTTTATAGCTCCACTGTTGAAAATGAGGCTCTAACATTCACAAATGACATTGAAATAAATCCAGTCCAACATCTGGTTTGAGGCGATTCCTCTGGAACCTGTTGGAGGAAAAATATCCCAACTTCAGTGCTTTTAACCTAACAGAGCTCTGCGGTTCCTCCTATCAGTATGAGAGTCAGGGTGAGGAGGCGTCATGTTCGGAAGAGAAGTGGAAGCTGCTGGATCTTCAGAACAAACAGGTCATGATGCTGGGCTACTGATAATCCCTCTGTCTGGACACAGGATCAATATAACCAGTTGAAAAGCTAAAATGAATGGTTATATCCCAGATATGGAAAACTGGGATGCACTCCATGCCATGATGTTCAGAATTTAGGTCTCCTGGGATCTCATTTCCTTCAGCCCACATTGCAGCCAGTGGGCTGAAGGAAATACAGCTTTATTTTACAAGAGCTACCCAGCTTTTATTATTTTTTTTGTCATAGTACCCCCAAGAATTTAAAACTACTTTCACCCCTGCCTGGACCTTAGTGTTGATTTCTCCCAGACTCTCACACACACACACCTGCCCTCCGGTCTGCATTAAATTTTTTCTTTATGAACATTTTCACTCCTAACAGTTGTTATTGTTAGCAGCAAATCTTAACTCTTCCTCAATCTGTCTCTGGTCTCTTTCATAATCATCCTACTCCAACGATAATAAAGCCCCTGAAGCGTTAATTCTCCCTCCATCTTCGCTACTGAATCTGTTCCAGCGGTCAAAGTTTATGTGGTAAACATATCGGTTAGTTTAACACATTTTCATGAATGGGCTTATGTGCTTGTTAGCATTTGTCAGAGTTTTTCTGACCCGTCTCGTATCCCCTAAGTTTTCTCGGACTCAGGTTAGCAGCAACATTCTTCTTCTTCTTCTTCTTCTTCTTCTTCTTCTTCTTGTCGGTTTTATGGCGGTTGGCAACAAACTTTTAGTAGCATTACCACCACTTACTGGTATGGAGTGTGGTCCGTGATGGTTTAAATATTTATCCTCATCTATATATACATATATTCTACCTTAATTCTATCTAAACATACACTCACACATTCACACTTAAAACATACATACTTGTGCACAACTTTGTATACCATGCCTTCATTCACAAACACACTTACTATAATTAAATTCTATGAAATAATTTAGTTTTTAGCAGCAACTTTAGCTGAAATGACTCTATTTATAACCTTAGAGGGGAAGGGCGGGCCAATTACAAACGAGAGATTTCATTGGATAAGCCCAGTGTCCGTCAATAAAATCAACCAATGGGTTGTCGCAGTCGATAAAAATTATATTTAATATACTTTTTTTTGTTAAATTATGACAGCATAGGGCCGCCAGATATGGACGGTAAATGCGTCAGTCTGTAGTCCAGACGGTCAGTCCTCCTCTGGACATAAGTTCAAATTGAATGCAGCTTTTTTTTTGTTGTTGTTGCTGTTCTGATCAAAGTGTCAACCCGCCACAGTGGTGGGTGCATTGCTCCAATTTACACTCCACTTCATACTTTTTATCCGCATTTGGCCAGTGGCGGGTGCTAATTTCCACCACTGGATGGGGGGACTGTGAAGATATGAATTTATGTGTGTTTTTGGTAATTTAGTTTCTGTGTCTGTGTGTCTTGCCCTTCATTGTTCGCTGACTGTGTCTCATTCTCCTGATTATTGCATGTATTTATACTCTGACTGTGTTTCCCCATCAGATCCTTGTCTTTCCTGCCGTATGTTGTGTCATTCTCTTATCTAGTGTTATATATAATAAGGTCAATGTTTTAATTATTTTGGTGTACTGAGAATTTTTTGTTCCTCTGTTGGGAGGCTTAATCAATTTATTTGTGAGGTCTGTGTGTCTCAGACCTCAAAAGGGGGACTGTTGAGGAAAAATGATTATTTTTAGTGTTTAATACAGTTAATCTTACGGCATGAGTAAAAGGTATATTGAGCATGGTCATTTTGAACAAATTTCCTAATTTTGGACAGGTTTGTGTTAATGATTTAAAAACTAAACTATTGATGGGTTAGTATTCAAAGTACAGAAGGAAAATAGAGATTAAAAAGGGAACTCTCACTGAGGCTCCTGTTGTGTTATCAGAGAGGACAGGAGGCCATAAAATTAGCATCTCAGGGCAGTATCACTTGAGTGACCATGGGAAAGAGAAGTTTGCTCGATTCACGGAAGATCAAAAATCTTCCAAAACTAACATCTGAGACGGTGTAAAACTGAATACAACATAGAATGCTAAAACCACTAACATTTAACCACTAACATTTAATTTGTAAGACATTTTTCTTAGTTACTAATAGCATGCTTTTTAATGAAAATGGTATTATCTAGTTTTAGAATTACTAATCTAATAAATGATGAATATATTTGAAAATTGTGAGGCCAGGACAAGCTCGCCTCTCCTTTTGTTAAACAAAGGGGACAAAATGGCTTTTGATCTTGGAAGCAAATTGTAAGGAGGTTCTAACTTTTAAGAGGGTCCAAGATAGCTTCCAGTTGGTCAAGCAGAGGTACGCCTTATTTGAATATATTAAAGAGGAAAAACATGCCTTGACTATAAAAGTTTGTACACAGAGGTAACAAATCAGATTGCTGCCTTATTTTGCTTTGTTGCATCAGCACTCTCCAAAGATGCGTCTTTGCCCCTTTTTCCTATCCTCTTTGTCTCAGGTAAATGAATACACAGTATGTCTCTGTTGTTCTGTTGTGGTTTTGTGTGTTGTCTTCTATTTGATTAAACACTGTAATTCTGTGACGTCAACACGCATTGTTTTTTCTCTGTGCCAACACGTGGCCGTCGCGAGAGGAACCGGGATTATAAAGGAAGAGAGAAAGCCAAACTTTTTTCCAAAATTAATTAATTCAGAGAACTCTTCCTTAACACTAGGTACCAGTGCTGCCAGTGTTTTGTGTTTCTAGCTTCATTGTTCACCTGTCCTGCATGGACTTTGTACTCCCTGTATATTGTCATTAAATCATCAAACTCAGTTGCCACCTCTACAACCACTAATCATGGCAGTGAGCTATGCATAACTAGTGTGTGCTGTGATTCAAAAGCATAAAAAAATGCCAAAAAAATAACAGTCATTTTAATTTTACCTCCCTTCTTTTCTTTTTGACAGCTGGACTTAAATATAGTGCATCAGGTCATTATCTCAATCTTTGAAAGAGGAAAGACTGTCATATTCTGTTTAGTAGAGAAAAGTTCATGTTCCCATATATACACTGCTCAAAAAATAAAGGGAACACTCAAATAACACATCCTAGATCTGAATGAATGAAATATTCTCATTGAATACTTTGTTCTGTACAAAGTTGAATGTGCTGACAACAAAATCACACAAAAATCATCAATGGAAATCAAATTTATTAACCAATGGAGGCCTGGATTTGGAGCCACACACAAAATTAAAGTGAAATTTTCCCTTTTATTTTTTGAGCAGTATATTTTATCCACATTTCCTTTGTAAGGGACTCTCCCACTTGTAAAATTTAGCTGCCAGCAAAATTTACCCAGTGAATCATACAATGTAGATTTAAACTGCATAACACTATTACTGCTGTTGCTATTTGTGTAGTTCCTCTGTTGATGAAAGTTTTTTGTGGCCTATTTAAATGCTACATAAAATATCCCATGTTCTCTATTCACCACAAATGGGAGGCTGCAGCCACAACAGTCCAACACTTCAGATAATTGAGAGCAAAGATGAGAGATAAAAAACACACCAATCTTAGCACTTTGATGAAAGCTTTAATACAAAAGAATAGGACAAATTGAGGACATTAGTGTGTGATGTAAATTTAATAGTCAGTGTATGATCTTATACCCTGCGACAGACTGGCGACCTGTCCAGGGTGTGCTTATCTCCATAACGTTAGCTGGACATAGGCAGCCCTCCTGACACCACTAAGGGACAAGGGTGTACAGAAAATGAATGGATGGGTGTATGATCTTACAGTTAGAGTAAAAAGAGTAAAACAAAATTAATCCATAAATCCTATTAGAAAATCATTAAAGATTAAAAAAAAAGAATCCCTACTTTTGTGCCTCTAACACATTTTCAAAAGATTTAAGTAAAGTTAAACTCGGGTGATATGAATCAAAGCAAACAATAAGCATTTCTGGTCTCTCTAAATGTTTTTGTAGTTTTACTAATTCAGGCCCTTTTCTGGAAAATCATTTGTCATTATGGCAGATAGCTCTAAAACTATTGCTGCCATCTAATACTGCATATATAGTTTCACTTGGTCCCCTACTTGATGAGAAGCACAGAGCCGTGTGCAGTCTTCTTGCCATGGAATCTCACCGTACATTCTAAAGGCTTGTTGAAGTCGGCTTCTTGAGGGGTGAAGGTGAGGGTTGACTTTGTTGACCATAGCCATTTATTCATCTTTTTTGACTTTGTTTTCAAAATTCCTCCGTGGCTCCAGAAGATTTTGGGAGGAGATGATGGACAGGCATGTGTAACTTTGCAGGTGGCAGTTACTTTTTTAAGGACTGCAACAGACATGATGGGAGGCTCAGGAACTCCTGTACAATCAACAATTTTCACAAAATTGCTTGTTAAATTGTTATTTAAACATGTTTTACTAACTTAAAGTAAATGGTTTAGAATTGCTGAAAAGGTCTCTAATATACTCACGGAAGACATTGAGGGTCACTGTACGTTTCGAGAAAGTGAAGCTTTGATGTTGTGGAATTTCAATTTTGAAGTAAAACGGACCAGTGTCGGTTTTTCTGACACGATTCAGCTGCCAGGTACAGTTGCCGCTTTGAAGGGTTCCTGTAATTCTGGTTCTATGGTGGAACTCGCGAGTTAGTTTCAAATTGTGGACATTTGATGCGACAACTGTATTCCCTCTCTTCCAGTATCCCCACCATGTCTTAAATATTTTTCTTGTTTTGGGGTAAACGTACTTACAGGGAATGACCACACATGAGCCTTGAAGAACAGAGATTTTTGATGGTACAGATATGCGCCAGTTCTTGCCCGAGCCTATAGATTCAGCCATCCCTGCAATAAAGCACAAAAACAAGAATATTTTCTTAGCAAGTGGACAATGATAGAATGATGATAATTCATGAATTGTCATTTTAAGATTAAACTTACCACAAACCATCAGAATTGAGAGCCACAATTTCAGATCCATCATCAGCTGACTAGAAGTATAAAAACCAACATAAAGATTAAGATAAAGATAGAAAAGTCTTTAGTGAATTCTTCTTAATCTTCAAAGTAATGATCCACTCACCTTTTAGTTTCTTTAACATATGACTGAAATTAAATCTTGTAAGATTTGAATGTTTTGAGGGCAAAGATTATGTCTCTGTCCTATTGTGTGGTGAGAGTGAGTCTTGTGCTTATAAAGCAAAAGTTTAGACCTTCAAGCCAGAAATTGTTACAGTTTGCAATCAAACTTTCCCCTCGTCATAAACTGATTATTATGTAGCTATTTTGTACTTTTTCCATGATGTTTTTGATGGAGAGAAAAATAAATGTAGCAGATGTACTAAAACTCTGCAACAATGTGGTTTTTGAATAAAATGGTTATCATGTAAAATCAGTTCAGGTATCATTATGAATCACTTCCTGAAAGTCAGCACAGTGTACCCAGCATCAGGTGTGGAGCAATTAAATATGGTAATGCTTGACCAGAGATCAAATCTTTGGACTTTTAATATTTTTCATCAGTCCTGTGAAGATTTGGGTTTTCTGTGTGTTAATTAGTCCCTATGTTGCTGTTGTCTACCCCTTGATTGTTTCCAGCTGTCCCTCATTTCCCCTAATTACCCTCTGTGTATTTATACTCACCTGTGTCTGTTTCCCTGCCAGATCCTTGTAGTGGTTTTCTTGTTTAGTCGTGTGTGTGTTTCCAGTGCTACCAGTGTCTGAGTTCCTTGTTTCATTGCTCACTTGTGCTGCCTGGACTTCTGTACCTTCATCAGTGAACCACTGCCACCTAAGCCAGACATCCCTGCCTTCCATTCTCAGCCTTCCTCCACAGCTCCTTCTCTCCTCCGTCTCCAAGACCAGTGACGCATCCAGCCCTGGTAAGAAGGCAACAAAATTTTCTCTGCCCGAATCTCCCAGTGCTCTGCCTGAATCTAACGTTCCTGAGTCAGAGCAGGTGGCTAGCCTCCCTGAGCCAGCAGCCAACATCCATGAGCCAGCAGCCAACATTCCTGTACTGTCAACCTGGCGGCACTCTAGGTCCTCCTGGTGGCTCCAGCCGGCCTCCGGACACTCTTCATGGGAGATGAGCCCTTCGTCGCCTTCAAAGGGTTCATCTCCTTTGTTGCCTTCAAAGGGCTCGTCTCCTGCGTCGCCACCCACCACAGATCTTCCCTGAAGGGTTCGCTTCCTATACTGCTGTCCACCAGACTTGTACAGCAGGGCCCGCTCTGACCGTATTGTTTATTTTGACCGAGTTTACTTTGTTTCTTTGTATTCATTTTGGACTCTGGCCCTCCACACACCCTGTTTGGGTTGTTTTTTTTTTAATCTGTTTTTTTCTCTTGGGGCATCTGGTAGCCACCCTTTGGGTGAGGAGGAAGGTAAGGCACTGTGGATTTGGTTTTCTGTGCGTTACTCCCAGTCTTGTCCTCGGCTACCCCTTGATTGATTCCAGCTGCCCCTCATTTCCCCCGATTGCCCTGTGTCTGTTTCCCTGTCGGATCCTTGTCATGTTTTTTTTCGTGTGTCGTGTTCCAGTTCTGTGTGTCTCTAGTGCTACCAGTGTTTATTTGCCTCACTGCTCACTTGTGCTGCCAGGACTATCATTAAGGCAGCTCAACCTGGGTCCCACCGCGTCTAAATCCTCACCACTAACCAACAATCCTTGACAAGTCCCATAACGTTACCCGGGGGAAACGTGTGGTCGGAAAATATTGCTGGTCAGTGAGGTGCGATTATGGCACTACTCAGATAAATGTTCAAATGCAATATGAAACGTATAATTTTACTGCTTTTCCTCATGTTAAACATGGTAAAGCTTTAGCTCATAATTATGGTGCCAAAAAGTCACATACTTTTGAACTGACTCAATTAATATAGTACTTTTATAATCATACCAATTACTTCATACACGGGCCCACTCAGTTGCCCATGGACACGTCAATATATGACAGTAGGAAGCTGAAATTGAACCCACAGCTTTCAATTTTGCAAGGAAACTACCGCACAGACAGCCACACCACTATTGTGGTTTGTTTGAAAATTCACTCTTTGGCCACTTTATAATTTCCACATTCCTAGTTCTTGGTTGGACCCAACAAGGTGTTTGTAACATCAATCAGAGCTCTTGGTCTATTTCCACACTGGTCTTTTTTCATGGTAGGCCGTTTCTTTGAAGATTCTATGCGTTTTGCATTTTAACGTGGATTTACTTCATGCAGTACTTTGTTTATAACAAATGTTTGTTTTTTTTTTTTGGTGTATAAAAGAATCCAAAGTCCAAACCTTGTCTATGTAAAAAGTTAATTTATTGATTTAAATGAGTTACAGGAATTTGCATATAGTCAAACTTAGAGTTTTGACTTCAGTCTATAATAGGACAATACTTGTCATGTGGATTTCAATAGCAGCTGGTTTGATATTAACTGATGGCTTGCTATTTTTTTTAAACCAAAGTACTGCACAGAGTGATACAATTGGTCAAAACAAAGGAATCACAAGAATGTCTTACTGTTGCAAAACACACCAACACTGGCTACATTTTTAAGCTTCTTCATTTTCCAGTAAGCCATAATCTGGAAGTGGTAAGAACGCAATTTCACCTACAAACCAGTTATGACCAGCTGCCTCTCGTAATATTTCTGACAAATGATTCAAAAGAATAATGATCTCCCCAATAGTCAAGGATCCTTCGCTGAGAGCTTCGGAAATGTCGGAAAACAGCAGGTACACTTTTCATTGTGGTTGATCTTAACAGCTGTTAAGATCAACCACAATGATCTCTAAGCAAAGTTGCTGCAGAAAATGTTGACAAGCCAGTGAAATTCTGGGAGAAAATAGTCCGATTAAAGTTAAACAACTTAAATGTCACACCACGTTTGGAGGAGGAATGTTTGTGCACAAAAGTCTGACACCATCCTGAAAGTGAATTTTGCAGGGAGGAGCATTGTGGTCCTTTTATTTTATTTTATTTTTTTTATTGGCTCTAGTGGCCTTTATTTGATAGTTAACAGGAAAGTGGGAAGACATCCAGCAATGGTCACCAGATCGGGACTCTAACCTGAGACAGCCATGTCAAGGACTGAGGCCTCCATATGTGGGTTGTGCTTAACCCCTGCGCCACCACAGCACACCCATGGTCCTTAAATATGATTAAGCCTCAAATTTATTTCACTCACAATTCTGGCAGGCTGCTTTTGAGGCAATTTCATTCAACCAATTTTTGTCTGAGAAGCAATGAGGCAGGCATCTCTCAAAAGAGTAACATCAATGTTACTTTTGTTTTGACATGGTAAGAAAAAAAAAAGAGTTTTAAAAAATGACCTACACCCTTCTCAATGAGTAGTGGGGAAAAAAATTTAAGCATTTACTGGCAATTCTTGCTATAAATTTGCTGACCTGTTTTTTCTTTTTTTTGTTTCTATTGGTACTTTTAATGATGTACACACACGATATATTTATATCTAACCCCCGTCACAAAAGTAGCAACAGAAAACAGGATATTTTAGATGCTGTTTTTCTTGTCTGTGTTCATTTGATGTTCAAGCCTGACTGTTGGGTTCATTATGTGACATACATGGAAGATTAGAAAATGAAACAAATTTGCACTCAATCTTACCAACAGTGTGTGTGCATTTGTGTGTGAGTTTTGTTTTTCTTTGTGCACAGGGGGAAGACTGTCAACCTTGAAGAAAAGCCTGCATTGATACAGTTTGGTTCATACTGGGTTTTTTTTATTTTTTTTTTTTAGCATCAGCAGAATCTTATCACCCTCCTCAATTTAGTTCAAATTGTCTCTCAAACTGTTTATGTTGTTCATTTCTGGGGAAAAAGGCTGTGACATGTTGCCATAAAAGACGCACTTCTTGGGGGAACAAAAACCTCACTAATTTCTGTTTATCAACCAGCCAGGTAAGATGACAGCTGACCAGAATCCGGACCCCACGACATCCATCCAAGGTGTGAGCTGAGCATTTGACAGCAGAGCTACGACATCTCCTTGACCTGCCATCATGGCTGAAGAAAGTGCCGAAGATTTGGGAGACGTTCTGTATTGTCCCTGCTCCAAAAAGGGACAGTCCATTGACATCTCCAACTTAAGGCCTCCAGCACTATCGTCAAATGAAGACTGTTGAGACATTGAGGCACCTCTGGCCTGTGATGAGGGACTGCCTGGATCCTTTGCAGGGTGACTTCAGCGTGGACGATGCTTATGCTCACCCGGATAAACCACACATCAGTGAGGATGATGTTTTTCTACTTCTTATACCATCCTGTCTGTGATGCAGGTAGACCAAGACCTGGGGGCCTGGATTACTGATTACCTCACTAACAGGCCGCAGTGTGTCAGGCTGCACGTCTCTCTCTCATGTTGTGGTGAGCAACAAGGGCACACCCAAGGGAACTGAATTATCACAGTTTCTTTTTACACTCTCCATCTCTGACTTTGGCTTCAGCTCTGGAACAAACAACCTACAGAAGTTGTCAGATGACGCCTGTGTTGTTGGCTGCACTACAGGTGACGGGGAGGGGGAAGACGGAGACTTGATTGAGAGCTTCACTGGATGGTGTGAGAGTAATCAACCAGCTTAATACAAGAAACTCCAAAGAGCAGAAGGCTGTTTTTAATAAGGGATGAGGAGGTTGAGATGCAAGTACTCAAGGGAGCAACTTGGCAACAACTTGCACAATTCTAAACGCCTCTACAGGATAGGTCAGAGTAGTCTGTTCTTTCTGAGGCTCAGGTCATTAATGTGTTCACTAGGCTGCTGCAGATATTCTACCAGTCTGTAATGGCCAGTGTCTTTGCTGGGGAGGTGGCATTGGGGGAAGGAAGGCCAGTTTGGCTGTGGACTATAACTGGACAGTGTGAAAGGAGTGACCAGGAAAAGGATGAGAGGGAAGTTGAAGGCCTTCATGGACAATCCCTCTGATCCATGCTGAGCTGAGGCAGCGTAGGAGCTCCTTCAGCCCTGGGCCTCAGAGCAGATCGGAGGCTCATTTGTGCCATCTGGCTCCACAACATCACATCGCCAAAATAAGAGACTATTGTTGAGTTTACATTGTTTTATCTTGTTGCCATTTCTTGGGCTGCTATGCCAACTGTAATTTCCCCTGTAGGGGACTAATAAAGTTATCTTATTTTATGTTAAGACCTCAACAATTGAAAATTACCTTATGCATAAGATAAAATTTGTATATATTTTTGCTTGAGCCTTTATCACCTCTGGTCTGTCTGCTTTTTACTGCCTTCCCTGTTTATAAGATGCAAACAACTTTCATGTTAGAGCTTTGCTGTTACATAGTTATTGATCACAAAATTAAAGCATGCCTCAGTGTGCTAGTAGTTGTTTTTTTTTTCTTCCTCTTAAACGTACAGTATCATTGGCATCAGTTTTACACAACTGTTGTGTTGTAGAAGAGAATGAGCAGATCTGCATTTTTACTGTTTTATGCAGCAACACTGAACTCGACTTCAAATTATGGACAATAAATGTTATGACTGCAAGTAGATTAGACTGTGGCACATACATGTGGGTGTGTGCTGACGAACATTTTCAGGCTGTACTTCTTTTCTCGTCTTCCTGTGGTTTTGAATAGACGCAAGAATTCTAGAGAAAGCAGAACTTCATTCGAAGATGTTCCTGACTTGCTAATATGCAAAATAAGTTCCTTGATTTAGCTGCCTCCTAATAGTGAAAGCAAAGTAAGCAGCACATGCTGTCCCAAGGTTTATCAGTCAGTTGAATTAAGGGAGATAAAGGGCTAGGTAAGATGAGCAAAAACAAAATCTTAACATCATAGAACTTATTTACTGATTGTACACTAAAAGCAACGTTTTTGTTTTTGCCAAAGAGATCCAAGCAGTTTTATTTTAATCCATTTCAAGCATCAGCATACTCACTAAACAGTGCAGAATGAAAAAAATAAAAATAAAATGCACCTTAAGTCACCGGTTATCAAAATTATAACAAGTACACAGTGTACATTTTGAAACATTAGTAGCTACGGGGCTTGAACCTTTGCAGTTGTGACTTTTCAAACATTGAAAATGAAACATTTTAAGCCAGTGGCACCTTGATTGGTTGCAAGCAGAAGATTCCTCATGTTTCATTTTGACGCAGAAGTTGGAACATTCAAAGTCTAAATGCAGAAAAAGAACAAACAGTCCAAGTGGAAAAATTAATGTTTCTTACTGAAGTTAATTACTTTTACTGTAGCAATAACTGAACATTACTTAAATAGAATCTGCAGGTTTGTATGTGACCAGAGTCTATCAGCACTTTGACTACGAAATACAAAAATACAGGAAATATAAAATTAGTTTTACTAATATTTTTTGTAAGAAAACTGACTTCTTATATAAATTTGAATGCCACCCACATCCATATAGAAGAGAATGCACACACTTATGTAGGCACATTCTTTTTCATCACTATTATTTTCCAAAACAAATTTCTTCTTCAATCAAAATGTGAACATCATGAATCAGACTAAGTTATTCTAAGAGGTATCATTACTTTTTTTGTATCCTTCTTCTCCTGAGACCAGGTTTGTGACCAATTTATGATTTAGTCTTAACTTTTAATCAAGTGACTATGCCAGCAAAACCAGTAATCATAAATCCAAGTATAAATATATGAATAGATAAATTGTTGTAAGGCCTTTATGATGGCCTTTTACATTTTGATGTTTCCTACAAATGCAGGCACAGGACCTTCTGCCAGCAGTGACATATTAAGTATTACTTGGCTGAATTATGTCCAAGTCATGTCAAGTAATGTTTTTAGTGAGTTGCTCCTGAGGATAGATGAATGTACACCAAATGATAATTTTTGAGGCCTTTGTTACTTTAATACTCAGAAAGACGTTGGCTGTCCAAGCTGCATCTGCGCTTAAAACAAAAGAAAATTAAATTTTCATTAAACTGTTTGAATTTATAAAAACTGATCCACTTTCTGCATGTGGTGCTTCTGTCCACATGAGACTGAGATAAAACGGGGATGGTAGCTGCATCTGAACCAAAACAATATATGCATATTTTTTCTCGAAGCTAAATTTTACTCTAACCTGATCAGCTACAGTACAATCTACTATAAATCAACAATTTAAGAAGGAGCTGAAGGATGTTGGACAGGTTTTGCTTCATGAGTTTATAAAATGTAGCACAGTTTTAATGAAATCCTTGGCTGTTTGTGTAATAGAAAATAAGGAAGGCGGCAAGGTGAAGCATGTCAGATCAGAGCATAACTCTTATCTCCCTGTAATTTTGATGGTTCATTGGTATTTTTGTCACCAGATAACATCACAAACTGATAGCTAGTCGCAGTCCTGTTTAAATTGGAGCAGTTACTGAATTACTGGCAGCAGACCTGTTCTGTAAAGTACTGTAGACATTATTATGTGTTTCAGAAAATAATGCTGCTTCACAGTATGCATTTTAAATCACAACTACAATCCTAAAACTTTAGTTTGTTTATTCAAAAATACAGTTCACAGTTATATGTACACACATAGGGGTGTGTGTGTGTGTGTGTGTGTGTGTGTGTGTGTGTGTGTGTGTGTGTGTGTGTGTGTGTGTGTTCAGATAAGACTTTTTTGTCAGATTGAAAGAAGCACCTTTTGAAAATAATATTTATTAAACTTTCTGTTAAGCGAACATTTCTGTATTATAATTTTTTTTATTGGTCTAGTATAACATTCTAATCTCAAATGTCGTGTTTTCATGAACTGTAAGCAGATGGTCATTATAAATTAAAAGGAATAATGTAAAAAAATATATACCATTGATTTGCCTTGTATATATTTATTAATACTTTATTTATTCTTCTTCTGTAGCTCTATTACAAAATCTCAAACTGTCACAATTTGCTTAAATTTTCAAAACTGATCTTTTAATAAGCATTGTTTAAAATATAATTTTTAACATGTTGACTGGCAATAGTTTGCATCAGGTTAAAATGTCTTTTATAAATATAACTACATGTACACAATGCCATACACTGGACAGTGAAATTAGCATTTTTATTGCCAAGTTTCTGTTCGTTTTAGTTACAGAGAGACAGCAGAGGGTCTGAAGGTGGCAGACTTTAGTTCTTGATTCTTGAAAATCCTCATTGAAAACTCAGATAATTCATTACAATCTACACAGCACACCATGTTGTCAGCTCATTTCATATTTGTGAGATTCTGGATTTTTTAATTATAATTATTGAAGCTTTGTCAAGTGAGAGTGGAAAGGTTCATCTCTTAGCTGAACTGCATTGGTCACATTGCTGAATAAAGTTCCCTTTTCATTAAACTTTGGAGTTTCCATGCATGTGTTGCAAACCAGTGCATCCTTCTCAATCTAGTTGACACACTTTTAATCCTTCTTATGGCACATATGCATTTGAAAGCTAAATACAATCCTTCAGGATGAAAGCAGATGTTTTTTTCTAAGTCGTATAGTCCACATTTCCATAAATATTGTCTACGGCTCCCACTTGTTGGTCCATCTGATTTGCACATGTCTAAAAAGAAAGGAGAAAATTAGATCAAATTTAATTTTGGATAACTACTGGACATGCTTTGAAGTATAGTAAGGATTTTAAAATCAATTATCATTATAGATACAATATACCTCCATATTCATGTAAACAGGTTCATCAATGGCTTTTGCATCTGGAGCCAATGTATTCGATGTTTTACGCAACGGTTCACTAGAAAAGGAGAAAATGGAGTTTCAATTTGAGTTAAATTATTGGATAAATAATTGTTTGAAGCTACTAAGCTAAGAAGACAAAATGTATAAATAACAATCACAAACATTCTCAAAGATTTTTTTTTTCTGTAGTTCTCAAATTGTGATTTTATTTAATAAAAAATAACCCTCCTAGCACACTATCAATTCCACCTACTGATGGCTCAAAAAGCAAAGTGAAGGATTTATAATGGCCTAGTCAAAGTTTGAGCCTAATTTCAATGGAGATGTTATAGTAAGGCCTTACACAGGTCATTCATGCTACATCTAGTAGCATGATAACAGACTCATGATCAGCTGCTCCCACAAATAAGCCAACAGGCGGATTAAAGGGCCGTTCATGATTTAGCTCCCACTACTTTTTGAAAGCATTTACTTATTTAAACGTCAATAACGTCACAGAACCTCACTCAGGAAAAATAATGAACAAGCTCTTTATTAAATTCTAGCATTTTGAAATAACTTTTTATGTTTATTGACGTTCTTTAAGGCTAAATTTAAGAAAGTAAAGCTGACACAGCCGAAGCTGAAGAAATCTATAAGAATAGTATAATGTAAGAAGATTATCTTGAGATTAAAAAATAAAAAAAAAAAATAAGCAGAACCTTTTGCGTGGGGTTGACAATGTCCGTTTGAAGTTTGCATAATATCCAGATTCCTGACGTTTCATCATGTGTGACCTGGAATATTGAAGATAATCACCGAGTAGTGATACTCATGATACTCTATTACCAGCTGGGACATAGTACACATTATATATATATACATATATATGTAAATGTTTATCACTTAATGGTATCATTAAATGTAGCATCAGATAAAAATGATTCATACCTCCTGTGCATTTTGTAAGCGACTATCCCAGCTGCAGCAATGATGAGAAGTCCGAGAAGTGGCAAAAAGATGGCCAGATACAGCTGTCTGCCATCGTCAGGCACAACAGGCACTGTGAACAACAGTCACTTTCATTAAAGAAGTCATATTGAAGATTTTAACATGTCCTTTACTAACTGAATAAATGAATAATACATAATAATATATGAATAAATAACTGAATAAATCAATAAATAATGAATAAATAGCAAAAATTACTTGTTGTAGGCGCAACTGGGGTATCATTTGTGTGACTTAGGGAACCTGTAAAAAAAGAAAAAGAAAACATGTTTTTGAAGACATTTGGAGAAGTACTGATTTGTGTGACTGCAAACTAGAACGACTCAAATTAATCCAAATCGTGACTGTGACACAAGAAACTTTAAAGGTTTAAACCGGTGAAATAAAAATCATACTAACTTAAATTCTGACCGTCCACATTTATGTACACCTTGTACTTTTTGAAACTGTAGCTGTCATTCCATCCAGAAACCCGCAGGTAGATTGGTGGTTCACCTTCCGCAATATTGAAGATTTGTAGAGAGCAGTTTCTTTCGCTGGCTTCTCCAATTAGCGTAGTCCTATACTTGAAGCGTGGATCTATGCACGAGGAGTCAGAATGATAAACGAATGCATTCTTGTCATTGTCCTTCACGCTGCACTTGCTTGTCCCTTCTGTTTTCCAGTAAACTTTAGCGTTTGTATTTTGTCCTGGAGCAGTTTCAAACGTGCAGGATATGATTACATTTGAGCCTTTTGTTGCATTTATGATCCGAGTCACATTTATCTTCCAGTGAGGGTGATCTGTGTTTTAAAAACAAATGAAAAAATGTTTGTCAGGCAATCAACCTTTTGTATACACAAACATACTGTACGTACATATATACACGAACCGTTAGCTTTTGCGATGTCTTGTGACAGCAGTATCCATATTAGGCTGAGATAAAACAGAATATGCATCTGCATCTGATGAAAGAATGCATATATTTTGGTCAAAATAGGAGCAAATATTTTCAAACATCCATTTTACAACAGAATCTAATTATAAAAGATCAATTGAATCAACTGTATCAATTGTACAGTAGATAAAGTACTCACAGTGGAAACGGCCCAGATGCTGTTGGGAAGGTAGTTTCTCTGGGTCTGTGTGACTTACTAAGCATTGATGTGACAACTCTAGTGTGGGTTTCCTGTTGCACAGTTAGGTAATAGGTGAAAAAAGGAAGGCGACTAGAACTGAAAAAGGACACTGCAGCGTCACCACCTAAACTGCAGGAGAACTTTTATTTATGCACTGTGACAAAAATAACATTGCTTTTAACTTGAATAAAAGCTCCCGCTGCACCTCTGACCGCTCAGTTTGAAGTTTTACCGGTGCATCTCCAATAATGACAATTTCTTTGAAAAGTTTTATATTCTGGTAATCCAGTAATCCAGCAGTAGTGGAGGAGGAGATTAACCTGTGACTCTGCTGAAGTGTTCACGACCCCCATTGCTTTAATAGCAGCCTCGGTTTGCCTCGTAGAAGCACAGAGATACCACAAAGATTAAAAAAACGGAATTGATGCTTTTAGTATGTTTGGGCACGCGCCAAGTCTTATCTGAAAGTGAAGGCTTCTGTGCTGCTACGGCCAGTAGACGGGCTTGATCCAAACCTTATAAAGAAACGATGGAGAATTGTGCAGGAGAAAGATGAGAGACTGAAGACCCAGCAACTCAAACCGAGGCTGCTATTAAACGACAGCGTCTGTGCATCTGTCGTTTCTAGGATTTTGTTATATCATAACATATAAACAGATTTAATTACGTAGCCTTCTTAATGTCACGCCCATATGAGAAAGTGTCCAGTTGTGGGCTCCTTTAACTGCTCTCTGACTGATTTGGGTGTCTTTTTTAACTCTCTGGACTGAGCCTCAATAACTCACCAAACTCTGTGGTATTTTTCCACTGCATGTGTTGCAAGACGCAAACTTCACATCACTCTCACAGGCAGTGCAAAAGATCCACACGAGTCACTACAGACATGTCTGCTCAGGATTTAGAGCCTAATCTTTTCTGTACCTCGCCCTCCTATGCAATTGATGAGATACAAAAATTTAAGGAATTTTAGTCAAAAAATATGCCGTTCCCTCTGGAAAATGTAGAACAGAATTTTGGATATATTTTCAGTTTCTCAGCAGTGCATCTGAGATGAAAAACTTGGTGTTCTCAATGTTTATTTACTTGTTTATTTCACATAAATAGCTACAGAAAACAATTAATCTAGTATCACTTCAGGCAACACTTTTGATTCTGGTCGGTACAATTTTTTCTTTAACTTGGCTGGCTTCTAATAATCCAAATTAATCCTGGGTCAGACAAAATCCCTTATTCCACTCCGACAGTTTACAACATTTTAGGGCAGTGGTCTCAAACTCCAGCTGGTGTCTTGTAGCTTTACTGCGTGCTAGTGAGGCAGTCGCACCATTTAATTCAAATGTGTAGAACAAGGGACACAGGTAAAATCTGCAGGGCTCTGGCTCTCGAGGAACTCAGTTTGGGAACACTGTTTCAGAGCCGAGCAGACACAAAACAAACAAGTTTGTTTCCATTAAACACAATATTTACAGACACAAGACAACCATTAAATGGATACGATGGATATTAGGAGATGATATAATACACAAAGAGCAGCATAAGGATTTTTTGATTGTGTGAATATAATCTATAATACACACTTTTTAACTGTAAGTGTAAAAATCAACATAATTAATAGGAAAAAAAAGGCTTTCAAACATCCATCTATGTGTAGTTAATCTATATATTGTTACAACTACTGATAAAGATCCTGAAATGAATATGCTCTTCAGTAATGTTATTTCTGTTTTTAATGTATGTATGTGTGCATGTGTGTGAATAAATTATTATCAGGTTCATAAATATCTCTTGTACCTGCTCAGCACTGCTGTAGTATTAATCGTTTTTTTAAACTACTTTATTTTTATTACTTTTTATTGCCTAAAAGTTCATTTCTGGTTATTTATTTATTCGTCTCTCATACTCATAAAACAAATTTTCAAACTATGTCACACAGGAGCAAATATGATATGATAAGGTAAAATAATAATTAAAAAAACACTATATAAGATACATTTTTAACACATTTAACTGACAGTAGTTTACATCTGGTAATAATATCTTTTATAATGATATGTTCACGTACACAACACAAAATACTGGGCAGTAAAATGAGCGTTTCTCATTCCTGTTTAAAAACAAGCATTACTAAACCTTCTGTTTGTCTTTGGTTAATGTCCGACTGAGACACAGCAGAGAGGCTGAAGGTGGCAGACTTTAGTTCTCAATGCTTGAAAGTTTGCTACATTCACAACACATAATGTTGTCAGGTGATTTTATATTTGTGAGATGCTGAACTTTCTGCTTTTAAATCTTGCTCAAGTGAAGGTGGATAAGTTCATCTGATAGCCAAAGTTCATTGCTCACACTGCTGACGTTATGACCCGTCTGGAGGTGGCCGGGTCACAACCTGAAGGATCCATCCTCTTCAGATCTCAAGCAGCCAACAGAGACAAAGTTCAACATTATATAATGTTATTTATTTTAAAAATATGTATTTTTGAATGAGATTTTACAACAAGTGGAGTATATGGCTTCAGAGTGAGCTGTAGTGCCGAAAACAATAAATGAAAGGAAGCTAAAATGTACCTATTTAAAAGTAAATAAACAAAATGACAAAAACTTACCTCCCTAATTCAGAAAAACGTGAGAAACTAAGCAAACATAAACGGCAGCTCACTCCTACAAACTCCAAGAACATTAACAAAGAGTTTTTCACAAACAGTGTGGCCGGTTGAGATGAGCTGAGGATGGATGGCAGGAAGTCCGCGTCGGCAGTTTTCGCCTCTGGCTGGCCACCAATTGGACGTCTCCACGGTCTTCTGGAAGCCAATCAGGGACGGGCACCTGCACACTCATGTTTGCCTAATTAATATTACGACGCCAGTCGCAACAGCTGAATAAAGTTCCCTTTTCATTAAACTTTGGAGTTTCCAATGCATGTGTTGCAAACCAGGGCATCCTTCTCAGTCTAGTTGACACACTTTTTTGCTTCTGACTGCACATATGCATTTGAACACCTAAGGCGACGCAGGAAAATACAATCCTTTAGGATGAAAGCTTTGAGACAGATGTTTTTTTTCTAAGTTGAATAGTCCACATTTCCATAAATATTGTCTATGGTTTCCACTTGTTTGTCCATTTGATTTGTTAATGTCTAAAAAGAAAGGAGAAAAATTAGATCAAAGTTGGAGTTGATTTTAAATAATTACTGGACATGCCTTGAAGTATGCTAAGAATTTCATATATTGCAATAAATACCAGAAAATTCATGTAAACAGGTTCATCAATGACTTTTGGATCCGGAGACATCTGGTTTGATGCCTTACAAAAAGATTCACTAGAAAAAAAGAGGAAATAGGGAGTTTCAATTTTAGTTAAATTATAGGGTAAATAATAGTGTTTGCATGTACTAAGCTAAAAAGACAAAAATTTTATAAATAGTAATCACAAACATTCACAAAGCTTTCTTTATTACACATTAATGCTTTAGATACAAAATGCAGTTTTCGATTGATGATTATGTTTATCAAGGAAAACCATCAAATCCACCTCTTACTGGCTCAAAAAACAAAACAAAGGACTGTTAGTGGTCTAGTCAAAACCTGGGCTTAATTTCAATTAGGATGTTATAGTACAACCTCATACAAGTCATTCATGATCAAAAACCTTCCAGCGTACCTGGACTATAACACTTCTGAAAAGATCAGTGGGCCAAAATGCCTACATATGGATGTAAAAGACTCATTGCCAGTTATTGGAAACATGCAAGTACTTAGACGTGAATAATGCCAAGAATTTATCTTGAGAAAAAAGCAGAACCTTTTGGGTGGGGTTGATGATGTCTGTCTGAAGTTTGCGTAATATCCAGATTCCTGCCGTTTGAACATGTGTGACCTGGAATATTGAAGATAAGCATTGAAGACCTGTTATTTGTAACTGATGCAAAAAAAACAACAACACATATTTGATTAGATGATTAGATAAAGTATTTATCTGTCATAGAGATGCAGATACTTATATCTAAAACTTGAATCAGGTATTTAAATACACTGTAATACAACACACAAGCTTTTTTCTCAGTGTCTGATTGTAATGAGAAAAACTTTTCTGTCGTTTGTCTGTTAGAAATTCCTAAATAATGTTTATTTACTAAATTCTGCAGAATGAACATGGGGAATTCTTTATTGCTTTTTTCAAATTCAGGAGTTTACATCTTTTTCATCTTCAGTAGAACTGCTGGACCAAACATGGTTGATATTCTTCCACCAGCTTTTTACTTTATTCCCAAAAGGATAATGACCATACCATATATCAATATCTCTTACCTTATATACCTATATATCCACTTCCAAATGTATTTTATCTACTTGTAACATCAAACAAAAGTGATTCATACCTCTTGTGCATTTTGTAAGCGACTATCCCAGCTGCAGCAATGATGAGAAGTCCGAGAAGTGGCAAAAAGATGGCCAGGTACAGCTTGATGTTCACATTGTCATGCACATCAGACTTGGCGCTCGCTGTGAACAATGGTCATTTTGATTAAAGAAGCCATATTGGAGATTTTAACATATTTGTTTCTGAGGAACAGACTGAATAAATAACATGAAGTAAGTAAAAAATTACTTGTTGTAAACTCAAATGAGGGATCCTCTGTGTGACTCAAGGAACCTGTTTAAAAAAAAAGAAATAAAAAATCTGTTTCCAAACATGGTCTGTATGACTGCAAGCTATTGTTGCCTAATGGAATCAAAATTTTGACTATAATACAAAAACTTTAAATGTTTGAACAAGCATAAAATAGCTGGTAAAATTGAAAATATACTAACTTAATTTTTTTTCATCCACGTAAAATTTGACAGCCTGTTCTTTGAAACTGTAGCTGTCTTTCGATCCGGAAACCCGCAGGTAGATTGGTGGTTCACCTTCCGTAATATTGAGGATTTGTAGAGAGCAGTTTCCTTCGCTGGCTTCTCTAATTAGCTTAGTCCTATTCCGGAAGCGTGGATCTATGCACGAGGAGTTAGAATGAAAAGCAAATGCCAGCTTGTCTTTGTCCTTTGTGCTGCAGCTGCTGTTGCCGTTTGTTTTCCAGTAAACTTTAGCGTTTGTATTTTGTCCTGGAGGAGTTTCAAATGTGCAGGATATGATTACATTTGAGCCTTTTGTTGCATTTATGGTCTGAGTCACGTTTATCTTCCAGTGAGGGTGATCTGTGTTTTAAAAACAAATGAAAAAAATGTTTGTCAGAGATAGATAGATAGATAGATAGATAGATAGATAGATAGATAGATAGACAGACAGACAGACAGACAGACAGACAGACAGACAGACAGACAGACAGACAGACAGACAGACAGACAGACAGACAGACAGACAGACAGACAGACAGACAGACAGACAGACAGACAGACAGACAGACAGACAGACAGACAGACAGATAGATAGATAGATAGATAGATAGATAGATAGATAGATAGATAGATAGATAGATAGATAGATAGATAGATAGATAGATAGATGTCAAACCTTTAGCTTGTGATCGCAGTGTCCACATTAAAGTGAGATACAACAGAACTGGGAGCTGCATCTGATGAAAGAATGTATATATTTTTGGTTAAAACAGGAACAAACCTTTAAAAATCTGTTCCAGCACCAATCTAGCAATAAGAGTCAATTAAAGCTGTATTTTTAGTACAAAAAATACAGTTCACTTATGTACTCACTTTGAAAAGGACCCAGACAATGTTGGGCTGGCTGGTTGGTCTTTGACTATGATGTCTAAGTACTAATGTGAAAACTTGTTGCACAGCTGGGCAATATGTGAAAAGGGAAGGCAGATGTGACTGAAAAACGACTCTGCAGCGTCTCCACCAAAACTGAAGAAGAACTTTTACCCATTTATGGTGCCAAAAATAACCTTGCTTTTAGCTTCAGTTGGCATTGAAATAAATTAGGTCGAATTAGTTTGAGGTTTTACAGCTTCAGGTGTATATCAGACATAACCACACGAGTCCCTCTGTTTGCAATGAATTTATATGTGTGTTTCACTTTTGAATTGAATTACTGAAAGAAATTCATGTTTCTAGTTCATTGAGTTTCACAGTAACATTTTATTTGATGGGGTGTGCATAAGACTGACATTTATTTACCCATTATAGTGACATTATTTGGCACTTTTAATGGACTTTCAATGCAACTTTTAAAGCCACTTTGCATTAAAAGTGTCATTATGTACTGACTGACACTTCATGACAACAGTCATAAACATTCATAAAGACTCCTTTATGTTCATGACGGTGTCATTTCAGCCGTATGCACACCCCGTCAAATAAAGTGTTACCAGTTTCACTTTTATTCTGTAGAAGTCAAATAGTTAAATCAACAAATATAGAGAAGTAATAAGAAAATCATAAATTGTATATTTCTTGTTGTATTTTCAGACTTGGAAGGTGTTACTCATAAGCAGAACTAAATTATGTGTTTAAAACCGAGTTAGTTGGTTTTGTTGGCTGAATTATCATACCTTATATAAAAATTAACCTGCAAGGCTCTAACGTGTATGTGAACTACAGTGAGGTGATAATTTGCTGGCTTTCGCTGAATAAATAAGTTCTGTGTTCGGTAACCACCAACCCTCTCAGTGAGTGCAGTGAAGCGTGTGAGTTTGACCTGTCAGGAGGAAGTAAACAAACTAAGTGTGTTTCAAGTTACCAAACTAATGTGGTTCTACAAAAAGCTTGAAACTGCTGCACAGCTGAACTTCAGGCAGCCTAAGCAGGTTTTTCTCTGCAGCCTGCATGTTTTCAGATCATTCTGAAATGACCTTTGTAGTAATCGTTTTTGTGCCTGGTTATCATCATATGTGTATATTTCTTTGCTCTGTAGCAAACTGGAATTCTTTCGATGTTGTCGCCTTCTGACCTCCGGCATACAGACATATAGACTTCTTCACTGCCCAGCACTAAACTCGGTTTAGAAAAGGCATTCACACATACTGACTTGAACTGCGAAGAAATATGTCAGCATTTTTGTTTCTGCAATTTCTTTTTCATACAAACTCAGGAAGTGGAGAAATATCAGTATCTAACATCAAAATGAGGCAAGATAAAAAAGGTCAAAGTTACATAACATGATACATAGTTTTTTGTTTCATTTTACAAACGAAGATCTGCAAAGACTGGCGTGTATTTGTACTCGTTCATTTTATCTGTCAAAGGCTTTTTTTTTTTTTTTAAGGTTAACCCTGACCTTTTTCTGCAAACAGCCAGATGTTGACGCTGAACGGTCTTTCCTCAAAGTCTTTACAGCTCAATGAAAATGTTGATTTCAACGTCAAATTATTTTTTTCTCTTTGAGCTCTATTTTCAGTTTGGTCATTGTGTTGATCTCGTCCAGTGGACTGGGAGTAATTTTTATGTGATTAGTCATTTACCATTGAACTATGACTCTTTAAAATACCAAATAAACAAACAAACAAACAAAAAACACCCAACATTTAAAAAAGTAGTTGTGCTTTCAAAAAATCGCTGATGTAGGTGAACGAGTTTTTTCTTTAGACACATTTTTACAGCAGTCAGGATTCTGTGAAGACAATTTGTCTTTACTTCTTTTTTCAGGTTCTATTAAATTAACCTCCATACCTCAACCTCTTCTTCCCCATTTCCCAAAAAACTTGTAACCAGAACTGCCAATAAATTTTAGAGGTTCCATATATTCACTGTTATATGCTGCAGGGGATAAAAACGACTACAGACCATAATTAATGACGTCAGTGTTGATCCTCCATATATTGGTAATCAGTTACACTACTGGGGGTATTTTTTGTTTGTTTTGTTTTTGCTTTGTTATTAAATTAAAACTTGCATAATACATTTCTTGTGTTTGCCTCACTGTCAATACTTCTATCAAATTATTGTCCGTGTGTAATTACGTCGTAACGCCACTAGATGGGGGCAGTGCGACATCCATACGGCTCCCTGGTGAACTTTGGATCAGAAGGAGGGACTCCACCTGGAATGTGGGCTAAACTTTAAAGGTACAGTCATATGACTCCCAGTTGCATGAATGTGAGAAAAACAGAGCAGAAAATGCTCCCTGGGGAGATTTCGGGTGTTTTTGTGGGCCGGATCTTGACCCTGCGGGAGCTGACGCTTGGCCCTCTTTAGCGCTGATCCCATAAGATGATGGGTGTTGGGAGTAAAATTCCCGGGATGACGGCAAACTTTAGTGCGTGATCGCAAAATCTACATACATGCATGGAAGATTTGCACTCTAACGGGAAGCCGCCAGTGACGGTAAGGGAAGATCCGGGCAGCATGAGCCGACAACAGGCAGAGATCCCCCCACGGAGGAGAGTGGCAGCGGTGAGCGCTGCCGCTCTATCCGCCTCACGGCTTACCTTACCCGGGGTCATGGACGCAGAGGGGAGGGTCGACGAGTCCAGACTGAGGATGCACATCTTCAAGAACGGTAGGTCACTGAAAGTATGGTTAAAAGCTGAAAAAATATTGCAAGTTTAAGTCAACATTGAAAAGTTATTTAATTTTAAATAGCATATTTCAAGGGTGAATAGAAATCTTAAACCGTTTTTAAATATGATTTTACGCTATGAGATTTATAGTGACCCAGTGGTTTTCAAATAGAGTATTTGTTAATGTGCAGCTCATTCATGATGCAGCTGCACCAACAACACTTTCTCACACAGATAAAAACCCTGAGAGGTTTTACATGTGAGCTCAATATTGAACTATCGTATCGTGGTTTTCTTGTACTCAACATCCTTATCAACAACTTTATATCGTGCCAATTCTTTTTACTTGAGGTTTGTTTACTGGTATAGCAAATTAAAAAAAGGAAAAAAAAAACAACTTTCTAACACATCACCAAATTGCTGGACCTGTTGTATGGATGCCAACTGATTTCGATCCATTATTAGTAGATATTGTCTTACTTTAGTAGATATTATCTTACATTTCCTTCTTGAAACCTTTGGGATTAGCATTTTTGCTATTTTTAAGACCTGGTGAAAACATGTATCCTACTTTATTTAGTGGATTATATAGAATCCAAGAGGATAATGTATTTTGTTGCTGGTAACTGCCTAAACAATAGAAGTCTAAGCATATACTACTAAATATAATTATACACTACGGCTGTCAAAACAGCATTCATATTTGACTCTTTTTTCACTGCTCTAGAGATTCAAAAACATGCAGGTTATGAAAGATTAAGAGACCATATTTTATGTTACTTACTCCGATTTGATCATTTGTAAATATTGCTTTGAGAGAAATGAACATATTTGATTTATTCTTAAATAAATACAGTAAAACAGTAAAATATTGTAGTTTTGAACATTGATTTGAGGAAAACTGTCACAGTAAAAGAAAATATTTCATTTATGAATTTTTCACTTCACTGTCAGGTTCAGATAATCATCCTATTAATTAGAAGGATGGATTCTTGCACTGAATTCAATAGACATGAATAGAATAAATGTAATGCATGTAGAGATGATTTACAGATGGATGTGCAGTCTGAAGAATTCAACAAATATTATCTTGTTCAGATGCACTGTGACCCTTTGATCCCAACACCAGGAAGTCAAGTGATGCTTTTGCTTCAGGCATTTTGTTTGAGTCACAATCAAACCATTCTCCTAATAAGTCTGAGATTTCTTTGTACGTACATCAGATTGCCCTAGGGGCAGAGTACCCCAGCGTGACTACTCTGATAAAATAATAGAATTTATTTCTATTCATTAAGGAATCTCTGATATAAGAAAACAGAAATCTCAACATTTAATGTATGAGAGCTAAACACACAACAGTACCTCTGGATGCAGCAGAGTGTAGGCTGCACCTTCCACCTGAACGCGTTAAGAAAAGCAGGCAGCAGACATCAGAAGTTAACAAAGAGCCACATCACATGTCTGCTAGCAGGAATGTTACAGCTTCCCCTCCGTTTCTGAGGCCACACTGAGCCTCATATTCCAGCTCTGCCTAAAAATAACCAAAAAAAGATCCAATTTTCTAAATTTTTTGGATAAATTCTTTTACTTTTTTTTTTTTTTAATTTGGCCTAGGATGATTTTTTTTCCCCCCAAGAACAAGACATGTGTCACTTTGTGCTTTACCTAACGTATCCATTTTTCAAGGATTATTATTGGCCTGCCAAAGATATTCAACTGTATCAACCCCTTGTGTTGGCCTGCAAAATGTATTTCCTTCCTGAATTACATTTAAGGGCTGCAAATGATTCACACGCTGTACTTTGAACACACCTTCCTTAACGTTTTGTTTACATTTGCTAACCGAAGTGTTGTACTTCCCATGTCCTCTCACTAGATGGATTCAACTGTCTTTTATTTGGGTCTAGGTGGCGTGTCTCCATCAGAGCGAGGCCTGGCTTGGCGTTTCCTGTTTGGCATGTACCCATGCAGCTCCACCGCACTGGAGCGGTCCTTGCTGCGGGAGCAATTGTTGGTACGTTACCAGGTCATGAAAAGGAAGTGGCAGCAGTGTCTTCCCTCAGCGGTGCGGATGCAGCTCAACGGTACTGATGGTAAAGGTCCAAACATCCACAAACTCTGATATTAATGGGAAGCAGAGGACTTTTATTTCTCCTCTGACCCCTTTTGGCTCCATCTGTCTCACCTCCACCAAATCAAATTTCCTTTCTGTCCCCTAAACACCTGTGCCGATGTGACCCAGCCGAGTTGCTCGCAGCGGTTCGGTACTTTGACCAGAGGGAGGCACAAACCCAGCAGCAGGACCAGGACCAGTCTGAGGAGGTGAAGGACAGACTGGCATTCTTGGAGCTTCAAGCTCAGGTTGATACAGTTATTATTTACATGAATAAATGTCTTACACGTGTCGGTTTAGATTAACCCTCACGGTTTAGAGTAGTTACGCTCTTTTAACGTGGGCGTAGTGAAGTTGATCTGTTTAGGAAAGCGACCAAACAGGATCTAATTATGTTAAACAAACTGTCATTTATTTACTCAGGTATTGTTTGACATGTCCTAAACCCTGAAGGTGAGGCAGCTCCAGCTCATGTTGGGTCATGTCGTCTCATTCCAACAGCCTAAAGTCTTCAGCCCCCTTTTTTTTAAAACATAAAAAGAGAGTTTGTAGGAAAGCATATAATTTTATTCAAACATAACAAGCTGAAATCAAATCAAGTGATATTGACAGATACAAAAATTAAAGAAATTAACCCTATATCTTTACAGTCGGTGAATCATGTGACCCAGTTTTATCTAAGAGAGGGGATTTTGCTGCTGTGGTTTGCAACCAAAGCAGCTCCAAATCAGTTGAGCACATCATCAGTTAAGGACTGATGAAAGTCCCGTTCAATACAATGAAAACATCAGTGTACGTTTTTTTGAAACTGAATGTTGTCACAACCCAAAGATGGTTGTGGCAAAAGAAGACTTAAAGCTGCAACTGCAGGAAAAAAAAAAAAAAAGGATTCTGCATGGTGTTGAGCCAAGGGCGGTGAATGCAAAAGCATGTCATGTTTTTAGACTTTTATTTTGTGAATTTTAAAACGTGTGTAATTCTCCTTACACTTGGCATTTATCCACTACTGCAGTAAGAAGAAAAGTTCAAAGTTTGTGGTTGTAAAGAGACTAATTATTAAAAATATCGAGGCACGTGAAACATTTTTCAAAGCACATTGAGACAACTTTTTATTAACATAGTTTTTAAACATTTATTTTTTAACAGATATTGTTTGAGCGCATCACGTTTGACCTGGAGGAGCTGCGGGAAGCCACACGAATCATTGACAAGGATGTTCCCCGCACAAGCAGAGACCTGAGCTTCTACCAGTGAGTTGTTTTTTTTTTTCTGTACTTATTGTTCTTGTCTATCAAATTCTGCATTTTTGTGAATCTGCCGAGTCATTTTATGATGAGGTGAAGGTAGAAATGACACAAAGATAAAGGAGCACCACTGACCATATTATGTAAAAATGTACAGTTGTTTTCCGCCACTCATGGTTTGGTGGTAGATTTGGTGACAGTAAACCATGTGAACCAACTTGACATCTCTCTTGAACAAGGTGTGTCTTGTTTGAGATTAGTCATGCATCCTCTATTTCCTGTCCAAGTGTAAATTTGAGTTCAACTTGCATTCAGTGAGCATTGATGCAGTTTATTTGTCTATCCAGTGTTGCCATGAAATTACATGACTGATACTGTCAAAAATCTGGAGTCGTTACACTTTTGTGTGTGTCCAGAACTCTGATTACTGTTCATTTGGATGTTTTTATTATTGAATTTGATATTTTTTGTCATGATTTGGTGTGTTGGGTTCTTATAATTTCTTTGTGGTTCATATGTTCTCGGTCTAGTCATATTCCTTTCAGGTCTCCGTATTTATTATTGCTCAATATTTCTCATTCTCATCATTTTTGTTGCTGTACATGTTCTTTCTTTTGTATTTAGCTTTCTTCAGTTATTCTTGTGGTTGGATAGTGCTCCCTTTCCTAGTTTAGCCTCTTTGTGTTTATTATTAATATTCCTTCAGTCTGCCTGTTTACCTTTTCCTGTCACCTCTGCTAATTGTTCTTGCTGTTTTGTAGAATTACCAGTTTTAAAATTTTCCTAAACTTTCATTTGTATTCGACAGGATGATGCAACGACAAGTTAGATGTTGATTTTTCACCTAAATGTGAGCATCTTTGCCCAATACTGAGGATAAAAGTACAAAGGGCGCAGATTACAGACAGTCTGCAGAATTGTGGTATTGCCTTTGAATTTTCATTATTTCCTAATTATTTTAAACTTCTGTAAAATTAAGATTTAAGCAAAAGTTGTGGGCAGATTGTCATAAATAACAACAAAATATACTAAAAACATTCCTTTTGCAATTTCAGGAGTATAGTTTGTGTCTAATATACTGAGACATTGGAAACTTTACAGATCTTCCACAAATCACTTGTTTTTGTCCGCAGAGATGAAGGTTTAGGGAATCTGTTGGTCCTGAGAGACATCCTCATCACTTATGCTGCTTTTCATCCAGGTAATCAAACCGAATCAGCCCAAACTAACGTTTATTTTTCCTCTGATAACTTTCTGTCTCCTTGTTGTTACGGCAGAGGTTAGCTACGCCCAGGGAATGAATGACCTGTGCAGCAGGTTCCTGGAGGTCCTTGACTCTGAGGTGGACACCTTCTGGAGTTTTTCCTCCTACATGGAGAAGTTCTCCAGGGATTTCATGGCTGACGGCTTACACAGAAAAATAGGTGAGACGAACAAAAAGAAAAAGCAATTTTGTTTGTAGTAAATGTCACAGCACCAGCATAATTAGTTTGTTTCGTGCAGTATTTTTTTCTCTTTGACATAACTTATTTCTTGCTTTAGTTGTTATTAAGACTCCTCCTTATGATGATATCTTTTTATGTTGTCTTTAGATTGTGCTAATCTTATTTAAGAATCTAATTATGATCAACCAACTTTGCATTATCCTATCGGACTCAACACAACCTAATATAATTATTTAAGAAGGTAAATATGTGTTCGTTTTAAAACCCTAATTAGAAAGGTGTGATTATATGTAAATGCTTGTTATGGAAGATTTACACTGATTAGAGAGCCACTCTTTTTCTCAGAGATTCTCACATTATCTTTTGACAAGTTATACAAAAAACCTTCAATAAATCAAATAAATCCTTTGTAGACCATCATTGTGATATTTTAAAGAAATATACCTCACACTTTTTGGAAAATATAAATTATAGAAAGGTTTATTTGAATAATAGGTTTTTCTATGGCCTTGCTCCTCTATCTGAGAACCATAAGAGAAGACGCCAGAGGAGAATCGCTTGAAAATATTTGGACTCTCTCTCTAAGTATCACATTGATAAATTTATATACCACTCACAGCTCTCATCAGCAGCACTTCCTACATGAATGCTGCCAAGACCGAACCCCTCCTTCTGCACCCTGAAAATATCAGAATTCTGATTATCAGAAAATTCAGATTTCTACCTTTCTCAATTTTCACAAAACAAAAATTATTTTAAAGAATGTATTAATAGTCTATACCAGGTTAGTTAATGCATGATCATATAATTTTGTTTTCATATTGGGCTCTGTAGTGGAGCTACACATAATATAAAAAGTGAATTTATGAAACCTTGTATGTGCCCAAGATCTCGTGATGATGCTTTGTTCCCAATTTCAACTGCAAAACACATTTGAGACCTCTAGTGGTTAAACACAGTAAATGACATTTTCCTTGAGAGCATTTATTGTCTGCCTTCACTGCCAAACAGAAAAGCTTCTGAGTGGCAGAATGTCGATCTGAAAGTTCAAATCAAGTCTCTTGTTTTGAATGAGTTTGACTTGAGCTGGAAATGTTTCTTTAATGTCTTCCAGAGCTGGAGGCTGCTCTGTTGAAGGAGCTGGACCCTCCGCTTTATGCTCATCTGGTCAAAGACAACATGGAAAGTTTTACATTTTGCCACAGGTAGCGCATCTGTAGCACATTTCACGTATTTTTGTTTTAATGACTTTGTTGTTTCATTTTAACGTGAAACCGTATCTTTAAATCTTTGGCTTATATTCTTTGTGTTTAGGTGGCTGCTGCTGGGCTTTCAAAGAGAATTTGAACACAGTGACGCACTGCGTCTGTTTGAAATCCTGAGCTGTGACCATCTGGAGCTAATCTCACAGCAGGTTGACCGCGCTCGATATCAGGAGAGACTGGACCAAAAACACTACATAGGTGAAACGCCGGGTAAAAAGCAGAATAACTGTACTTAAAGTTCTCCCGTAAAACGCCTGACGTTGCTGTATCGATGTTTTCCAGAGGACAGATCGGAGTCACCACGGCAAACCTTCAACACAGACTTCACCTTCGAGCTCTTCATCTGTGCAGCCATCCTGCTGGATAACAGAGAGTCTCTGCTGCGGTGCCAAGACGACGTGCAGCTGATCCAGTTTACCAGCAGGTTCGATCCTGCGGCTCCTGTGGGACACATTTTGGGCATGTTTGTCTTTTCGGTGTATTAAAAACACTTTCTTCTTTGCAGCCTTCAGGGAAAACTGGACCTGAACAGCACTTTGGAGAAAGCAGAGAGTCATTTCTACAACTACTGCAAGCGGTGTGCGTGGGATTATATGAATGGGCACTGCAGAGAAAACAGTAGCAAACCCGAAGACTTCTTCTACCAACTCCGTAGTTTGTTTGTCCTAAAGTGACAACTTTCTCAGTAGCTATAGAATCAGTTTTCTTCTGACATTTTTGAAAACAAAAAACAAAACAAAAAAACACTTGTTCAATGCTGCTTAATTGCTCATAATTACTATTAATGTACAGTATTTATTGAAAGTTATTCTACAACTGTTGTAAGTGATCGTGTTTACAAATGTTAACAGAATTAAAAACTAAGCTTAATGGCTTTATGACTTTTGTACTTGAATTATCACTTTATAAAAGAGGGGTGTGCTGTTATGCAACAGACCCGCATCAGCAATGTGTAGATGTGGTCTGTCCCAACAGCTGCTGTCTGGAAAAAAAAAAACAAAAAAAAAAACGGTGGCTATATTTAAGGCCAGATGGCGAACGTGTTGGAGAGGCCAGTGCAGCGAGAATAGACCATGTAGTAACAGGGAAGTGAAATACACACCCACTGCGCCTTACAGAGGGAGTCTTGCAAAACGACTTTCACTCCTTAAACTTTTCCCTCATTTTGCCACGTTGCAACCTTGATGTGTTTTAGTTTGGTTTCTTTTATGTTAGAGAGCAACACAAAGTGGTCCATAATTGTAAAGCCAAGTCAACAAATTATAAATGGCTGCAAAAAAAAAAATTAAGCATCACAATTGTTTGAATTCAATCCTTTTCACAAGCAAACATGTACCATAACTCCTCAATTAAAAAAAACAACATCAAGAAAACAGCAGATTGAGTATGTGTAATTTAATCTAAGTATACAACAGCTGATCCTAGAAAGCCTCAATTATGTGTTGATGAACATTAGTGAACAAGCATCGCTGTGAAGATGAAGGAACAAACCAGACAGAGCAGGGATGAAGTTGTGGAGAAGTTTATTGGATAATCACATCCAATAATGTGTTGGTGCCCAAAGCCCTACTGCAAATATGCAGTATCAATTGGACCCAACTAAAGGAAAAACAGAGCTAAAAACAGGGTCATTCTGGAGGAAAACATGTTTGAGACTGTAAACCACGTGAGCCTGTGGTGGAGGTTCATTTTTAGCAGGACAACGAAACTAAACCCAGATCAATATCGACAAAAGATGTTTTACATTAAACCATATTACTCGATGGCTCAGTAAAAGAGAAAACTTTAATCCAATTGAAAATATGTTGCAGAATATAACATTTTATAATGCTGAGGTTGGCTAAATTCAAATGCATATCACATTTCAGATTTTAAAAAAAACTTTTGAAAACATGTCCTATGTCTTCCATTTAGAAATTATACATTAAGTTACATTAGGTTTGTCTATCAATTAAACTCGTAAAACTTTGTCATTTTGGCCAAATTTGGAGTTGGTTAGGAAAAACAGTGCAAAAATAATTAGCTTACATAAAGAAGCATAACCTCAGGAGATATACAACTTTATGTAACTTTGGCTTGAAAATGTCCCCTGTAATGTTTTCCACAAATTGTCACTGTGTGTTGCTTGATGTGTTGCCGATTTTTGTTTGGAATTACTAGCAAGAGTTGTAAAAACATTTGAAAAAATTAAATTTGCAACACTGCGTATCATTCATTTAACCACTTGCACGTGCAGTAAGGCATGTGAGTAACGTTAGTTTTCTTGAGAAAGGTTTCTTTTTAATATTTCATGTCTTGTCGTCAAACAGTTAAGTCGTTGCAACTTTCCAAAGTTCTACAAATGTACCTCTTTCCAGTTTTAATCTTATTTAGTTAGAAAATTTGTGCCGAGATAATAATAGCCGGCTTTCATTCAAGGAAATCTTGCCAGTGAGCAGAAACATGGGTCTAGAACTTTCCTTGGTGGAGTCACCTGACACCTCCAGTGGGCTCTGCCTGCACCGAGCCTTATAAAAACAGGAGGGACAGGACACTCATCCGCTGCCCGCCAGGAGAAGAAGGGAGTGCTGGAGAGGAGCTCAAGACGGCGGTGTTTAAAATACGGCATCACTTTAATTCAGTAAACTATCACTTCCTGAGCATCTAACTTCACAAGGTAACTGAATATACAGGAAGCATCGCTCTTCTGGCCTCGCTTTATAATCTATCTTGTTTGCTGCTTGGAAAGCCTGAATACAAAGTAAGAGGCACTGACATGTTTCAGCTTTGCATGGTCTCTGTCAAACGATGGCATGGTACATGAAACCAAAATCAGTGCAGTAAAAATGGCAAAGTTGTGCAAGCAAAATCTGACAAATTTTCACGGCTAAGTGATTTTATCTGTGGTGTTTCTGCAAGACATAGGAACATTATGTCAGCACCTTTTTTCTCTCTTGTGTTGCTCAATTATCTAAGTCAATATTTTTTTTTTCCAAAAGGAAGGTTTCAGGCCTCAGGGTAAGTCACTTCGAGCTGCTTTTCCACAGAAACATTGTGACATTTTCCTGTTCTAAAAATGGTTCTCGGTTGGGTGAGCGCAGCTCCAAAGAGCTTCCGCCACTCAGGGGCTTTGCTAGATTTCTCCTCTAATCAGTTATGTTACTATGCAACAAAGCCACAATTTTCTTTTTAATCTTTGTCGATCAATCAGGTCAGCTGACCAGCTGCTCCTCAGTACGCCTAACACAAAAATGAGGCCTTTGCTGTGGCAGGTTGAACTATGTGACTGCATCACTGCCTGCTTTTAAGTCACGAGCTAATTTCTTCGCCTTGGCCTTTGACACCACATGATATGTTGATCTGAGTTTCTGCTTATTTTATAAGCCTTTTATTGCACGGCTGGTAATATTTTGAACGTATTTTCTATTTTTGTATTCTATATTTGTGTCTTTATTTTGGCATTTTAAGGTTTTACATTTTTTTATGTATTCTGTCCAGCAATATAGTTCGTCTGGAAATTTAAAGTTCCTTCTTAATAAAGCTAGATTGAATTGACTGGACTGGATATGAGACCTTTAGCAAGCCTGTAAAATTACTTTTGAAAAACATCTAGTTCCTTGTGGATGCACAGAGTTCTCAGTGATATTACAACAATTTATGAGGCTTAAGCAGAAGGACTTATAAAGACGTTGGTGTGATAAACACCGTATGCACTGATTTGAGATGGAACTGACAGTGTAAATGTGCTGAAATACTAAAAGTCTCTTTGTTTGTCTTTTGAAGATGTCTAAAGGACCAGCAGTAGGCATTGATCTGGGCACCACTTATTCATGTGTGGGTATCTTCCAGCATGGCAAAGTGGAGATCATTGCCAATGACCAAGGGAACAGAACCACCCCAAGCTATGTGGCCTTCACTGACACAGAGAGGCTTATTGGAGATGCTGCCAAGAACCAGGTGGCCATGAATCCAGCCAACACCGTATTTGGTAAAAACACTGCAAGACTGCACAGTCAGAAACAATCATACAAATTAGGATTTCACTTCTCCATCTGTTTCTTTTCTCATTTTTTTTAGCATCAGTTCATATTAAAATGCAAAATGTCTGTACACACAGCGAAACTTTCTTTTCGTTGTTGCTGAATTAACTACAGATGCCAAGCGTCTGATTGGTCGCAAGTATGACGACGCCGTGGTGCAATCGGACATGAAACACTGGCCCTTCAAGGTTATAAATGATTCCTCCAAACCAAAGATGGAGGTCGAATACAAGGGGGAGATCAAGTCCTTCTACCCCGAGGAGATTTCCTCCATGGTTCTCACCAAAATGAAGGAGATTTCTGAAGCTTACCTTGGCAAGGTATGCTGCTTATGATGCTGAAAAATCAATTTCCTGAACCAAGACTTATAATGAGACATATATTTTCATTAAATGAAATTATTTCCATCATTTCAGCCTGTGAACAATGCAGTTATCACAGTTCCTGCTTACTTCAATGACTCCCAGCGTCAAGCCACCAAAGATGCCGGTACCATCTCCGGCCTCAATGTGCTTCGCATTATCAATGAACCCACAGCCGCAGCCATTGCATACGGCTTGGACAAAAAGGTGACCATCAATCCAATGGCTAAAATTTTGACCTCTTGCTTTTATGTCGCTTTTATAATTTCCTTCTATTTACTTTAGGTTGGGGGTGAGCGTAATGTTCTCATATTCGACCTTGGTGGCGGTACTTTTGATGTGTCAGTCTTGACAATTGAGGACGGCATCTTTGAGGTCAAGGCCACAGCGGGGGACACCCACTTGGGTGGGGAGGACTTTGACAACCGCATGGTCAACCACTTTATTGCCGAGTTCAAGCGTAAGTTCAAAAAGGACATCATCAACAACAAGCGGGCCGTGCGCCGTCTGCGTACAGCGTGCGAGCGAGCTAAGCGCACCCTCTCCAGCAGCACCCAGGCCAGCATTGAGATCGACTCGCTCTACGAGGGAACAGACTTCTACACTTCCATCACCAGGGCTCGCTTCGAAGAACTCAATGCGGACCTGTTCCGAGGAACCCTCGAGCCCGTGGAGAAGGCCCTGAGGGACGCCAAGATGGATAAGAGCCAGATCCATGATATTGTTCTCGTGGGCGGCTCCACGCGTATTCCGAAGATCCAAAAGCTTTTGCAGGACTTCTTCAACGGGCGCGACTTGAACAAGAGCATCAACCCGGATGAGGCGGTTGCGTACGGGGCAGGTAGGCCTCCGCAGAATTTACTCCTGTATGCCTAGAAGAAGGTGCAGATAAAAACTTTCCTGTAATAATGACGTCATTATTCGGAAACCCCACAGCTGTACAGGCTGCCATCCTGGCTGGCGATAAGTCTGAGAATGTGCAGGACCTGCTTCTGCTGGACGTCACACCCCTGTCCCTGGGAATTGAAACGGCTGGAGGAGTGATGACGGTCCTTATCAAAAGGAACACCACTATTCCAACTAAACAAACCCAAACCTTCACCACCTACTCCGACAACCAACCTGGTGTCCTCATTCAGGTAGCACATTCTGCACAGAAAAGTTCACACCTCATGCTTTTGGGTGACTTTTGTGAGATTAGACGGTGAAACATTAACAGGAATAATCTGGGTTATTTAGCAAGACATAAGATTAAAATAAGGGTTTACTTTTCAGTCAGATTTTCACCGTCTCAGTCATTCATTTATAAATGTCAAACTAAATATTTGATTAGCAAGCTAAATATCGTGTGTGCCAATTAAATATTTATCTCAAATTTAAATATTTGGCTCCAAACTAAACATTTAGTTAACAAGCTAAATGTTTAGTTTAGAATGTAAAACTATTTAGCGCCAACATAAATATTTGGTAATGACAGAAATAACATGGTGGAAATATCAATTAGGAAAATGAAACGGCAATTTTTTCTTTTATGGCATGTTAATTATTATTTTTAATTTGTGACTGTGTAACTTTACAAACAATACCCCATATTATACAGTACTATGAAAAGTTATTTACCTCCCCTCACAACTTTCTGCTGTTTCAGCCTTTTTCTCTACTTCAGGTCAGGCAAATATCAACCAAAGTTCACAAAAACAGGTTTCAACCAGAAAAAAACCTATCCAAACCAGCCCTATGTCAAAAGTAACAATTGAATTATGTAATTAAATTAGTAACTATTTAAAAAAAAAAAAAGTTCAATTTGACCCAGGTCTGATTACTGCCAGACCAGTGGAATTTGATGCATCTGTACAACTTGCCATTATTTAAGAAACAATAAAATCCAGAGTGAGACTGTTTGGCTAATTAGTTTGAGACCTTGAACTCCTGCACTCTTATCATAATTTATAGTTGTATACGTACAAGTAGTAAAAATAATCCAAACCACACCAGGAACTCCACCTCTGAATCGACTAAAATTGATTTTAGACTGTCCAAGCCTAGACTCTAACCCAATTGAAATATTGAGGCTTGATCTGTTTGCTTTGAAACTCCATTATTAATTAATTTGTGTTAACTTTGTTTGATATTAAAATTACTTTGATTGTTTGAAGAACTCAAGTGTGAAAAACAGCAAGAACAGGATAAATCTGTAAGGGGATAAAATCCTTTTTAATTGCACTGTGCCTTAGTGTTGAAAATGTTCATTGAGCCAATAAACTTAACATCGATACCCTGTTTTAGGTTTACGAAGGGGAAAGAGCCATGACCAAAGATAACAATATCTTGGGGAAATTTGAATTGACTGGTATCCCGCCTGCTCCCAGAGGAGTCCCTCAGATCGAGGTGACCTTTGACATTGATGCCAACGGCATTCTCAACGTCTCGGCAGTCGACAAAAGCACCGGAAAGGAGAACAAGATCACCATCACCAATGACAAAGGTTGGACCACATGTTACAGGGCAAAGATTGTTCATCAGAGAAGGTTGTAAAGTGACTGAAGCAAGCTTTACGTTTCATTCTTCCTCAGGTCGACTGAGCAAGGAAGACATTGAGCGCATGGTGCAGGAAGCAGAACAGTTCAGGTCTGAAGATGAGGCCCAGAGAGACAAGATCACTGCCAAAAACTCTCTCGAGTCCCTGGCCTTCAACATGAAGAGCACAGTGGAAGACGAGAAGCTCCAGGACAAGATCAGTCCCGAGGACAAAAAGACTATCATAGACAAGTGTAATGAAGTAATCGCCTGGCTGGACAGGAACCAGGTGAGATATCTGCAAATTAAAAAGCCTTTCATTAAAATCCAAAAGCAAGAGTTTCGTGTTTGAAAAAGTTGTGAAATCACAGATGTGTAGCAGAGAAACTGTGATAGATAGACATCTTTCCACTTCCTTATTTAGTTTTTACACAGTTCCAGCTCTTACATCACATTTATCTGCTTCTTTTTCTTTACTCAGACAGCTGAGAAGGAGGAGTATGAGCACCAGCAGAAAGAGCTGGAGAAGATTTGCAACCCCATAATCTCTAAGCTGTACCAGGGGGGCATGCCAGGAGGAATGCCAGGAGGAATGCCAGGAGGAATGCCAGGAGGAATGCCAGGAGGAATGCCAGGAGGAATGCCGGGTGGAGCCGGAGCTGGTTCCTCCTCTGGCCCAACCATCGAGGAAGTCGACTAAATATAAGCAATAAGCACAACAGTTACTTATCGTAGCTTGACCACATGTAGTGGCTGTTCAAACCATGCATTTTGTGCCAAATGGGCACACCATAAAAATTCAACTTAATTTTGCTCTACGGCATTACAATGAGCTATTGCTAAAAATGTTCATACATACCTGTGTATGGTTAAAGTTTTGGTCTGATGTGGCCAGAGTACCTTCTACCACATATTGAACTTGTTGCAAATTGCACAGGGACAACTGAGCAATATTTTCACTTTTGAATAGTCATATATTTCAGATAGAAATTCAGATGGGTTGAACAGACAAAACATGTTTAAAGCTGGAGATATTTCAGCTGTTAAAGCCTAAAATCTTGCAATAAACATCTAAGCATCTTTATCCCTGACCTGTCTGCTGTGTTCATTGATCTTCATGATGCTGTTTGTGTTGTCAAAAAAACCTCTGAGAAATTCACACAGCTGCATTTATACTAAGATCAAATTACTCAGGTAGAGTCTGTTTACTAATTAGTTTCAATGGATTTTGGGAGCAAAAAAGGTCAAATTGGTTGTATCAACTTTCCTCACAAGAAATTAAAGAAAAGGTGTTAAAAACAGAGCTCCCGAGTAGGAGAAGTAAGTGTTTATCAACAGAACGTGTTGTCTGTTCTTGATGTTCTTGATGCACGTTGCTGTTCAGAAGCAAGAAGCAAGCTTCACTTACTGGATCATTTTTTAATAGCAACAGCAAAGGAAAACCATGTTGCTGCTTCTTCCAAATCAAATAATTATGTGATCTATTTTTTTCTAATTCGAGTGTGACTTTAGATTGTCGATGGTGCTTGTCGGCAGGTGGTGTTTTCTCACGCGGGGGCTGGTGAAACATGGATGGGGAGGGGTTTATACTAATGGCTACCCACAGAAGTCAGGGTCAGTCGTGTGGGATGCACCTATAAAAGCTTGTGTAGGACAAAGCTACCAGAAAGGGTAGACTTGAATCAAAGTTGGGCCACAATTATGTTCTTGCTTATTAGCTGTTTTGCCCTTGTGGCCTCCACACTGGGTGAGTGGCACTATAACTTTATTTCATGCTTTCATCTCAAGGCAACCCATAAAAGAAATGCAGTGAAAACATCATTGACAATTCACACTTTAATTGGATTGTAGCTACATATGCACTGATTACACTGTAATATAACTGAGCATAGCCATTGCAATGATGCTGGATTTAATCTTTGGGCCTCAGGGTGTGGAGTGCCTACTATTAAGCCCCAGGTGAGCGGATACAACAAGATTGTTAATGGCGAGAATGCAGTGTCCGGTTCCTGGCCCTGGCAAGTTTCTCTTCAGGTACGTCGCTCAGTCTTCTGAAATTCTCAGTTCTGTTGAATCATGCGAAAACAAAAACCTCAGGCAAAGAAAAATCTCTTGAAGAGACATTGTTCCAAACTTAGGACGGCAGCGGGTTTCACTTCTGTGGAGGATCACTGATCAACGAGTACTGGGTTGTCACAGCTGCTCACTGCCGTGTGTCGTAAGTTGCTAGATGTGTCCCATTGCAAACATTTGAAAACTGTTTACTAAAAGTGAGTAATTAGTAAAATGACCTTTCATTCTGATAGGCCGTCAAACCACCGTGTGATCCTGGGTGAGCACGATCGTCAGTACAACAGCGAGCCCATTCAGGTCAAGACCATTTCTAGGGTAAGGAAAATCCCTTTCTAAAACGTGAGCTTTTTATCTGTGTGACCGTTTCAAAGATATTTCAACTTTCTTGGAAGTAATTTGACATGTTTTCTTCACCTCTACGTACAGGCCATCACCCACCCTTACTTCAACTCAAACACCCTTAACTACGACATCACACTTCTGAGGCTCTCCTCCCCAGCACAGTTCAACTCCCGCGTGTCTCCGGTGTGCTTGCTCTCCTCCAGCAGCAGTATCCCCTCCGGAACCAAATGTGTCACCACCGGATGGGGAAGGACAGGACAAACCTGTGAGTGAGCCTCTCTACATGTCTAAGCAGGATCTTTTTACAAGCATCAAAGCTGGAAAACCTTATAGAGAGAGAAGAAAAAGCACTGTAACGGATTTGGAGTGGTTGTATTATTTTTTTTTTTCTGTCTTCTCAGCAAGCCCTCGTTACCTGCAGCAGACCTCCCTGCCTCTGCTCAGCCCTGCTCAGTGCAGAAATTACTGGGGTACCAGCAGAATCACCGACGTCATGATCTGTGCTGGCGCTTCTGGAGTGTCTTCCTGCCAGGTAACGTGCAGTTCAATGGCTAGACTTTATTGAGTAAAAAACATAAGCTTAAAATGACTACTGAATAATAAGTTTGCAAAATACATTTGTAACGTGTGAAATGTGAAACTAAATGTGCTCTTTTAAAAAATTTCTATGAAATGCGAGTGTGTGGTCGTGTATACATCATCTGAGTCAGCAACTGTGCTATTGCTACACTTTTTCCTGTTTTGAACTCAGTGCTCACAGAAGGCAGAACACAGACACTGTAAGAATGCAAGTTCATTTATCTTGAGTTAATCTTGTAAACTATTTGCCTTGTTGCAGGGTGACTCTGGTGGCCCTCTGGTGTGTGAAAGCAGTGGTGTGTGGTATCTTGCGGGTATTGTGTCTTGGGGCACCTCCAACTGCAACGTGTACGCCCCGGCAGTGTATGCACGCGTGTCCTACCTGCGCAGCTGGATCGACCAGACCCTTGCTTACAACTAATCGGCAAAACATTAATGCAAACATATTAAAGATGAAGTTGGATCGTACTGTGAATAAATAGAACCAGTGTCCCAAGGGTTGCTGTTTGGTGCATTCTCAAGAAATCAAGCAATAAAATCTTGCAGACTTGCTGGAGTCATGTTCTTAAATAAGATATGTATGTATGCATGTGTGTATATGCGTATTTTCCTAACTCATGCTAGGTTGTGAGCACTGACTGGTTGTGGGTAAGGTTTAGGACTAAGGTGTAAATTGAGTTTAGATCAGGTTTAGAGTTAAGCATGAACTGGTGATAGCTACATTTAGGATGAGTGTCAGAATTAAGCTACAGAAATGAGTGCAAATGAATGGAGGCCAATGCAAAGTCCTTGTGAAGATAGGAAAACATATGTGTATGTGTGGGTGTGTGTATATCTGTGTGCATATGTGCAATATCAGAATTTATACTGACATGGTCAACAAGAGAATGACTTTAATTTAAGTTTTAAAGGTTTGAAAACATTTAGTTTTAAGATAAATAAGTAAAGAAAAAAAATGTTCAAGTATCCGGAGATAAAAACAAAATCCACATAATGCTCTTAGCAGTGCATGTGTTTTTAGGAGCTTGTGACCATTTGTGCTGTTTTTTGAAGTAATTAAGTCAGCAAAAGCACTTGTAAAATTAGCATGAGACATCCAACTTCATAAAGTTACAATAGCGCCAACTACTTCTTAGAAACAAACACAGTGCGACCATTCTCGTTGCACAACACACATGGTCTTTCAGATAACATTAATATGGGAGTGGCATCTAAAGGCTTGTTAAAGTGACTTTTAATGTTTCCATAAGTGTCAAGCAGTTGCCCATAGTAAGGTCTAAAGTGACTGATGGGTACCACAAGGTGTATGTTTTTTTTATTCATATTTATCAAATATGTATTCATACTTTACTGTTTCTTCCTGCCATAATCAACATTACTAATTAATATCAATTTATTAGATTAATTAATTAAGAAAAAAATAAATTAATGTACTGTGTTAGCGTCCTGTATTGGTTCCAGCTCATTCCATCAATAAATTGTCCAGATTTCAGGTTTTTTAATTTATTATTAAAACAGACACTCAATCGTACATGTAATATTAAAAGAAAAAGCAATCATGAATATTGTGGGGCATATTTGCATATCTACGGAGAACACCACTGATTCATTAGCACACTTTTATTTCTACATTAATTCATCTCCCGTGGCACCAACCATCACGAGGTGATGCTGTTATAAACATTTACATACATTTATTACAAAATGTCAGAGCCATGAAAAGTAGAAATACACCAAGAAAATGATAGTTTGTTCTCAAATGAAAGTGTAAGTTTGACATTAACTTCACTTTAAACTGTTGAACATCAATTACTTTATAACTAATAATTTAGAAGTTATTTCCAACTTTAATTGGCAGCACTTTGTTTCTCTCTGCTGTATCTTCACATGATATTTTTACTAATGTTAAGAACATTTACATCATGGCGATGGTGGTAGGAGCAGGTCAAAGCCCCGCTGCGTCGTTGTGTCCTTGGGCAAGAAAGTTCAGACTGCTCCTGGGCAGCTGTGGCTCCCCTCAGTGCGAGAATGTGTCTGAATGGTTGGATGGCTGAATGTAGAACAAAGTACCACACAAGTGCAGGCCACTTGCCATCTAAGAAACTTATTTGATGTTCCTATTTTCCTATAATTTGTTTAAGTCTTCCTCGGGACTCCCTTGTATTTCTGTGGGAACCAGATTGGTCCCTGTGAAGGTTGGAGAAGTCACAGCCTGTTTTTCCTCCACAGCGCATCTTTGGAGAGTCGATGAAAAGTGTGATGAGAGTGAGCGAGAGGATCCGAATAACACATGGTCTTCCGCCAGAGCGCTCTCTATCACAGAACAAATGGACTGCTTGAGCTTCTTCTGGAACTCTTCACACATGAAAACATAGAGGATGGGGTTCAAGCAGCTGTTCATGAAGGCAAGACTTACAGTTAGAGGACCTGCAACACGAATAAAGTTCTGTACATCTGAGGAAGCAGGAAATTTTAATTGAATGAAACCCAAAACATGAAAAGGCAACCAGCAGATAAAGAATGCAAAAATGATGGAGAAAATGATCCGGTGACATCTTTGTTTCTTCATTCTCTGCATACGCCTGGCGCGAATCCATATGGCCACATGTGAGAAAAATATAGCCAGGAACGGGATGAGAAAACCCATAACAAAGCGGAATATACACAATGTCCAGTGTTGGTTTTCTGTCATAGTTGAAGGGTACCAGCAGTTTGTCTGATTCTTGCCAACTTCCACAGTACGAAAGTATGCATAAGGTGTGCTACAGACGGCTGCAGCCAACCAGATTGCAGCACTTATGACTTGAGCTTTGCGGACGGTGCGCTTGTTTTGTGCCCACACCACCACCCAGATGGACACGCAACGATCCAGACTGATGGCTGCCAGAAAAAAGACGCTGGCAAACATGTTGACCAAGCTCACAAAGTTGTTGAGTTTGCACATAAATTCTCCAAAGGGCCAGTGGTGCTGCTGAGAGAGAGAGACTGCTGAAAACACCAGGAATGCTGTAAAGAGGAAGTCGGCCAGAGCCAAGTTGAGAAACCACACAGTGTTGACGGTTTTCTTCATCTTGAAGCCGGTCATGTAGATGATCAGACCATTACCCACCGTCCCAACCAGAGTAATCAGGCAATACATAACCAGGGAGAACATCCCAATATGGTCGACTCCCATGTCCAATCCAGATGTGTGTGGGCTCTGGAACTGATATCTGATGAAAGAAAAATGGAATCAATTGAAGAAAGATTCTCCAGTCTACATGGAGAGAACAAGCATTTTTCTCATACGTACACAATCCATTTAACACTTCCTTCTGCTACAATTTTGAATGGCATATCACTTGTGATTGCAAATAGAGATAGCAGCTTGTTCCCTATACCCTGCTTTTCAATATGCATCGTCTATTTTACTATTTAATGGATTGAAAACAAATGAACTAATTGCTACCTTAAAACAAAGATTTCTCGACAAATACATTTAAATGGTATTTAAAATGTTACTACACAAATATTTCTGCAAATCCTGTTTAAATAATCCAACAGTTTAGTGATTTTGAAGTAAGTAGTTTTAAAGATATGTTACTCGTCCTTACTGTCCTTGAAGTGTCCGAAGTCTTTATTGTGACTGATCTCTGCAGTCTTCCTCATATTTATCTCTCTTTTTACTCCTCCCTCTCAAATGCAAATTTGACAGGGAAGTCACTTAGAGGGGGTGGATAAAGAAAACATTACCCAGAAAATGATGCCAAATTTGTAAAACAACTTATAAGACAAGACATTCTGGTGATGTCTTATATACAGGCGTTACATTATGCCTGTTAAACTGCCGGAGACTTCTGTCAATTTATTTTACTTTTCCTTACACAAACCAATCCTATAGCCTTTGGCTGCTTTAGTGTTTCAGGTGACTTGACACAACTAATGAAAAAATAAATCCCGAAGGAAAATTGGTTTGCGATCACAACCATAAGCAATCTCCAGCAACTTTGTTCAACAATAGTGGAGCAAAATCTATTCACGGCAAAGCATTTTGAAGTTCCCCAATGTTTCACAACCCCAGTCACATGACCTTAAACCAGTCAGTGCTCAGTACATTGAACTGAACAATTCTACATGCAGCTCACCTCAGCATCTGCTCTGCCTCCTCTGTTCTAATTCGATTGGGGACTTTTCCAGTCAGACTCTCGGGTTTGGCACAGCATGCAATAACAGCCTTATGTCTGCACAATTTGTTATTGTCTATTTTTCAACAGTAGTAAAAACATTTCAACACTTACTGCCTTGCTGCAAAAAGTATGTCCAAGAACATTATTGCTTGGTGACTTTACAGGCTTGAATTGAATATTTAAAGCACTTTGAACTGTGCTGTTGCTGCCTTGCTGTGGCGGGAGAGAATTCAGCTCCATGGTTTAATCGAATCATCTGCCGCTTGGTTGTCCATCAGCTAATCACCAATCGGTTCACCTAACACAGCCGATGACAGTGCTGAGCTCTTGGTTGACACAGAGTGTACGCCTCATTCAGATCACTTGCATGTCACTCAGCAGCTTCTTTTTGCAACGTCTTTTGGCGTATAAAGTTTGTAATAAACTTTATAGGCTATTCTGTTGTGCGCCCCTTCCTGCTTCTCCACCTGGATCAGAGCTGGTATGTGGTAAAACGTCTTGTTTGCTTCTTCTATGTTTGTACTAAGCTGCTGTTTTCCTGCGGGTAAACACAGAAATTAGTAAGCTAAGCTTGATGCTTCCCCTCACTTTGAGATGTAAGAGGCATCACCTGATTGCTTTTTGATGCCTGCTTTGCCTCTGGCACAGAAATTAGCTCTTTCTGAGCAGTAGCAGAAGGGCTACTGCTGGGCCGCTACCGCTCCAGCTGGCTGAGGGAACACTGTTGTTTTGCCTCTGTCCTTTTGGCTTCTCTTTGCCCTTTGCATTGCTCGACTGTTTGGGCTCATCCAACTGTGTTTTATATTTAGGCATCATCTTGTTATAACAGGACTGCAAGATTGAGTGGATGACATTCAGCTGGTGGCATTGGGCCTAACACAACTCTGCAACAAAGTGTGTGTGTGTGTGTGTGTGTGTGTGCGTGCGTGCGTGCGTGCGTGCGTGTGTTTTCTAACAGACAACAACTTGTTCAATGGTATCTTTTCCTCGGCTTGTGGGTTCTCTGGTGAGTGTGGCCATCCCTTGGTGGTGGCATCCCCTTTAAGTAACATATGCAGTTTTTCATTTGGATTTAGTTTTTTTTTTTTCTGCTCAACTGGGATGTCTACTTTGTTTAGCACAGTAAGCCAAGCTCACACTTCCCTCACCCCCATCCCTTCCCTGTAATCCAACCATTACATCGGCCTTGGTCATCCCAAGGACTGCAGGTTGGTTGTTTGAATATAAATCCTTTTGTTCAGATGAAACCACCACTCTTGTTATAAATGAAAGAAACCTGAGAATCTTTCTTAATGGTTGTGTGTGTTTTTTTTGTTTTGTTTTGTTTTTTGGTTACAGTTATACATATAGACTCTAAAACTATGTCTTTGGGTGAGGAGGTGTTTTTGTCAGGCTCAGTGTCTAGTACACATCCTGCCATATTGCTGACTCACTAGCCTTTTCCTGTGCATTTAAATCAGGTGTTCACATGGTTTCCATATTTGGCTTATTGCCTCTAAACAGTTCTAAGTTATAAGCAGTCTTTTCTAAAAACACACACTTGCCTTATTTGGCAACCTTTTTGCCAGTAGCTTTAAATGTCTTTATGCTTTGTTGAGAATTCATACCTTGCTTTTTTTTTTATCACTCTCAGCAAAAGGCTCTGTTTTAAATGTGTTGCAATCCTAAACTGGGGTCTCAAGATCTAATGTGCAATCAGACCCTAAAACTGCAATTCCAGTAATGCTTTTTTCTAGACCCTTTATCTTTGCAGGGTCTGTCAAAGTCAAACCCTGAAAATTTGAAATGGAGAGAAAATACAAGCCGTTTTGACTTTTGGAGGAAGCCAGAGTATGCAACTTCACACAGGAAGGTGACTCAAGTACTATACTGAAAGGCCTATGTGGCACAGATATAATCTGGACACTTTAGATGTAAGTCTGCAGTCTTAGCCACCACTTGATTACTCACCTATAAAAAAAATTGCAGAAGTCTGTTGGTTTTACACAACTGGTTTAATGTATTTAGCTTCTTGTGGATCTTGCATTTTGAAAACATCTATTAATGCATATGCACAAACAATGCATTTGAAGAAATATCTTACTTTGCAAAGTAATGTTCTTGGTTATCTTTTGTTATCAGATTGTCAGAACAACCCGTTGCATTCAAACACTGAATCCACTGAATCTCTGTCCAACTTTACTTTTGTCGCAATTTAAACATTCGGTCGCACATTTATCTAAATCCCAAATAAAATTTGCTTGGTTGTTCTCAGGTATTTCTTGATCTGCAATTATATATATGTATAAAAAATAAATAAAACAAAAATTCCCTTCTCACCCTCTGCGGGTGGTCTCTTTCATCCTCTGAGCTCGGGTCCTCTACCAGAGGCCTAGGAGCTTGAGGGTTCCTCCAGTATCTTGGCTGTGCCTAGAACTGCACATTTCTGAACTGAGATGTCTGATGTTCTTCCTGGGATCTGTTTTAGCTACTGCTCCAGTTTTGGGGTGACTGCCCCGAGGGCCCCAATGACCACAGGCACCACTGTGGTCTTCACCTTCCAGGCCTTCTCCAGTTCCTCTCTGAGGCCCTGGTATTTCTCTAGTTTCTCATGCTCCTTTTTTCTGATGTTGTAGTCACTTGGTATTGCTACATCCACCACAACGGCTTTCCTCTGTTTACCAACCACCACAATGTCCGGTTGGTTTGCCATTACCATCTTGTCTGTCTGGATCTGGAAGTCCCACAGGATCTTAGCTCGGTCATTCTCCACCACCTTTGGGGGTGTTCCCCACTTTGATCTCGGGGCTTCCAGTCCATATTCTGCACAGATGTTCCTGTACACTATGCCCGCCACTTGGTTATGTCGTTCCATGTACGCTTTCCCTGCCAGCATCTTGCACCCTGCTGTTAGGTGCTGGACTGTCTCAGGGGCCTCCTTGCACAACCTACACCTTGGGTCTTGTCTGGTGTGGTAGATCTGAGCCTCTATTGCTCTGGTGTTTAGGGCCTGTTCCTGTGCAGCCAGGATGAGGGCCTCTGTGCTGTCCTTGAGTCCAGCTTTTTCCAGCCACTGGTAGGATTTCCTGATATCAGCCACTTCAGTTATTTATCAGTGGTACATCATGGACTTGTCCTCCCATGATGGTGCCTCCAGCACCTCATCCTCTGTTCCCCATTGTCTGAGACATTTGCTGAGCACATCATCTGTTGAGGCTTTGTCCCTGATGTATTTATGGATCTTGGATGTTTCATACTGGACAGTGGCTCTCACACTCACTAGTCCTCTGCCTCCTTCCTTACGGCTTGTGTACAGTCTCAGGGTGCTGGATTTGGGGTGGAACCCTCCATGCATGGTTAGTAGCTTCCGAGTCTTAACATCTGTGGTGTTTATCTCCTCCTTTGGCCAGCTAATTATTCCTGCAGGGTATCTGATGACTGATAAGGCATAGCCGTTTATTGCACGGCTCTTGTTCCTGCCATTGAGCTGGCTTCTCAGGACTTGCCTTAGTGATTGGAGGTATTTGGCTGTGGGTCCTTTCCTTGTGACCTCATCAAGGTTGCCATTTGCTTGTGGTATTCCCAGGTACTTGTAACTATCCTCAATGTCTGCTATGGACCTTACCAAGCTCCGCCCAGAAACGCCCCCTATAATCCCACGTGGCTGCATGGCTCACAAACAAAGCCTCGCGGAGCTTAGTTTCTATGTGTAAACATGGCGTCTTTCATTTCGACTGACTCTCTGCAGAGTATTTCTGAGTCGATTAGCATAGCATTTCTGCCGGATTTTCAAAAAATATCAGCCACAACAAAGGACAGGGGAACCAACAAGTTCATGTCATCTTTTTTGGACGACATCAAGGTGTTTGAGCCATGTGATGCCTCCAACATTGTGCGCGTCGCAGCTAAATGCTACCGGTTGATGAGGAAAACAGCAGATCCTCACACCCTCAGCATAAATATAGCTGTGGACAAGATCACTGATGCCTATTTTTCTTGCAAGGCTGGGTAAGTCGGGCCTTCATGGTTTTGAGGATTACTTTTGAAATCAGTGATTTCTGTTGTTGGCAAATGTTTGAGTGTGCCGAGGCCTGACATACTGTACTCGGTGCTAGCGTGGCTAACACGATTACAGTTTAGTAAAAAGCCTTTTCAGGTAAAATAAAATCATTAATGTGTGTCAGATACGGTACACATTGCATATTGATCTGTTCAGCTAATGTAAGACTATGTAACAGACTTCAAGGTGTAGAAGTTGTATCAGCACTGCCATTATTCTGTACTTAGCTAAAAGGTTTTCATAATGGATGTTTTTATTATTGAAGCTGTAAAGCAGAATCTCAAATGGATAAACAATCACTCAAAATATCCCCATTCACTAAACACAAAGAAAGCAAAGCAATAATACTTACACCAGCACACACTCCTTTGTTCTTATTGATCCTATGACGGTTGAGTTGCAAATGCAGTCGTGCACAAGCTTTGATCCAAGCAAGGCATCCCGTTTCAGTTTTTGGAAATCTGTGAATTTTAGTTCCACAAATACGATCAGGATACCTGACATCGCCTGTACAGATACCTTACTGACAGTGGAGAACCATTCTTTTTCGAGTCCTGATGCAAAAACTTTCTGCCAGTCTGCTAGTCCACAATGTACATTAGCATGTGTTTACTACTGTGGCTTGTGTTTGTGAGACGGTCACGCACGTGGTAGCTGCGCTGTGACATGAAATTGGCATTAGCCAATGGCCCCTGTGGTAAGGTCCATTGTTCCTTCTGGGGAGTGAGACCCCTTCTGTGTGGATGACCTTCCCTCTCTTTGTAACCATCCGACCGCACTTCTCTAGTCCGAATGACATCCCAATGTCAGTGCTGTAGATCCTGGTGGTGTGGATCAGTGAGTCGATGTCTCGCTCGCTCCTGGCGTACAGCTTGATGTCATCCATGTAGAGGAGGTGACTGATTGTGGCCCCATTCTTGAGTCGGTGTCCGTAGCCTGTCTTGTTGATGATTTGGCTGAGGGGGTTCAGACCTATGCAGAACAGCAGTGGGGACAGAGCGTCTCCTTGGTATAGGCCACATTTGATGGACACTTGTGCAAGTGGTTTGCAGTTGGCTTCAAGGCTTTTCCACAGCCCCATCAAGTTTTATATATATGTGTGTGTGTGTGCGTGTCAACATTGTGCAATTTTGAGGACTTAGTATGTTTTGCGAAATGGCAGTTCCTGTGAAACCACCTTAACTAGATCAGTATCTTTTTCCTGTTTATTAAAGTTTCTTTCTCATTTTATTTTTGCATAAGGCCTGAAAATAAGATGGAAACAGACTTTTTTTTATTGCACAGAAATTTAGAACATTGCTTCTTCAGATCGATGAACAATATATACACATTTAGGAAAGTTATCCTGAGAATATTGTTGATTTGTACTCACAATGACATGTGCAATGACAATAAAGTCGAATTCTAATCTTTTCCGTCTCTTAAGTAGACATACTGCTGTTGTGGGATTCAGTGACTGTGCATGAAGTTCAGGACAGAATGCAGGAGGTGCTCCAAAAAGTCAGGATTCGTGACATTTATTGCTATACAGGTGCTGGTCATAAAATTAGAATATTGTGATAAAGTTCATTATTTTCCATAATGTCATGATAAAAATTAAATTGTCATATATTTTAGATTCATTGCACACCAACTGAAATATTTCAGGTCTTTTATTGTTTTAATTTTGATGATTTTGGCAAACAGCTCATGAAAACCCAAAATCCCTGTCTCAAAAAATTAGAATATTATGAAAAGGTTCTCTGAACGAGCAATAAAAATAATCATCTGAATCAACAAAGTAACTCTAAACACCTGAAAAAGATTCCTGAGGCCTTTAAAAACTCCCAGCCTGGTTCATTACTCAAAACCGCAATCATGGGTCAGATTGCTGACCTGACTGCTGTCCAGAAGGCCATCACTGACATCCTCAAGCAAGAGGGTGAGAAACAGAAAGAAATTTCTGAATGAATCGGCTGTTTGCAGAGTGTTATATCAAGGCACCTCAGTGGGAAGTCAGTAGGAAGGAAAAAGTGTGGCAGAAAACGCTACACAACGAGAAGAGGTGACCGGACCCTGAGGAAGATTGTGGAGAAGGGCCGATTCCAGACCAAATTAAATTTTCATCTCCATAAAACTTTTCAGCAGATGGAAGCATGAAGTGCTCCAAAATCTTGTGATAGCTGCTGCATTGATCCTGCCCTTGATAAAACCCAGTGGACCAACACCAGCAGCTGACATGGCACCCAGACCATCACTGACTGTGGGTACTTGACACTGGACTTCTGGCATTTTGGCATTTCCTTCTCCCCAGTCTTCCTCCAGAGTCTGGCACTTTGGTTTCCGAATGACATGCAAAGTTTGCTTTCATCCGAAAAAAGTACTTTGGACCACTGAACAACAGTGGTCCAAAGTGCTGCTTCTCTGTAGCCCAGGTCAGGCGCTTCTGCCGCTGTTTCTGGTTCAAAAGTGGCTTGACCTTTGACCTGGGGAATGCGGCACCTGTAGCCCATTTCCTGCACACGCCTGTGCACAGTGGCTCTGGATGTTTCTACTCCAGACTCAGTCCACTGCTTCCCCCAAGGTCTGGAATCGGCCCTTCTCCACAATCTTCCTCAGGGTCCGGTCACCTCTTCTCGTTGTGCAGCGTTTTCTGCCACACTTTTTCCTTCCTACTGACTTCCCACTGAGGTGCCTTGATATAACACTCTGCAAACAGCCGATTCGTTCAGAAATTTCTTTCCGTTTCTCACCCTCTTGCTTGAGGATGTCAGTGATGGCCTTCTGGACAGCAGTCAGGTCAGCAGTCTGACCCATGATTGCGGTTTTGAGTAATGAACCAGGCTGGGAGTTTTTAAAGGCCTCAGGAATCTTTTTCAGGTGTTTAGAGTTACTTTGTTGATTCAGATGATTATTTTTATTGCTCGTTCAGAGAACCTTTTCATAATATTCTAATTTTTTGAGACAGGGATTTTGGGTTTTCAAGAGCTGTTTGCCAAAATCATCAAAATTAAAACAATAAAAGACCTGAAATATTTCAGTTGGTGTGCAATGAATCTAAAATATATGACAATTTAATTTTTATCATGACATTATGGAAAATAATGAACTTTATCACAATATTCTAATTTTATGACCAGCACCTGTATGCAATGAAAAATAGTGATGTATAAATCCAATGTCACCAAAACCATAACTTTGAAGAGGTGGTATTGTGGGTGTCTGCTTCTCATGAAGCTCATTGCAATAGTTCAGAGGTATATGAAACTTCACCCCTTGCCGCAGTTGACATGCATTATCAGGTGATTTTCAAACAAATGGTTTGATGGGTCCTCATAATTACTCAGACACAAAGGCTGACGTCGTAATAAGTCCTTCACTTTGTTCCAGCCCGTTTTTGTGTTTGTTGTCATGTAGTTGTGTGATTTGTACAAGTGGATGACTTTGCATCAATACGTAATACATTACTTACAGGAAATACAATAGAATTTCTCATTGATACTGTGCATCAAAAGCAGCAAAATACATCCGACCTGAGCAGCCACACAGTAACACAAAACATCTATTTCAAACCAAATCACTCTTATAAACTAGTGATAAGTCCTTAAAGGGCTTTCTTTCACTGTGAAGAAAATCAAATATCCTGTTTTGTATTGCAATGCACTGTCATTTTGCTCACTCCTTTTCCTGTGCAGCAAAGTCTGATTGGCAGCTAGATGAGCTGTGAGGGAGGAGAAATATTACAGGGTGAATAGATAAAGCTCTGAACAGTTAGAGCTCAACTCAGACTGAACTCAGACTGAGACTCCTGCAAAATGGATATTGGTAAGAGTTTTTAAAACTACAATTAATTTGGATAGTGTTGCTGTTATGTTGTACTAGCAAGAATGAGTAAGAAAATGTATCCTCCAACTATCCTTTGAAATAAAGTTTAGATGTGCATTGTCCATGCTTAAACAAGTAATCTTGATATTTCCTAGTCTGTCAATTCAGATAAACTAGTTGTAATTCAGATGTCTGTCTTTCATCTTACGTTGCACATAAAATTATTATGTTGTTATATCACAATTTCTTGTTCTTTTCTATTCTTAAAAATCTGTTTTCAAATATTTCCAATTTTCTGTCATCAGATTCGGTTCTGAAGCATGTCCAAACATTCTCACTGGTCGTCTACTGCCTGATTATTCTGGTGGGGACGGTGGGTAATGGTCTGGTCATCTACGTGACCGGCTTCAAGATGAAGAAAACAGTCAACACTGTGTGGTTTCTCAACTTGGCTCTGGCCGACTTCCTCTTTACAGCATTCCTGGTGTTTACAGCAGTCTCTCTCTCTCAGCAGCACCACTGGCCCTTTGGAGAATTTATGTGCAAACTCAACAACTTTGTGAGCTTGGTCAACATGTTTGCCAGCGTCTTTTTTCTGGCAGTCATCAGTTTGGATCGTTGCTTGTCCATCTGGGTGGTGGTGTGGGCACAAAACAAGCGCACCATCCTTAAGGCTCAAATTATCAGCGTGGCAATCTGGTTGGCTGCAGGGATTTGCAGCACACCTTACGCCTTTTTTCGCATTACGTTAGACCATGATAACAAGACATACTGCACTTATTCTCAAGAAGAAAAACAAAAACGGATTCTGACTATTTTCCGTTTCCTTATGGGTTTTCTCATTCCATTCCTGGTAATACTTTTCTCCTCTGTTGGTATAATCATCCGTTCCAATCATCTGCAGCGGGCAAGAAAACGGAGATTTCATCGCATCCTTTTCTCTATTATTTTTGCATTCTTCATCTGCTGGTTGCCATTTCATGTTTTGAATTTTATAGAAGTCAATGACCAGCATCTCCACAACGCTGTTTTAATTGGAAGGACTCTAAGTGTCAGTCTTGCATTCATGAACAGCTGCCTGAATCCCATCCTCTATGTTTTCATGTGTAACGAGTTCCAGAAGAAGCTCAAAAAGTCCCTGTGTTTTGTCTTAGAAAGCGCTCTGGCAGAGGACCATTTGTCTTTTGCGTCATCTCGCTCATTGTCATCTCACTTCTCACGGATTTCTCGAAAGTCGGATTCCTCAGCCCCAGAACATAAGCGCGTGGATACGTTGATTTTCAGAGAGTAGGGTGGCCTAGAGTAAAGGAAAGGCAATGAAACAAAATCAAATGTTCAAACTCTCGATGAAATGGCAAGAAAAATGAAACATGTCCAAGATATTGCTTGACATACATTTGTGGATTGATAGAGACAATGACGTGCACCTGTGGAGTGAAATAAGAAGAATTTTTGCTGTTTTATTTTTCTTTAAATGATTTGTCTTTATTTTTTTAAACAATTCCAATCACCAATCCTTATACCAGGGGTGCCCAAAGTCGGTCCTCGAGAGCCGGCATCCTGCATGTTTTAGTTCTCTCCCTGGTTTAACGCACCTGCATCAAAAGATGGCTCGTTAGAGGCTCTAAGAGGAATATTGACAAGCTGAAAAGGTTGTTGCTACCACCAGGGAGAGAACTAAAACGTGGAGGATACCGGCCCTCGAGGACCGACTTTGGACACCCCTGTACTATACCCTTATACTGTGTGATGTATGGCAGAATATTTTGATCTGTGTGACTATGAAAATGTAAGGTTGTTCAGATTTTGCAAAAAATTAATGGAAATATTTTTAAATGTTTTGTATTTTTTTTCTCTGTATCTCTGGGCTTAATAAACTGTGAAACTGCAGATTTTTGTGTGTCTATCTTAGTATGTATGCATGTATTACACAGTCAGCTAATAACAGTTTAGTTGCAAGGCTCAGTTGAAAACAAGGAACAAACATAAAACACCCTTTTCAGTTTATAGGTGGGCAGACAGAACATATGCCGTGTATAAATGAGTAGTGATCTTGTCTACCAAGTTCAAAAATTATTTAGTTTTAGCCTCAGTTTACGACATTATTTTATGAAACACAGGTGAGGTCCAAAATGAAACAGTTTCTGAGAAACTAAGCATCATGTGTTGTAGTTTGTTGATCATGTTCAGGATCATGATCAACAAACTAAAACATGTGATGATCATGAGTTGTTTCATCATTTACTTTCATTCTAAATGAAAGCATCTTTCATTTAGAGAAACTAAACCAAACTTGTCTTTGGTATCTTATTGGCAGCTTCCTGTTTTGTTTGGGATAGTCTGGTCCTTTCCAGTCTCTTTACTTCCTGGTTTATTACTATCTATGTTTCCTGGACTTCTCTTAGTTTTTAGTCTTTCTTCTAATTGTGATCTGTTTGTGTACTGCTTATTAACTTCTGGTTTGTGTTCAGTTCCTGTTCTGCCATTCATTTCCTGTCTCTTTTCTGTGATTATGCTCTCAGATGCTTCCTCTCAGCTCATTAGTCTCAGTTGTTTCTTGTTCTACTCATCAGTTCTCATTAGCATATTATCCTCTTGGGTTGTTTGGTCATGACTGGTTCATCAGTTCAGTCGTACCCTGAGTAATTCTGCCCTCCATGTTCCTGATTTGTTTTTGGGTTCATTTAGTTTCATGATGTTCAGCTCTTCAGTTTTTGAATCTCTGACTTTGTTTTTTACTTAATCTCAACCTCCCCCATTGCCTGAATTTGAGTCTTACACAATCACAAATATCTCAAAAACCTTATTTGATAACTGCATAGTTATTTTTCTCCTGTTATTGTAAGTTTGCACTAACTGTAAAGTTGTATTCTTAAGTTTTCACCTGTGAGTGAATATGAATGTTCCCACTTGCTGCTCTTACCTGAATTTCCTCACTGTGGGGAAAAGGATGTTTCTATTCTATTCTGACATACACATTATACCCCATTTGCCTAGATTTTGTTGAAGTTGTGGATCAGTCCAATTTGTTTTCAAGATGACCACTGACTATTTATAGGTCTGTTTTACTTACATAGGGACGTCTGGCCAAAGTGGCAGACGGATGTTTTCCTAGCATAGAGCAGGTGGTTTCAAAAAAATACTGATAAAAATTAATAACACAAAAGTTAACTTGGTGCAAATGGACATTACTGAACTTAAAGCAATTGAAATGAATGCTACAATTACAAAAATGAGGCAGCAATACAAGTAAGTAAGGTAAATAGTGTGCTCACCCACTGTATCAACGTTCAAATATCTTACAGTATTTCCTAGTTTCCTATAGGAAACTAGGAAACATGAAGTCATTACTGCTACCTAAAAACAACAAAGCCTCAAAACACTTTAGCTAATGTTTGCCATCAAAACTGCTGACTTTGTTTGCCACAAAACTGGGGATCCGTTCCTTAGTTGTTCTTAGCATTACAGATACCCATTTTATTATTTTATAAAATGTTTAACTTGACTGCTGTTAACAAAACTAAATCACTGGTGTTAATGCAGGAACATGTTTTTTTTGCTTGCATACTGCCACTGTTGTCATAAAAAAAACCACTCAGTATTGCTACACTGAAACTATGAATGCCCTCAATGTTAACAATGGAATCAGTAGACATAACTTATTACTTTAGCTTCTCATTTAGTCATTGTTTTTAGTCCAAGCTTTCTTAGCATTTTCATCTGTCTTTTGCTGTTTAACATGAAAAGCTTCTGGAAATATGTCAGGACATTTGGTAATTAAATGTAAACCTTAATGAATGAGTTCCTGTTTATATGGAAAGCGGAAATAAATGTTTTAACGCTGCTCACCACGATTTCCTATTGCAAGTATTGAAGCAGACTGATGGGAAGTCTTAATTTACAATATTGCACATAATTAGTCCCAAAATGAAACAGTTGTGAAGTTTCTGACACATAAATGGGTAACACTTTATTTGAAGAGGGTTGAATAAGACTGTCATGACACTTTCATAAACATGACATAACACCTGTTCATGACAGGTGTCATGAGCAGGTGTCATGACACCTGTTATCATAGGTAATAGGTGTCATAGGTAACTTTAATAACATAAAGTTACCTAATTTTTAAAGTGCAATCAGTAACACTTTTATAACAAATTTATGTCAGTAATGATTTCCTGGTTAATGTCAAGTTGTCATAACAAAGACATTTTGAATAATGTCAACTTTGTATTAAAAGTGTCATAATTTACTGAATGACGCTTTATGACAACAGTCATAAATATTCATGAAGGCTTGTTCATGTTCATGACATGTGTTATGTCATGTTTATGACAGTGTCATGTCTGTCTTATTCAACCCCCTTCAAATAAAGTGTTACCCATAAATGCGTTGTGTCTGGTGAATGGCTTCTATTATAAATGTAACTAATCAAAGCAACCATGAATTATTGGCTATTTGTTTGCCATCGATTCATTGACATAAAAAGAAGCACAAAAAAATTAAAGCAGAAGTTCTAACACTAAGTCTAGCATCCGTTGTTGGTTTTAAGAAAGGGATGTTCTGTGGCTAAAAATGTGTTGCTTTTGAAAACCTACAAGCTACAGCTTTTCATGTGGTTCAGTGATCTACAGCTTGTTTTAAGTGCTCAGAAATCTAAAGTGATGTGTTATAAGAGTATATTTAAATCACAAATGACGCAGCCCGTTGTTACTTTTCAAGGTTATTGTAAGATCAAGTTTGTCTCAGGTTTTATGATTGATTATTTTCTGGGTTTTGTTCACATTAAACAGCAGGTAAAAAACTTGAAGCTGAAGTTTGGTTTTTATTTAAGAATTAGATCTTGTTTATCATTTGAGGCTAAGAAACATCTCATTGCTGCCACTTTTATTTCCTATTTTAGACTATGCTGACAATATAAATGCCATGTTCACACTGGTTGCATAAGCTGCATTGTGTTTCTCGCTGGTGTAGGAGTCCTGCCTCACCACTGTCTTCTTTGTACATGTGTTGGCTGGACTGTCTTATTCACCCATAGATTCTACCACTTTTATTTACAAAGTTATCTTGGGTTTACTCTTCCCCATATCTCCTGTCCCTTATTGTTGGAAAATTTTCAGGCGGTAGTTTTCTGCACTCTGATATCTTCATTTTAACTATTCCTAAGGTTCGCACTGATCATGGCAAGAAATCCTTCCAGTTTGCTGCTCCCTCACATGGGAATCAACTGCATAAAGACGTAAAGTTGAAGGAAATGGTCCCTTTTGATGTGTTTAAAGCCACTCTTAATCAGTTTGTAAATGTTTTTTTTAAGTGTTTTGACTAATATTAAGATGCATTTTAGTCCTATTTTTACTTTAATAGTTGGATTTGCTTTTGTTTTTATTCCTTTATAATCCATACTTACTTTGTAATCGTCCAAGTGCCATTGCCAGTCTTGGCCAGGTCTCTCTTGAAAGAGATTTTTAATCTCAATGAGACATACCTGGTCAAATAAACAGTACATACATTACAAACAAGATGTTATCAAAGCTTCCTTTTTCATTAAAGGTTCTTGTGGTTTTTCTGAAGAAAAACACACAGAGCTTAAGGTCTAATTGTGAGAAATAATAGTATATCATCAATCAAAAGGGGGGATTTTTGGCAGAGTAAAATACCTGGTAGAAAATGAACCTGAACCAGAGCGTAGGGGAATCTTCACTTGAGTCATGGTTATTTCATGTGGTTAGAAAGAGACATAAAACTATTTAAGAACTATTTTAAAAACACATTTTACATTCAATGCGTCACATTGAATCTAATTACTGTACTCCTGTTTTTTAAGTAGACTGAAAGACATGGTACCTACTGAAAATAGAAAACAAAATCCACTGTCTCACTGGAACTGCTTTAAGTAAAAGTGTCACAGGGCCAAATATAGCTTCATGTTTGATCAAAGGTTTGGGAAGAGAAAATCTGTTCGAAACTGTCTGCCACTTGAATGTTTGTTTTTTATGTTTCTGTAATTGGTCATTTTGGAACTGACACTTGACATTAAGGGCTGTAGGTAGTTTGAATGTTAGGAAGGGAATAAAAGATGATTTAGGACCATCTCGTGGCGTTTTGGTAAGAAGGAATGTATATGACACATACATTGTTCGATAGATTGGATAGATGGATAGAATCATACGTTTGGCGAAATATACAAATAAATTATTTGCATATGGAATAATCCACAAATGTCTGCCTCTTTTGGCCTTTACATTTTCATACAATTAATATGATTTCATTTCATGGTGAAAAGCCTTAGGTGGTACTTTTGTTTTGTTGACTCCTGTATGTCCACGCTGTCTTACTGGCAGATGCAGCAACGGAAAGGGAGGAGTGTAGAGAGAGAAGAAATGTAGTTAAGATGAGATATAAATCAACTTAGAAAGAAGACCTTGCAGCTGCCGGCAGCATGGGGACTGGTGAGTTACTCAAACAGCATCAATGCTTTTAAAGCTCATTCTTAATTTACACAGAAACGTTTGATTGTTTAACGTAAAAACACAGATTATAAATTTTGCAAATTGATGTTTATGTTGTAGGATGTAAATCTCATCTCTAAAGACTGTTAAAAAAATAAATAGGTTAATTTTATACACACTTATACCGAGTTCTTCTAGAGTTAAGTAATTTTTCTATTTTAATATAAGCTTTTTGTTGAGTAAGCTAAAGTTTTTAGGTCAACTTAGCTAAGTGTGGCTTTGTACAGTTTCCTTTCACTGTAACTTCACAGATGCAAAAGAAAGATAAATATAAAGGTTTAACCAACCAACAAATTCACTGCTAGCTAAAAATCTAAAATATGATTAAATTTTACCTGTATGCAGCAATAACACACTTTAATTCGAGAACTTTGCTGTGGATATGTCTGCTGATTCAACAACTTTTTGCTTTTTGTCTGAGAATGCAGCTGCAATGAGAAACATGATAAGATTTTGTGAATGCATCATTGTGTGTGAGGGAAGGCATTATTGCACAGCGCCTGCAAATGTTCTCTTTGTGCATTCTGCTGACTCTCTAACAAGTGTTTCCATTTCTCTTCATCAGATAACACAACCATAGACGGTTCATCTGGACTGAAATCAGCTCTCAAACACATTCGCACATTCTCTCTGGTCATCTATTGTGTGATTATAGTGGTTGGGACAGTTGGTAATGGTCTGGTCATCTATGTGACCGGCTTCAAGATGAAGAAAACAGTCAACTCTTTGTGGTTTCTCAACTTGGCTCTGGCCGACTTCCTCTTCACAGCGTTCCTGGTGTTTACAGCAGTGTCTCTCTCTCGGCAGCACCAGTGGCCCTTTGGAGAATTTATGTGCAAACTGAACAACTTTGTGAGCTTGGTCAACATGTTTGCCAGCGTCTTTTTTCTGATGGCCATAAATCTGGATAGATGCCTGTCTACGTGGGTGGTGGAATGGGCACAAAACGAGCGCACCGTCCTTAAGGCTCAAATCATCAGTGCTGTAATCTGGTTTGCTGCAGGGATCTGTAGCACACCTTACGCCAGATTTCGCATTGTGACCAACCAGGAGAATGTCACCCAGTGCAAATACGAAAATAACATCCAACTAAAATGGACTCTGTACACTTTCCGCTTTGTTGTTGGCTTCCTCATCCCATTCTTGGCAATATTTCTCTCTTACGTAGCAATAGAAATACGTTCCAAGCGTCTGCAAAATGTGAGGAAACACTTATCTCACCGCATAATTGTTTTCATCATCGTTGCATTCTTCACCTGCTGGTTGCCATTTCATGTTATGAGTTTTATAGACTTAGCTTCCAAGAATAACCAGGACCTTAGCAAGATTGTTGATATTGGAGGTCCTTTGACTGTGTGTCTAGCTTTCATGAACAGCTGCCTGAACCCCATCCTCTACGTTTTCATCCGAGACGACTTCCAAAATCAGTTTCATCAGTCTGTGTGCTTTGTTGTAGAAAATGCTCTGGCGGAGGACCTTTTGCCATCTGTGTCCTCTCGTTTCTTGTCACCACAGTTGCTACGGGCTGATAGAAAATCACAGACCTCTGTTCCTGTCTAGGAGAAATACATAGGAATTTAACTACATATCTAGAATGTATTGCAATGTATGTATAGAGAAAATATGCATGTGAATTCTTTTTACTTTATTTAGCTTTTGATGTTTTTTCAACTGTAGGTGACTTTATTGTGTGTGATTTCCTTAAATGTTAAGTCTTTTAAAAAATATTAGTTACGTGTAGCGATTTATAGTCTAAGTTGACAATCTGCACCACATTAGCTTAGACCAGAGGTTCCCAAACTGTGGGGCGCGCCCCCTAGGGGGGGCGCCGTGTCATTGCAGGGGGGGCGCGGGAAGCCGTCTGGATGAAAATAAAACAAAACATGAACACTGTATGCGCTGGGTTTTTACCTTAGGATGGTAAAATGTTTGGAAACCACTGGGGGGGCGCAGAAGAAAAAGTTTGGGAACCACTGGCTTAGACTATTATAAAGTAAACAATTTGAAGACTCTCTCCATTGATCTGTATGCTAACCTGCCTAAAATGTTTCATATTTTAGGATGTTGCATGGTACAGAGGTAGAGATGGTTCCTTTTATACAGAGAATATCACTATAAACCCAGAATCAAAAATATTGAGCTCATAATACTTGTATTTGCCTAATTTCTGAGTATGCTCATTTTCATTAAACTGACCTCTTTCATTTCCCTTTTGATTTTAAATCTGTTTTAATGTCCTTTGGAAACACCTGCTTAGTCTGCAGACATGCATTCCTAACACAGAGCATCTCTCCCTGATAGTCATGAAGTGCTTTAGTGGTCGTGGCTTTCATTGTGGACTGAACTGACATCACTGTGGACCCACATCAATGTGTGTGCAGGAAGAACCGACACACAACATTAACACAGGATTCGCCCACTTAGAAAACCAGGACTATTATCCTCGTCTGCTCTTTGTGGATTTCACACCAACATTCAACACACTTTTACAACAGACTGATTCAGAACTTAATACACCTGGACTGAGTCACACCCTTTGCAACTGGATTTTTTAAATATCTCTTCCTGCCCTGTCACTCTCAGCACCGGCTCCCTCTAGGGCAGTGTGCTGAGCCCCTTCTGTTCATATATGGGACTGCTCAGCAAGCAACTCCGTTGCCTCATTGTGAAGTTTGCAGATGACACATCTGTAATTAGTCTGACAACTGGCAGGAGGTGGAGCACATGGAGGGTTGATGCAAAGGAAACAACCTCTTCATCAATGTGAAGAAGATGAAGGAGATGATGATACACTGTCGGAGGGACAGCAGTGGATGTGGTCTTTAAGCTACAGGTACCTGGGTGTACACATCATTGATGACCTCACCTGGAGCACGAACGTCTCCTGCCTGATTCGAAAAGCACACTACTGTCTCTACTTCATTGGGATGAGTCTGACACCTCATTGGGATGAGTCTGACACTGGAGGTCAGTCCTGACATCATTCTACAGACGTGGAGTTGATAGTGTCCTCCATCTCTGCATCACCATGTGGCACCGCAGCTGTTCTGTAGCAGAGAAGGCACAGAACAGAAATGCAGAAGGCGGTGAAAGCTGCACAGAGGATGGTGGATTGCAGCGTCTTAACCATCATGGACATCAAGATCTCCAAATATAAGAAATGGGCCTCCTGCATCATGAAAGACTCAACTCAGCCTGTGCCTTCCAATGTTTTTCCTCTTCCCTTCATGCAGAAGGTTGCAGAGCAAATAGCAGGACCGCAAGACTGAGGACTGGTGAACTATATGGTTCCCTGTAGCTCCTCCTACTGATATGTTATGTCACCATAACATATGGTGACATATGTTATGGTGGCATTTTTGGCATTGGCATTTTTGCTAAATTTGTAGTGTTTTGCACAACTCTGGAAATTGCACAACACTGGTTTGATTTAATTTTTTTACAAATAAAAATCACTCATGTATGTCAATACTTAGAGGCAGATTTCGTTCCAGTTACAGTTGACTCATAGTTACAAAGTCTGCACTTTTGCTCATTCTTCTTTGCAAAATAAAGTTTACTTAGGGTAAAACGTGATTTTCCATCATGTTTCCGTGCTCCAAAGGCTTGGCGCAGGCTACAATAAAGATTTCTTCTGACATTTCAACAAGGGCTATATTTGATGTGTTGCTCAATCTCATAAAATACAAAAGTTAAAAGATCAAAATAGTGAGGTGCCAAAGTCCTGTGCCAGAAAAACAAACCCAAATCATCAAACCTCCTCCACCATGTTTGATAATTGGTATTACGCGTTTGTGTTAATTTGCTGTTTTTAGTTTCTGTCAAAAAATAGCATTGTGCATTATAGCTTAAAACGTAACACAGAAGAAACAAAGGTACTGCCCCTGTCTTGGTGTAGTTGGAATTTGAGAGATGGTTGTCGGGCACATTTTTTACTTTCTCATTTAAAGAAGGTTTTGCACTGCAAAACTGAAACCAGAAAGTTCTCTTAGCACCCTCAGCCACACAAAAATCTATTATCAACTTTTTTTTTTTCATAAAACAAACATTGAAGTAGATTTATGTCTATTTGAATTTGTGTAATTATATCAACAACTGGGGTGTGAAATCCCTGCACGACACTCCAAGCATTCAATAATGCATTTTTAAAATTGTCACCAATACTCCATGTAACCTTGCATAAAAACTAATCTTGTAATCAATATGTTATATTAATGCCAAAAAATGCCAATAAGATTCCAATTTACTGTTTTATATTCACATTTAACATGAACATTAGTGATTCAAACTGTTGTCACTAGTTGATAAGCAGATAAGCAAAGTGACACTCACTGGTGAATGTTTTGCAGACATGCTTCGTTCCTGTAAAAACACCACACAAATTTGATTATCTTTTTCCTGCACATAAACCAGCTTCATTCACAGGCTAACAGGACTTATTTACAGAATACCACATTTATGTGTGCGAGGTTTGAAGCAAAAATACAAACTTTATCAATTTTATACATAGACATCTATTGTGGCATGTAAAGTACTTTCAGGTGTTGCTGTGAAATGTTTCCTGATTCATGTTTTTGATTATTTTTTCGAGTTGGAACAGTGGAACGTAATGTAGTGAGGGCATGTGAATGATAGCACAGAAAACTCAGAGTAGATGTATGAATTACGCAATTGTATGGCACAAATCACAAATTTGTGTTACGTTGTTCCTCAAGAGATAGGGTGTTTTGTGGCTTTCTGCACTGTAGCTCTACTCTATCGTAAGTATTTGTAGGCAAACAATTGCAGAAGTACGATGCGGGGGAAAATGTGGCTTTAACATTGTTTTACAATCTGCATCTCAAAAGTAGGCACTAACACAGGGAAGGACAGTAATACATGTATATCACTGGGTCTCAGGAGGTAGAACACATGCTGCCAAGACCCAGATGAGGAGATACAAGAAGCCTGCAAACTGAGACCCTGCAGAGTCCAGGGTTCCTACTCATCATGTAAAAGTCCTGACTTTTCCAGACTCGTCTTTTTTTCTCTTTTTTTTTTTACATCAACTTATAAGACGCCCTCATGAATGTATGGAACAATTTATACAGTGGAGTGTTCTTTAAATTTGAAATATGCAACAGAGAGAAAGAGAAAAGGAAACAAAGAAAGGAGAAAGAAAGAACAGAGCATTAGACTAGTCATAATACTAGAGTTAGGAGAAAATTGATTGTTCAGCAGTCAGTATAAGGGAACCGATTCTAGAGAGCTAAAGTATGAGCTCAGACTGTGCATTTAAGCTAAATCATTTTAATTTCTTAAAAACCTTATAATACAAAAGAAATTTCACTGAAGAGATCTGACAACTTTATGGCATCTGAATTACAAAAACGTCAGGTTTTTGAGAGCAAACAGAACATTAGATGATAAGGTTTTAAGTATTTTACATGATGTACAAAACTCAGAAAAAAATATTTGCATAGTCAAATAATCCTATTCATAAAACCTCTCACAGCTGTCATTTGCATTCTATTTTGATTTCCACCTATGTAAAGAAGTCTAGCTGTACCTATTTGACAGTGTGGTTGAAGGGAGCTGGGGGGGCGAGGGCAAAATGTAATATATCAATTGTGAGCTGCTTCAGATGACACAGTTTGCCACCTCTGCCACCTGATATGCAGGACAGACAATTTAGAAATAGTCAAAAACGTACTGTATATATAAATAAGTTTCCACAGTTAAATTTTCATCTCATTTCCATTGCTGATTACCTGGTGCCGACACATTGCACATACAGAATGAAAAACATCTCTCCAATAGAAGCATCACAGCAAATGTAATAGTTGCAAGAATACCAACTTGCAGTCTTGCTCCTGATCAGCCATTTAGAAAACTAAAAAGTTTATGTAAAAAAGAAAATGGCTACAAATACAAATCATATAGATAAAATTTTAGTTTTAACTTAGATTTACGGGCGGTTTTTTTTCACACTGTTGCAGAAAAGGTTAGAATGGACAGGGCCTAAAATAACTCCTTAGGTCGTTTATTAGCTTTGTTAGGTAACGACTTATCATTACTATTAAAAACCCTATCAGGAACAAGTTTACTTTAATTAAAGTGATTTCTTAGATACCATTTTAAAAGCTAACAGTTTTTATGGAAAATATGACATCTCTCCTCCAGCTTTGAAAGTAAATGTCTATATTTTTCTTATTTCTTATCAAAGTAACTGTTGGATAACTTATCTAAAGAATAATGATGTATGTTTGTTGAGTTATTATGTCTAAATGCAAGAATCAAAATAATTGGGTGTGCCTATGTGTTTATCTGTAATTTTTTTATTAAGACTACCAACACCTAAAAAGTGAAGTTTCTGTGTGATGTGAAATTGTATTAATCCCAACTTTGTAAATATTGTAGAGCCATGTTTTGCTACAATTACAGTTGTAAGTCTAGCAGATCACAGGTCTACCAGATTTGGACATCTTGGTGTTCTTATTGGTTGAGATTCAAAAGCCCCTCTTATTATTGTCCAATCACATTTAGTTGTTGTCTTAGGTAATTTCCGGTGATGTTGATTAAAATGGCTTTAGTCATCTAATTTCTAATTTAGTCAAGATATAAACACAAGAAAATTGAATGGTTTTGTTATGGTTGATAACTAAATTGTACTTTATTCAATCATGTAAATAAAAAAAGCATGAATCTCTTATGTAGGATTAACTTATTTTATTTTGGGGTATTTTATCACCTGTTGCAATTCCCATTTTAAAATTAAGTCCCAGTTTTTTCTTCATTAAAGTGATTTTATTCACCAATAAAATCCCCACGTAAACATATTATTTGTGTTTCTATATAAACTCTTCCAGTGAGTGTTCTTTGAACACTGAAGCACAGCGCGAGTGCACTGAGAACAAGCAAAACATTAAACACCATATGAGATTGTGAAACATTCATAAGCATTAAATTGCCACCTACAGACACTGATAAGTATATAATTTGTAATGCTTTGTTTTCGGTGTCTCCACCACGTTGCACATCTTAAATTTTGGTCCATTCTTCTCTACAAAACTAGATTTTGCTTTGATCACATCAACTCAATTTTATTAGTTTAGTGCATGAGGCAATTCAAGCATAAAACCTTACAGCTATGTAGGAAAATAAAGATAACTATATTCATCAAAGGTAAAACTCTGCCCCAGTCTCAAGTCCTTTGCACCTACTAGCAGGTTCCTAAAACTCCCCTGAATTCAGCTCCATCCAGCAACACTGGTTAAGATAAGTTCAGCACAAAAAGTTACTTTTGACTATTGTACTTGTCTTTGCTTCTTAATGTGCTGCTTAATTCTCCCATCTGAGCAGTCGATATCTGCAGCTAAATGTTGCTTTGCACCTGAAAGTGCAACTGTGAGTTTATCCACTCCCATTGGCACTCTCATTGGCAGGTTTATGAGGCGAGAAGGAGGAGTAATCACATAGAGAACAAATATAGGTAAGGCTAGATGGAGATAGTCAAAGTGAGGGGAGACTCCTACAGCTAAAAGCAAAATGGCAAACGGTGAGTTGCTTTGAACATGCAAAATTGATCATTTTAATTGATATTAGAATCGTATTCTGTACTTCATGTGAGATCTGCATAAAAGATACACATCTGGCAATTTTGGCAACTGTAAGATTCTTATAAAACTGAAGATGCAAGTCTGTTTATCTTAAAACATGTTTTACTGAATGTTTATGACAATATTTATATTTTTATTTGTTAGGTAATGGAAATTTGTCTGCAAGTAATCCAGCTGGATTGGAAATGGCAGTGAAGCACATACAGACATTCTCACTGGTCGTCTACTGTGTGATTATAGTGGTGGGGACGGTGGGTAATGGTCTGGTCATCTACGTGACCGGCTTCAAGATGAAGAAAACCGTCAACACTGTGTGGTTTCTCAACTTGGCTCTGGCCGACTTCCTCTTTACAGCATTCCTGGTGTTTACAGCAGTCTCTCTCTCTCAGCAGCACCACTGGCCTTTTGGACAGTTCATGTGCAAACTCAACAACTTTGTGAGCTTGGTCAACATGTTTGCCAGCGTCTTTTTTCTGGCAGCCATCAGTCTGGATCGTTGCGTGTCCATCTGGGTGGTGGTGTGGGCACAAAACAAGCGCAACGTCCGCAAAGCTCAAGTCATAAGTGCTGCAATCTGGTTGGCTGCAGCCACCTGTAGCACACCTTATGCATACTTTCGTACTGTGGAAGTCAGCAAAAATGAGACAAACTGCAGGTACCCTTCAACTATGACAGGAAACAAACCCTGGACATTGTGCATATTCCGTTTTGTTATGGGTTTTCTCATCCCGTTCCTGGCTATATTTTTCTCATATGTGGCCATATGGATTCGCGCCAGGCGTATGCAGAGAATGAGGAAACGAAGATGTCACCGGATCATTTTCTCCATCATTTTTGCATTCTTTATCTGCTGGTTGCCTTTTCATGTTTTGAGTTTTATAGAATTAAAAATAAATCACTACCCAGATTTAAGGAGCACTGTTCATGTTGCAGGTCCTCTAACTGTAAGTCTTGCCTTCATGAACAGCTGCTTGAACCCCATCCTCTATGTTTTCATGTGTGACGAGTTCCAGAAGAAGCTCAAGCAGTCCATTTGGTTGGTTCTAGAAAATGCCCTGGCAGAGGACCACTTATCATTTGTTACGTCGTCTCGTTCATTGTCAAGGATTCCCAGAAAGTCTGATTCTACCGCCCCTGCTGAGGGGAAAGAAACTGAGACATCGATGATCTTAAAATCAAATAAAGAGATCTGTACGGAGAAGTCCAAGAACATGGAGGAAAGCAGCCACAAACTGATTGAAATGGTGGACATTAATAAAGCGCACTGAAGTGATCTGAGCAAAGCTTTTATTTGTGCAGTAGTGTGAACATGTGCAAAAAAATTCAAAGAATATTTTTGATGTCTGCTTGTTTTCCCATCATTTGTTCACTATAAACAGGTGTTTTCGTATGTGGTTATCGAGACACCCTGAGATACACACCAGAGAGTTTGATAAAATCTCACAGAACCCTGTGCCTTTCACATTCAATCAGCACATGTAACTGAAACGCTGTGTAGGTGTCCTGCAGCAATATATTGTACATGTCAAGCTTTTAATAAAATGGTTGTAAATACTGCAAAAATAGTATAAAATTACTTGTTTACTTTAGAACAGTTTGAATTTTGTTTTAACTTGCCTCTTTTAGTGAACTTGTATGTTTAGAAATGCTCACATTTGTATGATTGTTTACTTCATCAATGACACCGTCAAAAGAGACAAAAAATATTCATGGATTTTTCAGCAATTATTAAAAATATGATGACAAAACAACCCTGTCACGCTTTCAGTCCTGATTTCTTATCTTACAGGATATAACAAGAGCCTGAGACAGAGTGTTTTGGTTTGAAACGAACAAAGCAGCTGGAATAACAGAAACCTCTAGACACTTCTGAGTGGTTTTTCGCTCACATACACCTTATCTGAATCGCAGCACTCGTACTGCACCTGTTCCTTGCAGCCATTAGATTCTATTGTGGTAAAAAAAAAAAAAAAAAAAAGCAGTAGCAACGTTTTTAGAAACTAAAGAATGCTTTCTTTACAAAGTTCACACTTCTTACTACAAGCACAACTCATACAGGCTAGTCAAGAGGAAATTAAAATAATTTTCACATACCACATTGTGTGGTATGTGAAAATGTCTAGTTTCATATTCTAGAATACAGTAGAAGTAGTATCAGTATAAAAATGCGAATAGTGCATTGATTTTCTCAACCAGTGCTTCACAAACCTGGTCCTTGGGTGTCCCTGCTCTGCATGTTTTAGATGCTTTACTGTTCCAGCACACCTCATTCAAATGATTGCACGACCTCTTCTACAGCCACCAAATCATCCATTCATTTAAGTCAGTTTAGAAGCAAGGAGACGCCTAAACATGGAGGACAGGGGAACTTGAGGACCAGGTTTGGGAACCACTGTTCTAAACCGTATTTAAATAAACGAGTGAAATTAATTCTGGCAACTGTGCTGAAAGTCTATGTGATATCATTTCTGGACTGGAAAGGCAAATCTAAAATAAACCGGGACAAAATAAGATCTGTTCAAACTATATAAAACTGCATAATGGAAAACTGCAATTCATCCTATTTCTGTCAGGTTGTAGCATAAATTTAAACAAATATGTTCACATCCTAATAGCTTAACTTCATATTGTTGCACGATGGTACAGAAAAGGTAGATCAAAGCTATACTTGCTCATTTCAAAAAATTTATTCAGCTGCTTTACATCAAAAAGTTAATTTAATAAATCAGTTAATTTATTACAGATCCTCTTTAAAATTATCGCATACAGCAAATTAAAACTCAAAATGTGGTTTCTCAGACATAAGATACTACCTGAAGCCAACAAATAGTAAAGGATTTGTAGTAAAAACATGCCATGTTAGGGCTAGTGCTGATGTAACATATTACTTATATGGATATTAAAATGACTAATTATGAGTAAGTTAATAATTAAAACAGATCAGAAAAATTCCTGGTGTGACTGCTGGCGAGAGTGCTAATTTGTAAAAACATGAAGACAACCACACAGTGCAAAATTTATGAAATTATATTTACAATATATACAGACAAGTTCTTCAAACAGTTCATGAAACATTAAATGTTTTTTTTTCCTTTATCCAAAGCAACATTTAATAGTTTAGCTCGTTGATGGAAGTGAGAGTGATCTAATTCAGTCCACCCTGGTGAAAAATAAATATGCTAAGTATGTTAAATTTTAGTATACTTGAGTATACTTTAAGTTCATTTACAGTTAGTTAACTTAAACTGTGATATTTTGGAACAACTAATTTTGTGTTTAGTGATTTTTAATAGTATTAAAATAGTATAAAAGCAGAATTTAAAGTCTACTAAGTGTACTTTCATGTACTTTTTTGGAACAACTAAAATTATACTTAGTATTCTTTATGTATATTTCTTTTTAAGTAATATAAATGTGCTTGATTAGTATATTTTGAGCATACTATTTTTGTGATTGAATTACATGTAAAATATATTTAGAATTATTTTAAGTATATTGACATTACATTTTATATATTAGTAGTGTTATTACAGTATGCTACAATTACACTTTTGGTTTGTTATAATTGCTAATGACGTATATGTACTGCACTGTTTATAATTAAACAAAGAGGAAGCAAACTTACCACCAGCTAGCAACACGTTAGCAGCCTTCGTCCCTTTGGGCTCCTTTCGTGACCCACATATCATTTTCATCCGGTTCTTGTCCTGTTGTGTTGTTATCTGACTCGGACAAGAACGTCACCAGCTTGAATTTACCAAAACAACTATTATCAATGCTCTCTCTACTTTTAAGGCAATATTATGCGAGTAAAAATAACGAATTTGAACAGCATCTCTTATCTTCTCCAGTTTCATGGCTTTTCTTCTTCTTTTTATGGCGCTTTTCAAAAAAACTGAAAGTATGCATTACCGCCACCATCTGGTTTGGAGTGTGAAATGGAGCTAATGCCGTTCACTAATAGATTTTACATCATACATCTGAAAATGGATTGGGTAAAGACATCTTCTGTGCTTTAATTAAAAAACTGAAAACAACAGATCATATTCGGAGCAATGTAAAACTGAAGATACCTGCTACATTTAGTGTTAAGGACAAATATTGTTTTGTTTCAAGGATAAAAAAATTTCAGATGGCATAGCAGTCTCAAGATCTGTGCTCTGTAAAGGATGATCACAAGCTTCAGCATCACTCTGAGCCAAAGGTGAAGTAGGCTGCAAAGTAATAAAGGCAATGGCTTGGATTGACTCACTTTATTAACACTGAATCTGATTGGAAGTGGGATGGAGATCTCTGGCATAGATGGCTCAACATCCTCATCCTCCTGAATATTGTCTGAATAACGACCATCCTGGCTGAGAGTTTTTTGCTGTAGGGCAGGTATGGAAATGGAGGGTTCTTCTGCAGAGCAAACTGGCAGGAATCCACAAGGGAGCAATATGTCTTGATGTAAAGTATGAGTGGCCCCTCTTTGTTTTCAGGTTATACAGTGTAAACTGGTAGATTTCCAGCCTGGTCAACAACTTTGTACACACCTGGTTCCCATTCATCTGCCAGCTTATGCTTACCCCTCAGACGGATGTTGCAAACCAGCACTCGTAGCTTATCACAACTTCCAAACTGCTAGGTGTGATTCGCTGGTCAAAACGGGTTTTGTTCTTTGCAGCTGCTTTGACAGCATTCTCAGAAGCAGGTTTGTAGCTGTCTTGCAGGTTTGACCGCAGATTCTTGACATATCCTGAATGAAGATGGGTGGTTGTTCTCTGACAGGTAAACCAAAAGCCAAATCAACAGGAAGACATGGACAAACATGAGTTCATAGGGTGTGAACCCCGTCACCTAATTTCTTGTACAGTTGTATGCATGCACTAAAGGCTTGACATACTCCTGCTATTTTGACTTTTGTTTACCCTCCAGGGTCCCAAGGATACTGAGCAGAGTGCAGTTGAAGCGACTGGATTTCCTCGTGGGTGGTACGGGGTAGTTCGACTCTTCTTTATGCCAACAACTTCACAGAGCTCTTTAATAACGTTGGACTCAAAATCTGTACCCTGGTCTGAGTGTCTTGCTCTGGAATCCCATAATAAACCATGAATTCATTCCAGAGGCACTTTAATACAATCTTTGCTGTCTGGTTGGGAGAAGGAATGGCAATTGCAAATTTGGTAAAGTGATGAGTAAGAACAAGAATGTCCATAGTGTTACTACTATCAATGGTTAAGAAGTCTATAGATGACAGTTCAAGTGGCCAGTTTGAATATTTATCAATGGAGCTGCTTTTCCATTTGAGCTTTGCGCCTTACACAACGACCACAGGTTTTATTAAAGGTTTCCCCTTCAGGTGTCATTTTGCGCCAAAAGAAGTGTTGACGAAGCAGATCAGTTGTCCTTTCAATGCCCAAATGCCCCATATCACTGTTCAAGCTCTTTAAGTACTCGACTGGAGGTGTCGTAAATTTACTGTAGGACTAACTGAGTCTATCTCCATCTTGTCTTCTCTGATACAGGATTCCATCCACCAACTCTGACCTGTTCCACTTTCTCAGAAGCAAGGAGAGGTCAGGCAGGTCATCACGAACTGATGGAGGGACCTTCTCGCCAGGCTCTAGCTGATGAATGTCTTCATGAAAGACAGGGTCAGCTTGTTGCTCCTATTGGAGATCAGTCTGAGATAGAGAGGGAATCAGAGGCGAGCCATGAGATTCTTCATTGATGAAACTGTCAGGGATGGAGTTAACAGAGACAGATAAAGACTCAACCACGGTGACAGTAGATTGACTTAATTCAGTTTGGTGCTGTGTCCTAAGTAAGCAGCTCTGACAAATGGCATCCACAATTTCAGGGGAAATGTCATTTAATAGTTCAGCTCCTTGATGGAAGTGAGAGGGATCCAGTTCAGTCCAGTCCAGAGTAATGAAAGTGTGGCAATGGGCTTGCATACCTCCTACCAGACTGGAAGGAGTTAACAGGATGTGACGTTTCTCTTGAGTCAATGTATGATTTAGTTCGCCAGTCTAAATCATACATTTAGACTGGTGATCCAGTTGGCAACAGACAGGAACAGAATCCAGGATCTGGATCTGAAAGAGGATCTGGAACTGGGGACAAGTGGAAACAGGCCAGTTCCCACTTGTCAAACCATGTGATCAGTCGAAGGTTTTGATCCATAATCACACATCTGCGGCAGCGATGGACAGCGTCTCCCACTTAGCCCGGTGAGCAGCCACCATAAAAGCAGCAGCTGTCTATTAAGACGCTGATATACAGCTGGTCATGTGACATTAAAACCACGCGAGAACAGACACACTTAATGGTTTTTGTTCTTGTTTGGTTTATTTTTGTGCTTAAAAGAAATTAAGGAAAGGAGGATTTTTCTTAAAATAAATCTTTAAATGAATAAAATAAATAAAAATGAATCTAACAGAAAGGGAAAGAAATTATCCTGGTTACACTGACTTGACAGGTTTCCAGAAGTTGTTTATATCTTTTGTAAGGCAGGTAACTCACAATCTGTCATTTTTAACAGAAGCTGGCTGCTCACATGATTTTATGCCATATCCCAGCATATTAATGGAAAGTTGACTTGAAGGAAAAGAGTGTGTAGGGAAAAAAGGCGCATATGCTTTAGGGATATTCACAACCTAGACAAGAATTTGAATAAAGGTCCAGTCAAGATTTCAAGTTCACAAGGTGTGGCCTCACACTTTGAGATTCACCACAAAGATGTTTCTAAGGTTTTGGGTACAACTGTCACCTTCCTTGTGTTTTGTCACTCCAGAACCGTAGACGTTAGAAGCGTCTTACTTGAGAAAAAGAACTGGACTGTTGCTCAGTGGTCCAAAGTCCTCGTCAGGTGAAAGTACATTTTGCATTTGGTTGAAAATCAAGGTCCCAGAGTCGGGAGGAAGAGTACAGAGGTCACTTGGACGTTTTCTCAGTCAGTGATGATTTAGATAACCATGTCATCTGCTGGTGTCAGTCACCTTGTCTTATGAAGTCCAAAGACAGCCAAATCAAAAGGAAATGTATGGAGTAACACCCAGACAAGTATGAGATACATAAGAGCTAATAATGCAGATGAGCAGAAGACCTCTCTAATCACCTCAGCTTCCTTAAGACAGTGGTGTGCTTTTTTTTTTTTTGCAACAAGGGCCAGAACTGTCAAGTTGAAAAAGCATATCTTCAGTTTTACAAACTGAACGAGAAAATGACTATTATGACTATAAAATGACATTATAATGGAACAAAGACATTGGATTTTTGTAGAAATCCAATTTCCAATTTAGAACTGTAAATCATTGTAGATCTCACAGGTCCAGAAATAAATTACAATGTCCGAATTGGTGATTGTTTTCCGTCATCTTTTTTTATTTTTCTCTGAGCATTGTCAGCACTCAGAACAGACATGAGTCACTCTTTCTTCAGAAACTATTACTAAATATTTTGTCGTATCTAGCAAAAGGAGTGTACCCAAATCTACTTCCGAGTAAAAGCCTCTGGACATCTGTGGTCCTTTTTACAATGAAGTAGAATTAACAGCACTAGCATAAATGATGAGTTGTTTGTTTTGTGCCTTTCAGAAGATTGACTTTGAAGGAGTTAGCAAAGTGAAGAAATAAACCCTATATGGATGTCAAGCATATGTGAAACTATTCAGAAATGCTCAAAGTTGCATCCTCCAAAACGTAAAATTTAACATAATTCACATTAAATTGTAAAGTTAAGTTTGTCCACAACATGCTTAGTTATAGAGTTATAACAATAATGGACTCCATTTCACAATCCCATGATTCAGATTTAGGCATAATAAAAAGAATACTGATACAAAAACTGTTGAAGAACTTTTGTGAGCTTATTTATAAGAATGTTACTCACGTGCTCAACAGTATGTTATCTTACAGCACACCACAGTGGTTTGTGCTAGACTTCCTGTTTATAAGGTTGGAACGTGCAATCTGAAACATGATCAGTAGGGTAAAATACTGCAACAGGTTGTGTAAATGTGACCTGCATGTACCTAGTATAGGGTTGAACATGAACATGATGAACTGAAACTCTGGAATTTGGATTGGATACAAGTACTGAAACAAACTGACTTAATGAGTCAGTATTCTCTGTAAAGTGAACAGACAACTTTTGAAAGAAAGACATAACTACATCTTTTTACTGTATATTGGGCAGAGAATTACACTTAAACTCTGGTACATGACAAAGTCAAGTACACAATGACCACAGCTACCAAATGAAGTTGAACTTTGCATCTATCCAGTTACACTTATTGCAATTCTACCATTACAGCAGTAAAACTAACAATTATGGGAAAACTACATAGAAGAGATGAGACAAAATCCCAGTATGTTAACTTCAGTCTGAAGTGAAATGACACTTCAGTGAAATGCTGCAGGAATTTGTTGCTGCAGTAACCATAAATTTTTAATAATTCCAAGAAATGTATGTTTTTTTGGTTCTGTTACCCGATACCTAATCAGGTCCATTGCAAGTGAGATAAAGGATGAGAAAACCCGATTTTTGGGGCTCCCCCACTTGCAGAATAATGAAACTGAGCTTTTTTAATTAGTCATGATAAAGAAAAAGAAAAATCAAGCATGTTCCAAGAAAAAAAAATCAATATGGATAACTCATGTGTGTTTATAAAATAACCAACCATTTCAGCTCTAATTTTTTCGCTACAAAGATCTATGTTATAGACAAAAAAACATAAACAAAAAAACACTAACACAGGAATACATTACAGTAGACTTTAATCATTTTTGGATTCTATCAAGGACGTACCAGTGTGTGTGTGAGAAAAATATCACCTGAAAGGTCATTTATTTAGACATTTACACAAAATGTACTTGAGTATCAAGTCTGACACTCCAACATACATTTCCCCACAGGAAATTGCCAAATATCTTTACTGTAACTTAAGGGTCAAAAAGTCTGTTAAGGTTCAAAGTTCAGCTATTTTTTTCCTATTCATCTATGGTTGTATGCAGGAGTCATCGAACATCAACTATGAATGCATGGCTCCTTTCCAACTGTGGAGAGTCCTTTCTGCAGCTAACAAATACAAGGTGGGAAGTCAGTGGTCATAGAGTTCCTTCATTTCCTTCAGAACCTTGATGCTCTCACTGTATCTCTTCTGGTTTTTATTGGAGCATTCCTTCCATCTACAGCAAGAACAAAAAGCTTTTAAATATAAAACTCTATTAAAAAGTGTTCATTGTGATGTATGTAATTTCTGTTAAAAGACATTGTTTTTGTTGCACTACAAGCCTGCAGTTATTATTTGCTAGCATTTGCACTGTTCTCATTCTATGGAAATTTCACAACAAATATTCTTGCATCTAAAATGTCTGTGATAGGCAAAAAATGTGGGGAACTTAAGACACGTTTCTTTTCAAAACAAATGGGGAACAAAGTCATTTCTCAAAATGTTTTTACCAAAAACAACTGCACCACAACTGGTTACCCAAACACAGTTAGACCTTAGAATTTTACACTGCATGAACCAGCAAAAACACAGAAATGGAAATAAAAGGGAAGAAAAATGTCAAAGAACCCAGAACTGGATGACCAAATAAACAATATCTTGCTCACATCACTCTGATTTAAGGTCTCTGCATTGACTTTCTTTGATTTACTAATTCCTTTATAATCTTTTTTTTTTTAAATTTGCTGTAGAATAGTGTTTTTTTTTTAACTTTTCAGAAAGGTAGGTGCAAGTGTTAATCCTGAAATTTTGGGAAAAAAATCTTTGAAGGTACCATTTAGTTTCCATGGCACCAGCTGTGCAGCTATCTTGTTGGAAACCTGAGTGCAGCTGGGAGTATTCAAAGTTTAAAGGCAAACTCAAGCTCTCAAAAGTTTTTTATTTTAACTCCCCATAACTTTCTAGCGGTTTAATCTCTGGGATATGCTGGCTCATTCTTTCATGGGCAGGTTGTCCACAGTTAATTTATTTAATCATATGTTTTTGACAATCACCCTTTATGTTCAAAATAGATAGCTTTGCCAACACACAAGTCTTGCTTAATCATAAATTAACCAATAAGTGCTGGTAAAAGCATTCTGAATCAAATTAGCTACAGTCCCAGATGACACTGAAATTGAATCTTGAACTATCATGACTGTTTCTGAGCAAGAATAAATATTTCCAACAAACACACAAAAAGCAATGATAAAGGGTCTAAAACAGCTCATGAAGAACTTACTTCTGTCTTATCTTTTTCCAGCGTTCCATGTGGTCACTGATGAGAGCTCCTGATACAGGAACCTCTGTGAACTGTGCAAAGAGAGCAACTTTATTCACCATGGATAGTATACAAGTAGAGATTTGCATTTCCATTTCCCAGTAAAATTGAAAAAGAAAAAAAAATATCACTGAAATAATCACATGATTTTAGAACCTTGGAAATAGTGGGCTTTTCAGTCTGTGGGATCCTGAGATTGATGAGTTCACCAGAGGGGTTAACTGGGCAGGCAGATGGAGGAGGAAGTCGGTAAACATTCTGACCTTTGCCATTCATCATGTCTGTGACCTAAAAAAAAAACATTTTTTCAAAATTAAAACTAATTTAATAAAGTTTTCATGCAAGCTATTCTAATGTAATAATTCAGAGATGGGCTTTAACAAATGTGTCACCTCCTAAAAACAACCTTAGCTAAACTGCAAATAAGGCTCTGTCCACATGAAAACAGATATGTGGTCCAACTTAAATGTTTAGCTATGTTTGCTTCCACGTATGTGGCAAAAAAAAAAAATGCTTTGCAAAGTAGAGATTTCCCAAAGTCAGATTTCTAGTATTCAGAGTTATCTAGACATTATTAAAACTGACTACATAATGGCCCACTTTGAACATGACCACTTTACTTTTCATTTCTAAAAACCACAGGAACCGTAGGAGTTTTTAGTCATTCTTTTCTGCATCTGTCTCCTTCTGTTCTGACTTGGTTTCCATGAAATCTCAAGCATAAGATGAAGAAGGTAATGGAAAACAGATTCAAAGAAAGTACGGGTTATAACTGTTCAAGAAAAACATTTACCTAACCAATGCTTTAACATTTTTTTTTTTAAACAGCCAAAAAAAACCCATCAACTGTAATGTAGCCAATGGCTGTTATAAACATCCAGAGTTTACTCCGCTAATTTTTTTGTTAATGCTTGTGTGTGATGAACAAAATAAAAGTGACAAACTTATTAACAGTCCCACCTCCTCTTCTGGTATGCTTTGAGGGGAGCTTGGAGAAGCCGCAGGTTCCCTAAAGGAAGGATTGTTTCTCATCCAGGAACGGCAGATTGGATACAGTGGGGTGGTGGTGTTGAATTGAGCTAAGTCAACACTGCGATCAAACAACTTAATAATGTATGCATCTAAATAAAAGGGAGAAAGGCATAAAATACAAGGACATATAAAAAGAGATCAAATTCACAATACAGTACATAGATAAATGGACCAACAATAAATGAGGCACAAATAATAATCTAATAATGTATTAATATCTGCATTCAATTTACTCTGTTTATGTTGATTGGTCTCTGGGATGCCCTCATCCATCTCCTTTCTTTTCTTCCTTCTGTGCTGTGGAAATCTTGCTGAAGGTCTGAAAATGAAGAAAAAAAAATAATTTAACCATTGGGACCTACTTGTACATATGTATGTTAATCGAAAAACACATTTACCTTTTTCCAGCAGATGACGGAGACAAATCTCTAAAATGAGCAGAGACGCCATTGGGTGACTACAATCCAACAATACTGACACAAAGGTGCAATAATGTGAAGGTAAAAAGATATCTAAGTTTAATAAAGTGAAAGAATAAATTAAAACTAGTCCATACTTGTTTAAAGCATCCACTGACAACTTTCCTGGGTCTTCATTTGGTTCTCTGTTTAAAGTGTAGAAAAGCAACTGTTAGCATCAAAAGTTTTCACAGTTGTGATAATCAATATATTGATTATAAGCACAATTTTACAAACCTTTCATTTTCACTCTTTTCTACGAGACCCTTCAGCACAGCATCCAACCTGCCGCGAGCACCTGTGCTCTCCAGATCTAAAGAAGCACAATTATTCATAAAACAGTAATTAACAACTACACTGAGATTTAGAAAGGGATGGGTTTTTTTTTTAATGACGATATTAGAGGAGATGCAAAATAAATGTAAATGTACCATTTTAGTTTTCCCATGTTTTCTACACTTTATGAAAAGCAAACACAAATCCTCTTCAAGTAGTTTTTATACAATAATAATGTAAAATACAAAACATTATTTCCGAAGTACTTTATTTTGGGATTGGTGGCAACTTTATTAAGTCTTATAATTATGAATGTCTTACCTGGCCTTTCTGTTTTTATCTTGACGTGGTGCATTTGTTCAGTTTATTCCCAAGGGCTGCTCAGAAAAACAGACTTAAAGCAGCTGTTTTTGTACCTCTAACAGAGGTTTACGGGGTCTTTGAGCTAACAACGACCTCTTGTTGATTGCTCGGTAACAGCAACGTTAGCCAGTTAGCTACGGTTAGTTGTTCAGCCAGTTAGCCACCCTTCTTCATTAGCCTAAATAAACTGTTAAAGCGAGTCCAAAATCTAACTTCTAAATACAGATACTTATACTAAAAATGTGTTATTCTAGTAGTTCCAAAATAATTACATATTATTACCTATAAATACCTTACTTCGTTTATTACTGTTTCGGAGAATAAAAGGTACTAGCTCAACTACCGTTGCTAAGTTAGCTTGTTTTTGACAAGCTCTTTGCTGGCTTTCCTCTTCCGCGCGCTGCCGGTCTCCAATCACCCGATTGGTGCCTGTGTAAACAATGTATCATCTGTGATTGGACAAATCATACGTCAGTCATTTTTTACTCGTCGTCTATTGGCTGGTGAGTGAACAAACGTAGCAGTAAACACATCTTGTGCTTCTATCGACAGACTCGAGAGCTTCTGATAAAAAAAAAAAGAAGACTGTTTTTAAGTGATGTTTTTTTGTTTCAGATTAGATTTGAGGTTAAGCAGGTCTTTCACGTGCCGTGTATAATTACATAAGCTATTTCGTTCCACTTTCCGTTTGCTTCCATGGTAACTATTGAAGACAAGGTCAGACAAGCGCTGAAAAAGTGGCTTGTCGAGATGCAAATCAATATTTTTCATACTGACGTCAATTTGTGTTAGTGTTAAGCTAAACTGTGACATCTTGAAGTTGCTATGAAATCCAGGTAAGAAGCAATGGGCACATTTGGACTTTTGTAATTAGAAATTATAGTAAGTAAAATTTGTTGTATTTTAGCGGACCACTGTTTACGAGGCAGAATCCATTCCCACCTGTATCCACGGTGAAGACGAGAGCACACTACCACCCATCACGCAAGAAGTCCTTGTCAAAAAAAGAGAAGAAAATTGTATGTTTAAAATGTTTAAAATATATACACAATTAATTTGCAGACTGGACCTTAAAATCCCTCCATCTCATCATTTGCAGCTCATTCTGCATTATTTTTAAAGTGTGGAGAACTTCATCTTTTGCTCGCTCAGTAGGGATTTGATCTTATGTTGTCATCTGCAAGGCTGCCTTAGCTAGATACATTTTTGTCCATTTGGATAATACACCAAATTCGACTGTTGTGTTCTAATTAAGATTGAATTAAAATGGAATTTAATTTATCTCTAATTGATTTGATCCATTAATACAATGTCTCACTTTTTTGGTCTTTTCTTTTTTTTTTTTTTTTTTTTTTTTTTTACAGACTCTAAGTCCTGTTCGTTTACATCAGACCTCTAATAGTCCACCTCGCTCTCTAAACCGGGAAAGCCAACAGCTGTATGAAAATCATGATTTTCCTGCCAGTGATGGACAACATGTATTTACCGAGATCTGGCCCTCTACCGAATGTGGATCCTCTCCTGAGGGTAATGCTGACGTCCCTGAAATGTTGCCAGACAAACTCTCTACAAAATTAGAGACATCCACAGTTCCATCTGGAGTGAAGGAGGATTCAGTACTCGCAAAGTAAGTTTCCCATTGTTTTCCTAATTACAGTGCCTTTCAGATGTTTTCATAGTCCTCAAATTTTTCACATTTTTCATATTATTACCACAAATTTCAGTTTACTTTGTCTGAACTTATGTCTTAGACTTGCACAAATGAGATCTTAACTGTGAGGTGTGAGACAAAGGGTTTACAAATAAAAATCAAGAAAGAGTGGCATTTCCTAATTACACAGAAATATGTAGAACCACGTTTTCCTGCAATATCAGCTGCAGGTCCTTTGACATATTTCTCTAACAGCTTTGTACAAATAGTGACAGATCTTTTCTTTGTTCATCTTTGGAAATAGCTCAGTCAAATTGGATGGAGAGTCGGGTCTTTGTCTTGTGGAAGGTGAATGTTCACACCTGTTTGAAAATCTTCTACATCCTCTAACAGACTATCTTCCTGACTTGCTCAACTTTTAGCACAATCCATCTCACTGTCAATTAAAATCTGAAGCTTCCTTATCTCTGCTAAAGGAGCATCCCCATTGAAGTTTGTGGTGATAATGTGACAAAATGCTCAAGGACTATGAATACTTGTCCAACTCGCTGTGAGTATATATACATATATATTTTTGCTTTGGGAAGTACTAATACGTACTGTTACAGATACATAGAACGTTTTCGTCGTGGTCGGCCTCAGAGCCGAGCGGAGCGCCAACAGATGGCTTCTACCGATGGGGGGGAACAGATCCCGTTTTGGTGGATGACCCATTCACCAGTCCCCAGTTCAAACCCAGCTAAACCACTAGACAAAGGTACACTCTCTTTGTGGATAAACCATGAACTTATAAATTTTGCTCTTTCTTTCTCTAACAAACATAATATACGTTTCTTTTCAATGAATGGATGTTTCCTGTCCCTGAAAGACGGCCATGATTCTACCGCTGACAGCCTAGATGCGCAGCCTCAACATGACATGTTTTTCAGTGTGAGTGCATTGATAAGTTTACTCAAATTAAACACTGTGAAACCAGATTCGCTTAACCATCTGGACAGGAAAAATAGGTGTACTGCAAACTGTAATTATCTAATTACAATTAGAAACAGACTAATCAGTTTTTTGTTTTTTTGTTTTTTGTCCTGACCAAGACAGATTTTTGCTTTTCACTGAGGTCTGACCTACCAACTCGAATATTGATCTGTTCTGATTTTCCTTTTCTAAAAACCACAGCACATAACATAATAAAAACATGCTTTAATAGAGTTTGTAGTTTTGAATCAAACATAAAAGAAAGGAATTAAAATGTCCCTATTCATGAACATGATTTTCTTACTAAACAAAACAGAGCATCAAGTTGTATGTTGTTTATTTGCCTTTAAATACCAAAAATGGTGGGCGTTCTTAGTTTTGATGCCTTTTAATGATTAATAATAAAAGAAAATTCAGCATTTGACCTACAGGATCACTGATTAGAATCAATAAAAGGGAAATTTGTCTGAATTTCATGTCCCTCCTGTTGGTCTCTTCCTCAATATTATATTGAGTGTCTAGATTTGTTGGTAAGCTAGTTGTGCCCTGGAAAATCTCTTCCTTTAATATAAGTGTGATGTAAATAATTACATGCACACCCTTCTATTCTATTTTAAAACCTTTCTTAGTTGTAGATGCTTTAGGTGCTACTATTAATAATTAAATATAGACTTCAGCCTTCTGTTGTCAAATGTATCCTTTCTAAAACTGATTTCAAAAATGACCAGGACATTTCTTAGAAAGCCAGATAATTTGCTTCCTGAGATTTATCATTTTGTTTTTTTCTAAAGTGCTGTATTGTATTTGCATTCACTCACTCTGTTGCTTGGGGCTAAACAGCTTCCTTTGTTCCCCAGGTTGGCTCTGACTGCTCTCAGGAGGAATATGATGATACAGATTTAATAAACCTTCAAGAAAGAGCAAGCAGACTTCTACTGAGAGGGTGTGTAGTGCATTAACTAGCGTTACCAATAAGTGGTTAGTCTTCTTGAGTTGAAATAAAACTGTTATCTTTCTAACAGCGAATGTAGTCCGAGTGATGGGTCCATTCCTGTTAGCTCAGATGGCCTAGGATGCTCCGATTTCTCCTCTCCAGTCAGTGTGGACGAGCCAGTGCGACAGCCTTTGATTCCCAGTTTGATGAAATCAACTGCTGGTGAGGCAAATAACGTGAAATATATCTTTGAATGCAGCAATTAATTTCCTGCTTTAGTAGTTGTTGATGCGAGAAACCGTACGCTGTCTTGTGTTTGTTACTTCAAACATTATGGCTGTGCTTTTTGTGTTTACAGCGGCGATCGGTCCAGACCCAGCTGCTGCTGCCTTCTCTCAGAAATCTGTCATGCCCACCATGACACCTCCCACCCGCCCAGAGGACGATATTTTGTTCCAGTGGCGATTACGGAGGAAGATGGAGCAGGCTAGAGGGTGGTCCCGGTCCATGAAGCAATCAGGGCTTCATGGTTCTGCTTTCAGCTGGCAAGCCCCCAGTTTGGTCCATGCATCAGTCAGTGGAGAAGCTTATGAGGTTGGATTTTAAAAGTGTATATTTGTTTAATGTCAAACACAAAATAGCATGATTATAATCCTTGTTCTATCTGCAGCGACAACAGAGCTCCCAGCCTCCTCGCTTCTCAGAAAGCGACGCTCATCCACACACGACCGCTTCCCAAGCAGAAACCACTGAGGCCCACAGACGAGGTGCTCCAGCTCCAAGTCCTCCGCGCTTCCTTCCTGCTGGGGTTCCCCCTTCCTCTTTGATGTCTCAAACCCAGACTCTTTCCCATATTCCCGCTCACATGCACTTACTCTGCGATGTCCTTCCCTGCCCCAACCAGCCAACTCTTGCTAATGATGAGCAAAGCGTTTCACAGAAGCCGCCTGAGCACCAAACCAAAGCTGTCCACAGAGAAACCCAAGTCTCAGAAAGCTTATTGAGAACCAACAGTGACGGGCCTGTCAAAGAGCGTTTGCCAGCCTCATGGCACGCATCCTCTGGACAAGGAGATGGTCCTAGTCAGCAAAAAATACCCCATAAGAACAAGAAAAAGAAACTGGTGACAAAAGAGTCAGAGCAGAAGACAGCCCCACCCTCCAGGCAGCAGAGGAAAGCTGTGAGGTGATGCATTGAAATGTGAACAAGTTATTTTAGCTGCAGCTTAGTAAACCTGAATATTTTCTAAAAGTTCAATTATTACTGTAATTCTGCTCTAAAAGTCAAGCTCATATTAAGTTAATTAAACTGTTTTTAAAAGTTTCAATATAATAGTCAATATAACATAAGTTTCACCTTTTGATTGACTTACCAAAATTAATCAGCTTTTCATAGATATTCTAAGGAATTAAAATCCACCTGTATAATGAAATATGAATGCTTTTTTTTTTTTTTTTTTTAGCTGGTTAACATGTTTGCTGTGATTGCTGTTCAATCAGGGATTCTTCATATTCGAGCAATCCAAAAAACACAGCATCAGTCAAAGAGCAGCATCATCATGATGAAGGCAAGGCGGTTCCAAAGGAAAGCTGCACTGGCGGTCATGGACCACCGTCCTCTCCAGTTCATACCGCCTTAGGACAGGTGAGGAAATGTGCATGCTGAGCGTTATTCTAATTCTTACTAAAATACAGTCTCAGTTCAAGTTCTGCTTTTACCTACATGCATACATGCCTCTCTTGAAAATGGGTTTACAGGGTGCATATTTACTGTTGGAGCACCTATATCACTCACCAGTCAATGACACATTTTAAGATGTTCAGTGTAAAAATACATCTTGTGGTTTTGTGTAGCAACACTGCAACTTGCAATCTGAATCAAGTATTGTTCTTGGTGGACTTTAACAGGTAGTTTCAGAAGTTTTGTTCCCTACGGCGGCTCAGAAGGCTCCAGTTTCATCCGTTTCTACTCCTAGAAACATCTCCTCACCTTCAGGGTCCCCCGTTCCTTTAAATGTTACACAGAACTCCCTGGAGGTCATTTCACAGCTGCTTCAAGAGGCCGAAGGTAATCCCGTGGCTTGATTGGAGTCCAGCCAATAACTAAGAAATATTTATATTCCAATACTGCTTTGCAACTCTTGCTTGTTGCATCAACTTTTTCTTTCTGTACGTCTGTATTTTGTGTCAGATTCTGATGGACAAGAGTTTGAAGATGACCCTCTATTGCAAGTCCTCCGCCAACAGAGAAAATGGGTGAAAGATCAGATAAGGTAGATTTAAATAAAGCTATAATTTAATCAGTTTGCTTTTTTTTTTTTATGGCCTTATATTTCTGACCTGATCTTATTTTCAACACTTTTGGATTTTTTATTAGATTCATTCATCAAATCGACACTGTGAAGATGATTTTTCCTCTTTCTTCTTTCAGAGAGGTGGACGTGAGGCTGAATGAATACCAGGGGGGACAAGCAGTGGCTTGAACAAATCAGACTGTTTTTTTTTTTTTTCTTTTTGTAGTTTTATATTGAAATAAAGTTTATTTATATGATAATATTTCAACATACAGTTTGGAATACATCTATATGCATTAATTACAATCACAATATAGTGCATTTACAAATGTTTCTCAAGGGTATAGCAGCTTCAACAGTGAGTTAGGAATATTTACAAAGAGGTGTTCGTTGAAATACTGCGGACGGTCGATGAGCAACACTGGAGGAGAACTTTATATACAAACCACAAAGAGCGGGGAATATCAGAACAGTGCCAGGAGCAAAACAAAACAGACGGGTGTTTCGGTACGCTGTGTGCTGCTGGGAGTAAATCTGCTTTGTATCTCAGTGTTTACAAAGGCCGCCGTTTTATTTTCTTATATGGCGAAGTCGAGAGAGGCCTCTGTGTTAAGACAGGCATCTGGTGCCTTCGATCTGCAGCATTGGGGCTGATATGATGAGAACGCCTTCAGGAGAGACGGCCGACTCCAGCGCCATGATGTTCACGCCCTTTGGGATTCGGTAGCGGCGGTTAAACTGCAGCGTTGTAAAGCCGTGGCCCTCCTTCTGCCAGGAGACAGTGAAAAATACAAGTTTAAAGAATAAATCTGTCATTTTTAAGTTTTGTTCTGGCTAGAAGATTACACCAGGTCTCCCAATACACCCTTAAAAGAAAAACATGGTAAAATAAAAGGATTTTCAGTTTAGTATTTTTCTAGGTCTGGTAAGAGAGATTGGGGAAGCAAAAGTGGAGGATTTTCTTTTTACAGACATTATGTTACATCCCATCTGTAAAAAGGTTGTCTTGGCTACCTTTACTCCTAGCATCCTTCTGTCCTTCAATTTTACCATTTTCCTCTATCCTTCCTCTTTGTTCACTGTGTTTTCCTTCTTTATCTACTCCTGTTCTTCCTTTCAACTTTACTTTCTTTTTTCGTATTCCTTTGTTCCTTCATCCTTCTATATTTCCTTTCTACTCTTTTTCTTTCCTGCATTGTCATTCATTCCTTACCTCATTTCTTCCTTCTTTCATGCGTGTTATTTAAAGAAGGATCTCATGAAGAATGTGTGCAAGCCATGTTACTTGTCATGTTTTCTTATTAGGTGCACCAGTGAATGTCCTTTAACCCATACAGTCAAAATTAGATTTAAAAAAAAGAACATTTGTTCCTCCTGATAAACTGACCTTCTGCTCTTTGTGTTGTCCTTGCACTTCTACAAAGTCCCCCACAACTTTGACCAGCAGGTCCTCAGGGTTGAAATGCTTCACATCTACTTGAACTGTAAATCCGATCTCATCACAGTGGACCTGTCAACACAAGTTGAAATAATGTGTGATGTTTTTGGAAAAGGGTAATGATTATTGCGAATACACAAAAATATACATATTTCTTTTGATTAATTCCATGTGAATTTGATGTATTTGAGCATGCATGATGTAAACAAAATAAATATTTCTTTGAGGGAATTTAACTGATTCAGTCTTCTGTGCTTAATTCAAACTAAGATTTGATTTAAAGATTGGCAGTACATTGTTTTGGTAACATTTTATGCTTGTCTGAAGTGTTACTGAGCGTTTGGCTCTTTTTAACTCTAGGTTAAAGAAATGACCTACCTCTGCAGAGCTGACACTCTCAGTCTCTGGAACCAGTAATGATGGCGACCAGTTATAATAGCCATGAGACCCGTTCAGCCGAGGAGGTAAAACCTTCTCCCATGGAATACCACCAGTTGTCAAAGAGGGAGGCACAATAAAATCCATACCTAATAAGTAAAAAAAAAAAAAAAAAAAACATTAAATAGAACAATCAAAAGAGTTACATGGAGCGCAATAAATGCTCAGTGAAGAGCAGCTTACCTTCGCTTATGTATTCTCTGATCAAACAAGTGAGCAAGAAGAGAAATGCCAGCCCCTGCTGTTACGTTCCCACTTATCCTGAGTAGGAGGAACGATCTGTCCGATTCCAGTTTTCCTTCTCTGACCGTGCTGAACGTGACTGTCACAGGCTCTTTTATACTGCAGTTGCATAATGACTTGTGCATTCATACTGAGCCACCTTGTCTATGTCACATTCCAGACCGTGTACCCTTGGGGGTCCAGTCCACTCACAGATGAGTATATGTTTTGGGAATGACACAGCTGCTGTTGGCTTATTGTCAATTAAAGTGTTTGTTACAGCCCTCCTTTATTGGGTCGATGACATGAACATCAACTTGTTACCACCAGTGTGTAGACATCAGAACAACTGTGGGATAAGTTGGTTGTTGGGTAGGATCCTTCTAAAAATAAGTTCAAAAGATGAGTGGGTCCTAGACACATGTAGAAGCACGCGTTGTGTACCTGACACATCATCAATCACCTGTTATATAAGAGGATGGGCAGTATTAAGTTGATCAAGGGTCTTTAAAAATACTAAATAAAACACATCTCAAGGAACATCCTAAAAGTTGTATTTTCTTTAGAATTACTAAACAAAATGCATCTCCAGGAACATCCTAAAAGCTGCTAAGTGTGTATAGTGAAGATGTATGGTCATTTAAATGTCTTAGATAAATAAGTAAAATAAAATGCTTCCACAAGCCGGTTTCATTTGGTGGCACATCATATGTTGATCCTCACTGTTCTTCACACATGTAGCAGTTATGTGCACATGTTCTCCCTGTTAGCCATGCTAAACCTGGCACCTAAGCTTTGACTGTGACTAAAAGTGGCCCTGATTATGCTATGACTCATACAGGATGATGGCCAAGAGGGGACATTTGGAGGGATTAAGTTATTGAGTTTCATAACAGGCGCCACTGGTTGTCTGGACTCTGAGAGGCATGTAGCAATAAGGAAAATAATAAAACATAGGCTCATAGATGCAGAAAGAATTGTATCATAAAGGTAGGTAAGATGGCTACCTTCTCTAAAAAGGCCGTTTTAGAGATATACCTTAGTTTAATTTTCAAAGTCACAGGTATGATGCAACTTTGTATCTCTTGCAGCATTAAAACTTGAATTGATGACTTTATATCTAATAACTGAAAATCATTGATACATTTTATTATGTCAATTATGATTCAAAGTTGACATTTTGACACTGCATCTCACGAATGACTGACAGTAAAAATCAAAATGACATTGAAACTCATTCTCAAAGTCAAATTTACTATTTTTTTCCCCTCATAGTTATGACTTTGGAGTAACTACGTCCCACAATCCCTTTTTTATTGATGTAAAGTTGTGGCTTTTGTAGAAGAGAGTGACAAACTCACCTTAAAATTTACACACAATTTAAAAGACATTATAGATTAAGGGTATTTATTGGTCAGAAAGTAAAAATCACCTTGAGTGCACAAGGTCATTTTAGCAATATTTTAGAAAAAAAAAAAAAAAAAAAAAAAACAAAGCAGCGGAATCAAATTATTTGTCTCACCTAAACAAATCTTAATGCACGTCCACTGACAACACATTGTTAGCTTGTACTAAAAAGAAAACAAAAGGCTCTAAACTAAAAACATACAGAAATTTATGAGTTCTACAGTAGCAACATTTTATAGGTAATAAATGTCACAAAGACTGAATTGTTTTTGCTTTATTAAAGAGAAAACTCTTTGGTCCAGGATGGTCGGGGGTCAGACGTCTCAAGGCGTGCCCAGTGGAATTGTGAACGAAAGGTAATCTCCCACTTCCCCCCACTGTGCTCTGAAGTGTTGGTATATTGTGATCCATGTCGTCAGTACTGTGACCCAAAACAACAAACCCAGTGCTGATCGCTTCACATCTGGAGAAGAAAATGAGAAAGTATTTTAACTTAAAACTTGTATTATATATTATTTACACAGGGCACTTTTTAACATTGAGACAGAAAAACGGAAAGAGAGCTTTTCAGATCGATTACTCTGACCACCAAGTCCATGCATGATTAAAAAAACAACAACAACAAAAAAGTCAAGAAGCTATCATCAGTGGACTATCATCAGTAAAAAGTATGCATGTTACCAGTGAGTCTGGTAGTAATTCATTTAAATAAACCAAGCCTTACAATTATTTAGGGTTATTACTTACGAAATAAAAATCTAATGATTTTCTTTGTACGCTCACACGTTATTAGTCTATGCAAAGTCACAAGTTGAAAAAAATAACATTTATCCTGATATTCGGACCAAAAGTAATGTTTATTTGAAAGAAAAAAATACTGAACATATTTTTGTTCCATAGAATATTGCGTTACTGCTTTTAATGGTGATATTATGATTTACTGTAACTAACAGAACACTGAGGCTGTTTGCACTGCTTAGAGGTATAGATCTGGCATCAAATGTTGAGTGTTGAACATTTTTTATTAAGCTCAAAAGTTGTTTCAATATTCTTTTAGGTTAGTTTTTGGTTTTGAGAAATAACCCATTGTAAAATTGTGCTAAAATACCTACCAATATGCTTTTACGCATCTAACTAAATTCTAGTTCATTTTAATTACTCCGCACCAAAATGTACATGAAACTTACATGTTTTAATTTGGGTCTGTTCAGTGAAGGGCGGCTTCATAAAGGCTTCCTTAAAAAACCAGACAACGTTTACAAGCCACAGGAAAGGAAGAAGAGCAAAACCACCTGAAAACACAAAGAAAACACAAGTATTTAAAGGTGTAGAAAACCAAATCATGCTATGACACCAATACATTACTCATGGACTTAATATGTAATCCACCCTTCCCGTTTCCATGTTTGGGCTCCATAACGGAGATTATAGCAGTTACAGCTGCTATATATTGACAAGTAAAGCTGCTTGGATGTCTTTCAAATATTTCTTACCCAAGTAATATTTTCTACAAAGGGTGAGTTTCTCTTCGTTGGGAAGTCGTTCCAGGTTCATGGTAAACGCACAGTTGCCCTGCTGAAGGAAGAAACAAAGTTCCAGGGAAATGTTTAGAGTTAGCTCCACTTTGGTATATCTAACAGAAATAAAACGTGAGAAAACGGAACATGGCGATATTAGGTACGTTTAAAAGATGACTAACCACTGAATTAGCAAACAAACCAGCTTTATCAAAGACCTTGTTTAAAAATGTACCAAACCACTGTCAGGTGACTTGAAATAGCCTCAGGCAACGTTAGCATTTTGCTAACAGTTACGCCACCCTCGAAAAAATGGCCGTAATCCGGTTTTGGCAACGTCTTTTAAATCATGTTAGACATACATTAACAATATTTTCACAATAACGTCATGACATACCTACAGTCTTCAAGGATAACTCTTGAAAATGAGAACCGAGTAAATAAACACTTCCTTAACCCCCTCTTCTTCGTCGTTTTCCTTATCACCTTTCTTCTGTTTCGAGTGGTCACAAGTCAGTATTAGAATTAATACTACCACCTAGTGTACAGACGAAGGAGCCACATATACAATGGTTTGTTCCCAAATTTATAAATATAATGAGAAAATGTCAAATACCCCTGAGGGGAGAAAAACATAAACTTTTGTAGACTAGGTTTTTTAAATTAAATGTTAAGAAAAAACATATTTTATCTTTCAAAAATGCTTTACATTGAATATACCATTTCATACAATCTCCACATAATTTTCATTTTGTGGCATTTATTTTCCAACCTGGAATGTCACATATTTCCCCCGAATACTAGATACTGAGGGTCTGAGACTCATGAGTATTCTTGGAAGGGGGACAAAAGTTTACACCAATAAAAGATGGCATTTACCAGACATTTCATTTATGAATTACTTTTTCATTTAACTTACATAATGTCTTCCTTTTATATAGCTTACACACAATTTAACAATTTCTTGTCTTAGAATCAAATGCAGTTTTTTCATTGAACAATACAAGAGCTTAACTTTTGTGATAGTAATCAAAAAGTGAAGTAAATCAAACATAAAAAGTAAACTGAGGAAAATGTCAATATTTTTTGTGACAACTGTCGGTTCAGGTTTTTCCATAAGTATTTATGAGGCTAAAAGAGTATCACTCTGTGTATAGAAAATCCATACTAGTTTTGCATTATAAATGTAATAAAATAAATAAATGTACTTTTTATGGTATCCTAATTTACAGAAATGCACCTCTTCAATATTCCTCTATTTTTGTGGTATGAAACATGCAGTATACGGCCATCTACTGTACTGCGATGGTAGGACAACAATTAAGTTATGTTGTTATGTTTTAATCTTACAGAACACACTTTGTGTTAAAAACAGCTTTATTGGGTATTTTCTCATTACTGTATCATTATTTCATCATTTTAGTTTTATTTTATTAATTTCGCAAGCTTTTAAAATCGTTTATCACCACTGAAAAAGTAGGTTACATCTGAACCATAAAAAAATTAAATGTTTAATGCTTCAGTATTTGATTTTAATGTATCGGTATTTTTAATTTCCATTGGAGCTAACAAAGTTGTTCAATTTAGATGGATATTGTAAATGCCATCGATGCTCTAAGTGAAAAAAAAAAAAAGAAAAACTCAGTTTCCCTTGTACCATTGCGGCTCCCCCCTCCCATCTCGCGCCTTCCCTCTTGTCTCCCCCTCGAACTGCTAGCCGTCGGTGTGTGTTGTTGTTGAAGCAATGATGGCGGCGGCAGCGGGATGCGGATCAGCAACCGCGGCTGCCGTAGGAGGCCAAGGTGGAACTGCTACGGCCAGAGGTCGTTTCCCCGGTCGGCCTTGGTCTTCGCGCAGTCGTTTGCGCTCTGAGAAGCGATGGCAACTCGGGCGATCAAGCTCAGAAGCTGATGATGTGACTAACGGAGGGCCAAGGCCCGCAAACCTGGCTCTTTCGTTAAACGAAGACCAGTCGCACTTGCGTCTACTCGGGATAGAGGCAAGCCACAAGATCCTCGGCCAGGCTGGATATAGCTCTAGTGGAAGTGAAGAGGTAAGGTGCCGTACTCATTAAGGAAGTGGGTTATATATTCAAAATTGACGCATTTAGTGTGATCGGTCTATGCGCAAGAATGAGTGCTTTCCACCGCTGTATGACTGGTTAGTGCCATGGAGAAATGTCAACATCCCATTGGCAGGCTAGCGTTAACTTTAGCTTCAAGCTAAACGGTATCACCAGTGTTAGCCTAGTTGAGCTTTCCATTTGAACACTCCAAACATAAAATGTCACTTTAACTCTGATAGCAGATCTTTTTAAAGTCACATTAGCATGGGGCTCTGAGTTGATCCCCAAGAATAAAAAATAAAGGTAAAAGATTGATAACCTTAATATTTTTTTAAATGCAGAGTGGGCACTTGTAAACATGCGCTGCAGTTATTCTACGTATGGCCCTTTCGTTACAGGGCCATAATATCTGCTAGCCTGCTAATAGCCAACACAAAGAGCAGGAAGGCTAGCGCCTTCGTACTCTGCAGAGAGTAGCCGCTAACTATGTTTGCTATATGCTTTTCTAAAGTCTGCTTAAATAAGATACGTCTTGTGTTTGGCAAGGTATAAAGTGCATATAAACAGTTACATAACATTTTATATTGTGGCTATAAAGCTCCTTAACTGTCACAAGGGAGTAAATCGTTTTGGGTTAGCTAGCTGTTAGCCAAGGTTAGCAAACAGGGCATGTTTAAATGAATCTACAGAAGTGTGCCAAAGTCACTGCCACACATGTTGGTCACACACATTTAAGGGCTGAAACGCAACTAATAGTGAGTGATCCTTATTTATTAGATCTTATTCAAGACCTAACTGCAGGTATAAAGATCATTGCAAGTGTTTGGAGGGAGTTGTTGATTACAGACTAACGTTTCGTTGTAGATTTTATAGCATCAGTGAAACCGCGGTAAAGCTAGCCGGCTCTGACTCCAGCCGGCCCAGCACACAATATACAAGTGCGCGGTCGCTCAAGACATTATGGTACACCCATTTACGGGCTGCTTTCACAATAAAAGCGCACATCCGGTCCATGTTTGAGCCACTCAAATCCAGCCGCATCATTTGCAAACACAAAATAATATATGCTGAGAAACTAATACAAAACTAATACTATATATATATATATATATATATATATATATATATATATATATATAGATAGATAGATAGAGAGAGAGAGAGTCATCTTTTCCCCCTAAGTTGCCATGCCCATTGCTGAGAAACTCTCTGTTTCCAAAGACTGCTACCACTTCTGGATGACAGAGGGACAACTCTAGAACAGAACCAGAAAGTGGCAACCAGATCTGATGTGTAATTTCAAACTAAAAGCACTTCAAAATAGTCATTTTTTATCTTTTTCCCCTAAGTTGCCGTACCCATTGCTGAGAAACTCTCTGTTTCCAAAGACTGCTACCACTTCTGGATGACAGAGGGACAACTCTAGAACAGAACCAGAAAGTGGCAACCAGATCTGATGTGTAATTTCAAACTAAAAGCACTTCAAAATAGTCATTTTTTATCTTTTCCCCCTAAGTTGCCGTGCACATTGCTGAGAAACTCTCTGTTTCCAAAGACTCATACCACTTCTGGATGACAGAGGGACACCTCTAGAACAGAACCAGAGAGTTGCAACCAGATCTGATGCGTAATTTCAAAATAAAAGCCTATCAAAAAAGTCATGTTTTATCTTTTACACCTAAGTTGCCGTGCACATTGCTGAGAAACTCTCTGTTTCCAAAGACTCATACCACTTCTGGATGACAGAGGGACACCTCTAGAACAGAACCAGAGAGTTGCAACCAGATCTGATGCGTAATTTCAAAATAAAAGCCTATCAAAAAAGTCATGTTTTATCTTTTACACCTAAGTTGCCGTGCACATTGCTGAGAAACTCTCTGTTTCCAAAGACTGCTACCACTTCTGGATGACAGAGGGACACCTCTAGAACAGAACCAGAAAGTTGCAACTAGATCTGATGTGTAATTTCAAAGTAAAAGCCTATCAAAAAAGTCATTTCTATCTTTTTCCCCTAAGTTGCCGTGCCCATTGCTGAGAAACTCTCTGTTTCCAAAGACTGCTACCACTTCTGGATGACAGAGGGACAACTCTAGAACAGAACCAGAAAGTGGCAACCAGATCTGATGTGTAATTTCAAACTAAAAGCACTTCAAAATAGTCATTTTTTATCTTTTCCCCCTAAGTTGCCGTGCACATTGCTGAGAAACTCTCTGTTTCTAAAGACTGCTACCACTTCTGGATGACAGAGGGACACCTCTAGAACAGAACCAGAGAGTTGCAACCAGATCTGATGCGTAATTTCAAAATAAAAGCCTATCAAAAAAGTCATGTTTTATCTTTTACACCTAAGTTGCCGTGCACATTGCTGAGAAACTCTCTGTTTCCAAAGACTGCTACCACTTCTGGATGACAGAGGGACACCTCTAGAACAGAACCAGAAAGTGGCAACCAGATCTGATGTGTAATTTCAAAGTAAAAGCCTATCAAAAAAGTCATTTCTATCTTTTCCCCCTAAGTGGCCGTGCACATTGCTGAGAAACTCTCTGTTTCCAAAGACTCATACCACTTCTGGATGACAGAGGGACACCTCTAGAACAGAACCAGAAAGTGGCAACCAGATCTGATGTGTAATTTCAAACTAAAAGCACTTCAAAATAGTCATTTTTTATCTTTTCCCCCTAAGTTGCCGTGCACATTGCTGAGAAACTCTCTGTTTCCAAAGACTGCTACCACTTCTGGATGACAGAGGGACACCTCTAGAACAGAACCAGAAAGTGGCAACCAGATCTGATGTGTAATTTCAAAATAAAAGCACTTCAAAAAAGTCATTTTTTATCTTTTACACCTAAGTTGCCGTGCACATTGCTGAGAAACTCTCTGTTTCCAAAGACTGCTACCACTTCTGGATGACAGAGGGACACCTCTAGAACAGAACTAGAAAGTGGCAACTAGATCTGATGTGTCATTTCAAAATAAAAGCATTTCAAAATAGTCATTTGTTATGTTTTTCCCACTAATTTGCCGTGCTCATTGCTGAAAAACTTTGTTTCCAGTGACTTCTCTCACTTCTGGGTGACAGATGGACACCTCTACAAGACAACCAGAAAATATCAAACATATATGATCTATAATTTCAAAATTAAATCCCTTTAAAATAACACATTTTTATTTTTATATACACAAATAAGTAGAAAATGTAAAGAGCTGCTTCACTCAATCATCTTATTTATATACAGATTTTTCTATAATCTCCTATACATGTACTACTTATATACAAACCAGATTTCAAAACAGGTGTGACACTAAACAATTTGTGAATAAAAACTGAATGCAATGATGTGGAGGTGGCAACATATAATATTTTATTCGTAATAGAACATAGATGGCAGATCAAAAGTTTAATCTAAGTAAATGTAACATTTTACAGGAGATATATGTTGAGTCAAAATTTCATAATGTCTATAAATCTCAAAAAAGTTGGAACACGGCCATTTTTACCACTCTGTGGCATCTCCCCTTCTTCTTAAAACACTCAGACGTCTGGGGACAGAGGACACCAGTTTCTCAAGTTTAGAAATAGGAATGCTCTCCATTCATGTCTAATACAGGCCTCTAACTGTTCATTCGTCTTGGGCCTCTTTGTTGCATCTTCCTCTTTACGATGCAACAAATGTTCTCTATAGGTGACAGATCTGGACTGCAGGCTGGACATTTCAGTAACTGGATCCTTCTCCTACGTAGCCATGATGTTGTGATTGCTGCAGAATGTGGTCTGGCATTATGTTGTTGAAAAATGCAGGGTCTTCCCTGAAGGAGATGAAGTCTAGATGGTAGCATATGTTGTTCTAGAACCTGAACATAGTTCTCTGCATTAACGGTGCCTTTCCAGACATGCAAGCTGCCCAGGCCACCAGCTCTCCTCCAACCCCAGACCATCAGTGATGCAGCTTCTGAACGGAGCGTTGATAACAACTTGGGTTATCCTTGTCCTCTCTGGTCCGGATGACATGGCGTCCCAGTGTTCCATAAAGAACTTCAAATCGTGTCTCATCTGACCACAGAACAGTCGTCCATTTTGCTTCATTTCATTTTAAATGAGTCCTGGCCCAGTGCAAACGGCTGAGCTTGTGGAGCTTAGAAATGGCTTCCTCTTTGCACTGTAGAGTTTCAGCTGGCAGCGGCGGATGGCACGGTGGATTGTATTCACTGGTGATACTTTCTGGAAGTAATCCCAGAGCCCATACTGTTGTTTCCATGACACTGGCATTCCTGTTTGAGGTGTAGTGACGTCTCCTCTGTCCCCAGACGTCTGAGTGTTTTAAGAAGAAGGGGAGATGCCACAGAGTGTTAAAAATGGCCGTGTTCCAACTTTTTTGGGATTTATAGACATTATGAAATTTTGACTCAACATATATCTCCTGTAAAATGTTACATTTACTTAGATTAAACTTTTGATCTGCCATCTATGTTCTATTACGAATAAAATATTATATGTTGCCACCTCCACATCATTGCATTCAGTTTTTATTCACAAATTGTTTAGTGTCACACCTGTTTTGAAATCTGGTTTGTATATAAGTAGTACATGTATAGGAGATTATAGAAAAATCTGTATATAAATAAGATGATTGAGTGAAGCAGCTCTTTACATTTTCTACTTATTTGTGTATATAAAAATAAAAATGTGTTATTTTAAAGGGATTTAATTTTGAAATTATAGATCATATATGTTTGATATTTTCTGGTTGTCTTGTAGAGGTGTCCATCTGTCACCCAGAAGTGAGAGAAGTCACTGGAAACAAAGTTTTTCAGCAATGAGCACGGCAAATTAGTGGGAAAAACATAACAAATGACTATTTTGAAATGCTTTTATTTTGAAATGACACATCAGATCTAGTTGCCACTTTCTAGTTCTGTTCTAGAGGTGTCCCTCTGTCATCCAGAAGTGGTAGCAGTCTTTGGAAACAGAGAGTTTCTCAGCAATGTGCACGGCAACTTAGGTGTAAAAGATAAAAAATGACTTTTTTGAAGTGCTTTTATTTTGAAATTACACATCAGATCTGGTTGCCACTTTCTGGTTCTGTTCTAGAGGTGTCCCTCTGTCATCCAGAAGTGGTAGCAGTCTTTGGAAACAGAGAGTTTCTCAGCAATGTGCACGGCAACTTAGGGGGAAAAGATAAAAAATGACTATTTTGAAGTGCTTTTAGTTTGAAATTACACATCAGATCTGGTTGCCACTTTCTGGTTCTGTTCTAGAGGTGTCCCTCTGTCATCCAGAAGTGGTATGAGTCTTTGGAAACAGAGAGTTTCTCAGCAATGTGCACGGCCACTTAGGGGGAAAAGATAGAAATGACTTTTTTGATAGGCTTTTACTTTGAAATTACACATCAGATCTGGTTGCCACTTTCTGGTTCTGTTCTAGAGGTGTCCCTCTGTCATCCAGAAGTGGTAGCAGTCTTTGGAAACAGAGAGTTTCTCAGCAATGTGCACGGCAACTTAGGTGTAAAAGATAAAACATGACTTTTTTGATAGGCTTTTATTTTGAAATTACGCATCAGATCTGGTTGCAACTCTCTGGTTCTGTTCTAGAGGTGTCCCTCTGTCATCCAGAAGTGGTAGCAGTCTTTGGAAACAGAGAGTTTCTCAGCAATGTGCACGGCAACTTAGGGGGAAAAGATAAAAAATGACTATTTTGAAGTGCTTTTAGTTTGAAATTACACATCAGATCTGGTTGCCACTTTCTGGTTCTGTTCTAGAGTTGTCCCTCTGTCATCCAGAAGTGGTAGCAGTCTTTGGAAACAGAGAGTTTCTCAGCAATGGGCACGGCAACTTAGGGGAAAAAGATAGAAATGACTTTTTTGATAGGCTTTTACTTTGAAATTACACATCAGATCTAGTTGCAACTTTCTGGTTCTGTTCTAGAGGTGTCCCTCTGTCATCCAGAAGTGGTAGCAGTCTTTGGAAACAGAGAGTTTCTCAGCAATGTGCACGGCAACTTAGGTGTAAAAGATAAAACATGACTTTTTTGATAGGCTTTTATTTTGAAATTACGCATCAGATCTGGTTGCAACTCTCTGGTTCTGTTCTAGAGGTGTCCCTCTGTCATCCAGAAGTGGTATGAGTCTTTGGAAACAGAGAGTTTCTCAGCAATGTGCACGGCAACTTAGGTGTAAAAGATAAAACATGACTTTTTTGATAGGCTTTTATTTTGAAATTACGCATCAGATCTGGTTGCAACTCTCTGGTTCTGTTCTAGAGGTGTCCCTCTGTCATCCAGAAGTGGTATGAGTCTTTGGAAACAGAGAGTTTCTCAGCAATGTGCACGGCAACTTAGGGGGAAAAGATAAAAAATGACTATTTTGAAGTGCTTTTAGTTTGAAATTACACATCAGATCTGGTTGCCACTTTCTGGTTCTGTTCTAGAGTTGTCCCTCTGTCATCCAGAAGTGGTAGCAGTCTTTGGAAACAGAGAGTTTCTCAGCAATGGGCACGGCAACTTAGGGGAAAAAGATAAAAAATGACTATTTTGAAGTGCTTTTAGTTTGAAATTACACATCAGATCTGGTTGCCACTTTCTGGTTCTGTTCTAGAGTTGTCCCTCTGTCATCCAGAAGTGGTAGCAGTCTTTGGAAACAGAGAGTTTCTCAGCAATGGGCATGGCAACTTAGGGGGAAAAGATGACTCTCTCTCTCTCTCTCTATCTATCTATATCTATATATATATATATCTATATATATATATATATATATATATATATATATATCTATATATATATATATATATATATATATATATATATATATATATATATATATATATATATATATATATATATATATAGTATTAGTTTTGTATTAGTTTCTCAGCATATATTATTTTGTGTTTGCAAATGATGCGGCTGGATTTGAGTGGCTCAAACATGGACCGGATGTGCGCTTTTATTGTGAAAGCAGCCCGTAAATGGGTGAACCATAATGTCTTGAGCGACCGCGCACTTGTATATTGTGTGCTGGGCCGGCTGGAGTCAGAGCCGGCTAGCTTTACCGCGGTTCAGTGAAGGCGTGACCATCATTAACTAAAGCATGGGTTTTACTTAACGCAGAGTTCTGAGGTTGCATTGGATTGTAAAAACGATGTAGACCTTGACTATTACATTAATTTGAATTATTTCCCTGGTGGTCACTGATTATGTGGTATTATTCATGGTACGAACTGCTTTTTAAAGTAATTTTTTTAATGTACATGTATCTTTACTTAGTGCAAAGAAAAGATTATCCAGTGATAGAAAATCACAGCTGCATACAATAAAGCACTGTTCCAGCCTGACTGTCTGCCATGCTTATGTTTCACCATTCAAACTCCTAAAGCAGGGGTGTCCAAAGTCGGTCCTCGAGGGCCGGCATCCTGCACGTTTTAGTTCTCTCTCTGGTGGTAGTATCAACCTTTTCAGCTTGTCAATGTTCCTCTTAGGCCTGCTAAGGAGCCATCATTTGATGCAGGTGCGTTAAATCAGGGAGAGAACTAAAACATGCAGGATGCCGAGGACCGACTTTGGGCACCCCTGTCCTAAAGGTTATTTTTTCTCAATCATAGTTCTGTATTTTTCTTAAAACACATTAATAAGTATGTAATACCAACCTTATTGCCTTGAAATAAAATAAATATTTAACTGTAATAACCTTACAGTAGTTATGCTGCTGCATTCACAGAGAAACAGATCCTACTTCTGTAACTGTAACAGTTATGGACATAAATGTGCGCAGCTGTGCTGAATCGAAATCTTTTTTTTTATCACCTTTCTTCTCCCTTGCATCGCATGTTTCGTAGATTACATCTGCGTGTACTGTTTACAATACTAACAACGCTGTCTGCCACACATGCGAGAACATAGTTCTGCGGGTGCTAAACATCAAAAATATTTTAGTCTAACTGACTGCACTGAGAGGTTTGACTCCCTCAGAATCTGTTATAATGGGTTTATCAAGGAGACACTACTCAGACTACTTGACCTGAACAATTTTGTGCTTATTTTTCTTGTGGATACTAGGACTGCGTAATATCAGAAAAATATGTAATCTTTACGTTTTTAACCACTGAAAATATCCACGTTGCTTTCTATGAGTTTTAGCATCTGACCTGCTAAAGGTATATATCAAGTGAGTTTATTAAGGGCACCAATAAATTTAAAATTGAGTGAATTTGTAGTTTAGCTGCAAAGAAAACGAAATGTAATCAAAATGTAAACATAAAAAATGTTTCAGTATTTGAATCTGGACAGTTTTGGGGATTACTTGCACTTTTTTTTTTACCTCCATTTTTGATTGTCTTAGTTTGACCTAGAACTGACACACTAAGTTTCCCATCCACAAAGGAGCCCCAGAAAAAAGCAGATAAAAAGCTGAAACTGGTTTGGTGTATTGATTAAATCTACATTATATTTCACATTAATCTGCCCTCCCTTTGTGTGAATGCGCAGACAAAATGTGAGCATTCCTTAAGGAAAATAACACCAGTGGTACTGAAAATGTTGGTTTTAATGATTATAATTGTAGTTTAAAACAATTTGGTGTTTGTTTAATTGTTGCCCGTTCCTCATTGTTAAGTATATATGTGCAATTAATCATTTTTTATTTTATTTTTATAAAGGGTGATGACTTCAAAGGATTTGAAGCTGACAAAAGAAATGCTGCAGAATCTGTGACGTCGCAAAAAAATTCTTCCAAAGGTGAACCGTTTTGAAATTTAAAACTGTACAGAAGAAATTAAGTAGATGTTAGATGAATTGTTTTTCTACAAGAAATATCATTTTATTTATTTATTTACTTTTTTGCAGTCGATGCTGTCAGCACAAAATCTAGGAGAAAAAGTGAGAAGCCACCACAAAAAGTGCCAGCAGTTGATGAGGCTGTCCCACCTGATCCTGTGAAAGATGTGAAAGCTCTGGAGGAAATACATGACATATCTCTTGAGACAAAACCAGCGAAGGATTCGAAGAAAACTCCAAAAGGAAAAAACACTATGGACCAAGGGTCAGCCAAGAGCAGAGCTTCAGGAGCAGCACCGAGGATTACAATAAAGTTGGTGGCCAAAAAGAAAGTGAAAACTATAAAGGAGCCCCAGAAAAGGGCAGATAAAAAGTTGAAACTGAAAGATGTGCAGGACCAGCCCGATGTTAAGGACATTCAGGGTGATCAGATTTTAAGCGCTCACATCAAGTTAAAAACCGAATCTTATGACGATGAACTCAACACTGGGGACAAAGGAGTGCCGACCATACCTACGAGGAGGCGTGGGAGATCTGCCGTTAAGGTAGCAGAGCCTGTAAGTCAGACTACTGCCAAAGTTGTGGTTGATGACCAAAAATCAAAAGAGAAGGAACTGACCAAGGTTAAGGACAGCGGATCTATAGAGCAGAAACTGAACTCAAAAGACTTAAAGAAAAAGCAAGTAGCCCCACTGCAGGGTTCTGAGGTTAAAAAAGTGACTCGTAGAAGCACAAGAGTTGCTAACGAACTCTCTAATAACTTAACAGACAGTGTACCTGAAACAGAAAGTCTGACTAAACCCGCTACTGTTCTGGACCAGCTCAAGTCAGAAGTTTCACAAAAGGCTGAGGCCAAACCAGTGGTGAGGAGAGAAGGTCGAAGGCAAAGCAGAAGGCTAAATAAAGATATTACAGTGCCAGAAAACCAAGGCTCATTAGCCACAGAATCTGAAAACCTACCTACACATGCCAGTGAAAGTTTGCCTGTTAAAACTGAGGAAATGAGGGTCCCAAGCATAAAGTTAATAAAGACCAGAAATCCTAAATATGACGCACAGGCCAGCGGGAAAACTTCATCTCGAAAGAAAAAACGGAGAAAATATATTTGGACTTTAGCCTTAGTCAAAATTGGAAGTCAAACCCCACGGGCAGAAGATACTCTCAAGGTACAAACAGAGACTGTGAGCCAAGTGGATAAGACCCCACCTAGTGACACCGGTGTAAAGAAGATCACAAAGGGACGAGGTAGAAAATCAAAACAGGAATGTGCAGCCCCACTGGAAAGCATGCAAAATGTTGAAAAGGATCCTCAAAGCATCCCTGATTTGGAAACGTCAAGTTTACAAGTGCAGCCTGAAGCAGATCCTGCGCCTGAAACTCCCACGCAAGAAATCACTAAAGCAGATTGCGGGAAGGTACCACCTCTTCAGATTAAAAAGGTTTCATCTCCTGGCAAACATAAAAGCTCAAAGCCGTCTTTTCTGATTCAGCAGGTTAGCCCGGTGCCTGAAAACAAAGAGGAAAACCTGAAAGATCCACCAGAGGTGCAAGAGGATAAGTCGTCTCTACAGGACACAGAGACCACTCCTTCTAGAAGGCTAAGAAGAAGGATGTCAAGCCTCGAGTCACCACAGAAGAAATCTGTCAGCAAAAAACCTGCGACCACTCGGAAACGAAGGCTAAGGAAAAGTCCCCAAGAAGAAGAAAAGCCGCAAGTGGAAGCTGAAGTTCCCTCTCAGGTTTCTACTGAGGAGTCCGCTCCTCAAATTCTTCCCATAAACTCATGTCCTAATTTAGTCGAAGATCCACCACAGGTGACCAGTTTAAACTCCTCCGAAGTTCTTGAAAAGGAAAGTCCAAAAGCCGCCGACACTCCCTCACAAACAGCAGATGAAGTCTGTCCACAGTCATTGGAAAACAAACTGGAACCACAGATTGAAGAGGCCAAACCATTGGCTGTGCCTTCCATACCCAGAAAACTTAGAAATAATAAACAAGCAAAGAAGAAGAAGTCTGTTAAAAAGCAGAAGGCTGAGAAGGCTGTTGTTTTGCCTGACACCACAGCAGACTCAGTCCCTGACACGGTTGACTTTATTAACATGGAGCCTATTCAAATGGAAAATGTTGAGCCTGTAGCTGAAGAGGTGAGCAAGGTAGTGGAGGAGAGAGCAGAAGCAGAATCTGAGACCAAACAGGAGCCTGTTCTTGTAGAAGAAAAGGAAAAGGAGATACAACCAACGGTAAAAGAGGAACCAGACATGCAGTCTATAGACAGTCAGCAATTGGGAGAAGGTCAGCAATTGGGAGAATGTCGGCAATTGGGAGAAGGCCAGCAGTTGGGGGAAGGTCAAAAATTGGGGGAAGGTCAACAATTGGGGGAAGGTCAACAATTGGGGGAAGGTCAACAATTGGAGGACAGTCAGCAAATGGGGGAAGATCAGCAATTGGAGGAAAGTCAGATGTTGGGGGACAGTCAGATGTTGGGGGAACGTCAGCAGTTGTTGGACACTGAGAAGATTCTGGACAGTCAGCAGCCAGTGGCCACCTCAGATCAAACAGGTGAACTAATATCATCCAAGAAATCTTCCAGAAAACTAAAAAAGAAACGCAAATCCTTAATTGGTCAACGCCAAAAGCACAGGCACAGAGGCAGAGATGGAAAGTTTGCCCCGCTTAAATCCCCTGAAGGTGAAAGTACTTTTGACGCTGACGATGACCCTTCTCTGCTGCTGGCGGCTCCCGTCCCATCCCAAGGGTCTACACTCATCGGAGTACAGAAAAAGTACAAAAAGAAGCACACAAGCCTGCCTTTTGTTGGAGCTAAGAAGTCCAAACCCCAGTCTAAAATCATTTCCCACCTGATTGAAATGGGAATGGAGAAAGATAACTTGAAGCAAGAAGAAGCAGACACTCCAGTGGACTCGGGACAGCCGGATGTTGTCAGTGTTCAGCCTTGCAAGTCAAAGTTTGTAAAAAACATCAAGCACTTCATTATGCCTGTTGTAAGTGCAAGATCCTCTCGAGTGATCAAGACTCCACAGAGGTTCATGGATGATGTCGGGATGTCCGTGTTGCCTCGAAGGCACTCTCCGAAGAAGGGTTTGCAGCTGGGCCTGAACATCCGTCCGGGGAAGAGGCGAGACGATGGGGCAGAAAGGCCGTTGTCTCCCATCTTTCCAATTGATGACGAGGATATTTTGAGTGAAGCTCAGCTGGATGTTGATCTGTTTTCAGCTCAGGACCTGGAGGACAGCATCGACTTGGCCGATAGCCTGTTTTTTGACTGTAAGAGTGAGAAAAATGAAAAGAAGAAGCCTTCCCTGAAGAACTCGAGTTTCAAGTGGAATCTCCCTGAAGATTCCTGCGAGGAGTTATATACACTGGATAAAGCCCCAGAGAGCAAATGTGAGGATCTGTTTTTATCTCCCCCAGTGGATAAGCTCCCAGAACCATCGTCGGACCTCTTGGACGTTCTGAAAAAGAAGAGTCCACCCAAATTTACCAAGCAGGCGGCTCACCTGAAGATTTATCAAAGGCTGAAGAAGCCCATTTTGGGACTTCCAAAAGGCAAACTCACACAAGAGCTCGACCCTGTGAGTAAACCCGCTCTGCCTCCGGTTGATTTAGCTGAGGGACTCGACGACGAGGTCATGAGCATCAGTCTGAGACAGCGGGACACAGGCGCAGACAAGGAAAAGTCCAAGATCAAGATCGAAGACCTGGATAGTCCAGGAGTGGTGAGAAAGGTTTCAGTCAGTCTTCGGTCTCCTAATTCTGTTGCATTGAAGCCATGCACAGAGGGAGCGTTGGCAGTGAAAGACACTGCCCTGCGGGACTCAAGTAAGACGATCATAATTAGACACGATTCTGATAAATATTCAAAATAAAGGCGTTTAACAGAGCACTTATGGTTTTGTTTTCACAGAAGCGCCGTCGTCGGTACAGAAGTCGGGCGCAGTCGAAGGCGTTCCTCCTGGGCACATAGAGAAGGGAGCGCCACAAAGGGCACGCCTCACTAGTGCAAATAAAAAAATGTTGAATCTCCTCAGGAAAGCAAAGGTTCAACTTATTAAAATCGACCAGCAGAAACAACTCAAGTCTTCTGGGGTAAGGTTAAAAATCACAAATAAAATTTTTAGCATAAAGAGATGGTTTATATTTGTGCATTTAAGCAAAAAATTACAATACAGTCAAAAAGTTAAATTATTTCAGTAATTGAGCTTAATAACTGAAACTCGTATAGATTCACTACGCTGATATATTTCAATTGTTTATTTCTGCTAATTAGTTTTTATGAGTGGAAGTTCAAAATTCACTGTGCTATTCAATCTAGAAAAGTATAAAATTTGCTTTTATCATTTTCCATGTAAGGAAAAATCAAACATTATTTTTTCCATACAAAATTTTCCTTTTTTTCCCCTATTGGACAAGTCTAATCACGCTTAATGAGCACTGTGGTTTTGTCTCATTGATCTGCTGTGTGTTCTTCCACTTACAAAGTATCACCTTGATTTCAAAGAGAACCATTGGACCACATGTTTTGTGTTTGGACAAGCTTAAATTGAGGTTGCTCTCTGCTAGTTGGTTTTAATTTTGGTGTTAAATGCTCTTGTTGCTCACAAGAAATCTTGAAACTTGAATTTGGAATAGTATGGAATGGGTTTTGGAATAAGAAATGTGTGAAAATTCTGATGATTACGGCTTACAGAAGATAAAAAGAAACTATTTTTAACATCTCAGAAAATTAGAATGTCAGAAGATAAAGAAGGAATTTTAATTAGGCAAGTCAGCCTACATAAGTAAGTCCATGTACTGTTCAATATATACTCGATGTTTGCATCAGTGCGGCATAGGATGGATGTGATTGTCCTGCAGCTCTGTTCAGGTGTAATGGAAGCCCAGGTTGCTTTGAAAGCTGCATTTAGCTCATCTGGGTCTAGTGCCTCTTGAAAATACTACAGATTCTCTTTAGAGATTGAGTCAATTCAGTTTAGTGATATGAAGGTTATTAAATCATATGTCGGTGCCGTTGACTGTGTGGATAAGCGCTCAGCCCTGCTGGAAAATAAAACCCAGCAACTATATAGTTTGTCAGCAGAGCGAAGCATTGAGTGCTCTTCAATTTCCTCTTAGACCTTTGGACTTGAGGAAACGGTGGACTAACCCCAGCAGGTGACATGAGTTTGCAAATTATTATTGAGATAATTGTAGCCCGTCGTCGTCTCTTCATACCGATTTTAGTGTTGCATTTATCTCTGTTGTGTGTGTGCCCCTTTATAAAACATGTTTTCACTTAAATGTCCATCAGTATGCTTGACTGCTGTGTACAACCAGCTTCTTTAGCAATAACACTTTGAGGCCTCCTGGTGGAGGATGCCAGTGACTGTCTGCTGGACAGCTGTCAAGTCGTCAGTCTTCACAATTCTTCTGCTGGCTACACCATTACATTTGTGTTTTAAAATATAAATTATTGGCCATTATCTAAACAAAATGCTTAGCAATTGTCAAAAAATATCAGACCCAAAACCTTGAGTTACAATTTCTCAATTCTGGTTCTCAGGCCCCCCCTGCCTTGCATGTTTTAGGTGTTTCCCTTCTGCCACACACCTGGATTGAATTTTGTGGGTGATTAACAGCCTTCTGCAGTTCTTGATGGCTGCAGAAGAGGTCATGCTATCATTTGAATAAGCTGTTCTGGAATAGACGTCTGAAACGCGCGGAGCAGGTCCGCCTGAGGACTGGAATTGAGAAGCACCGAGTTACATCTTTCGCATTAACATTCTAAATTTGAATTTGCCCTTGTAGGATTCAGATCTGTTTATTTCAGACTGATCCAGTTCGTTCCAGTTTTGTTCAATGATAGATCCTAGACCCCACAGTACGATTATTTGAAAGTACAACTACTTAATTTCATGTATTCCCACCTGTTGAAGACGAATCCTGTATTCCTGATTAACAGAAGCAGATGTCTTGTTTGAGCCGATGTCTTGTTTCTTTATTTCTCTCGCAGCTGTTATCCGGTCCTGCTGGCTCCAGATCTCAAGAAATCGCTTTTAAAAGACAGAGGAGGAAGCAGAGGGCGCAAGTTCCTCGTTCCGAGGTTCCTCTCAAGACCGAGCAAGTTCAAGGACAAGTGAGTCCTCGGATCAATACGCCTGATGGGGACAAGCATCGATCCGTCTTAAAAGTGTCTGGTTCTACCCACCCTGTTGTTTTCTCCTCAGCCGCAGCTCATCTCCCCCTTATGCCAGGAGTTTCGCCGAGCAGGAGGTCCGCGGATCAAGCACGTGTGCCGCGCCGCCTCCGTGGTACTGGGCCAACCCCGAGCCATGGTCGCTGACGACATTCCCCGACTGAGTGCCTTGCCTCTACATGAAAGATCTGGCATCTCCCCGTCTGCTATCACTAAAGGTTGTCATGATTATGATCGTCGGCATTTTGTTTCATAGGATGCTGTCTTGATTCCTGTGAATGTAGTGTTGTAAATTTAGAAGTTAATTTTTCTCCTTTTTAGTTATTTTGAACAGCTTAGATTGTATGACTGGGTTTAAAGTGACTGAAATAATAAGAGTGATGACTAATTTTAGCAAAGTAGTGCATGTCCTTTTATGAAATGACCACCATTATTTGGTTTAATAAAATCAAGTATGTTTTTTTTTGTTTTTTTTTATATGAACTGCGAAGAAACACACACTTTAAAGAGCTAAATTATTAGTTCCCAGAAGGCTCTTTGACATGCACGGTGGCTCTTAATAACAATGATCAACGATTACATGAAGCTTAGCATTATTCGTACATACAAATGTAACAAAAAGACCAATTTTGTTTGGTATTCCTGTATGTTTTTATGCAGTATCTGCATATAATAGACCCTGATGGTACAAGGGCGGAAAAACTTTTTGATTTATATCATTTTATTTTATTTTTGTCATTAGGGTACAGACATTGCACACTTTCCATTTTGACAAATATAAAACATTCAGATAATGAAAATGCAATAATTTTCTATTTTAGAAAAAAAAATATATCTTAACAGGTATTTTTAAACTTGGTAGCATATCTTCCGCCCTCCCCCAAGTGTTTCCTTTGGGTCTCTAAGCAAATAGGTTCAGCATAACAAAAGGCAATATATATCTTTTTCGCTTGTGAAAGGTTATGACCTCTTGATTTGTTTCTCTTGTCGCAGATATTGGGTCTCCATCAGAGTCGGACAGCCCAAGCCTGTCGGATCCAAAGGCAATAAAGTCGAAAAAGCCGTCCAGTTTCGCAAAGAAGAAGGGGCTCGGGCCATTCGGGTACCGCTCTCGAAGGTGCGGCGTTTGCAAAGGCTGCAACCACGAAGACGACTGTGGGAAATGCATCAACTGCCTCGACAAGCCTAAGTTTGGCGGCCCCAACACCAAGCGACAGTGTTGTGTGTAAGTTTAGCATAAATGTGTGACTGTTGGTTTATGGTCTTCAGAAATAATTGTTTTCTTTTTCTTGCTTTTTACCCCTAGGTATAAGAGGTGTGATCAGATTGAAGAGAGGAAAGCACGGAGACTGAGCGGCAGAGTGGCTCCTAAAAGTATTTTGCCGCTTTATTTTGCAAACCAAAAGATGTTTTGTATTTATTTCTTTTTTTTTCTTTTTTACCATGCACTGTCCGTTGCAATGCTTGTTAACTTTGCTTTTCTGCTTGGGTAAGGTTCGTCTAAGCGGAGGCGGTCATCTCTCAGCGGGGGGTATTCAAGCAATGACGAAGGGAACGAGGGCGGCGGGGACTCGCCATCTGGTCCCAACACAGACGGCCACAGTCCGTCAGTAAGGAAGCAGCCAAAGCGTGTGGTGAAGCCTCGAGTCTATTTTGACCTGGTGGATTATGACTCTGATCTCGACGACAAAGCTTTATCTAGCTCTGCCTCACCAGCAAGGAGGAGGGGAGCAGGAACGCGCTTCAACCAAGGTAGCCTGAGATTCAGCAAACCACCAACTTGTAATAACAGCAACGGTTGCTCTATATTGTGGTTTCTTCAAATTTCTCGCAAATTTTCTTCTGTTATAAAGACTTTGTCTCCCTGGACGGATTCTTTGAAGACTTTTCGGATGATGAAGTCAGACACCGTAAATCCAGTTCACATCGGGTACCACAGGTTCGACGGAAGCCTGAGAAGGTGAGCAATAAGAATCCAAACTCTCAGATCGTCTCTGGGCTACAGTAGGCGGCTCTTTTGGAGGCTTCATCCAGGTTAAGACTAGAACATTTGGTTTTGGAGGCTGAATCTAACTGCTGATGTGAGATGTTTAACCAGATGAGTCAATTTGGCGTGCAACAGCCAACAACTCAGTAAAGTGCGTTAAAGTAAGCAAATGTCGTATTTCAGCAAACATGCACACTGCTTACACATGAATATATAATATAATATACATTTCTTTTGTACGTTTCCACCACATAAAAGTCTTAAATTTGTGTTGGTGAAACCTGCGGAAACCCTGTGACGATCATTTACACAGGAAGTTGAGGTAAAAGGTTGTGTGCCACCAATGATCTTCCTGTGTGAAACGTACTGAGAACAGAACATTTCTGTCAGAGTAAATGCCTGATATGAAAGTGAAAGCAACTTAACGAGCTAAACGCCATAGAGGTTTAAGTCAATAAGTGAATTGATCTTATTTGACTGGTTACTGCATCTTTACATTGTCCTTTCTCAGTAGATGTTTGGTGGCACATCACCTCCTATGTCTACTTCCTGTCTGTTTTTGTACAACCCCCAAACAAATGTAACTATGGTTTTAATCTTCAAGATGGTTAAAAAAAAAAAAACTACTTTGGTTCTGACCTTTGTGTCCAAAATTCTGAATTTACACTAAATACAGTCGCCCAATAATAATCAACTGCACATTTGGTATTAACAGTTTTTGACCTCTGTGATAAAACCCTATTTCAGAAACTGTCCCTTTAAGGCTTAATTACAGCCTGAAAGGTCTTTGGCTCTCAATGGTTGCCACTGAACTTTGGATTTTTGATTCACTTTAATACAATTTTTACAGACAAAGCAGAAGTTTCTGAATGACTTCAACTCTCTAGTCATATTTTTAAAAAAATGTTATTAAAGGCAAGTTTTATTTTAAAGAAAAAAGAAAGGAAAAGAGAAAACATGTTCCAGTCTCTGTTAATGTTGGCTTTCTCTCTCAGGCTCTTTCATCTCAGGCTCCCTTGGAGCAGACTCCTCCCAGTGTCCTGGCTGCCCTTGCTCACGGATTTGAACAGCGAGAAGTCGAGTCTTCTAAACCAAGTCACAAAATCAGAGTGGACTTTAAGGTTGAGACAAATTTCTTCTTGCAGTACAGTATTAATTTTTTTTTCCCAAGAATAAGCTTCTTATATTTGCTGTCTTTAAGCAGCTTCTATTCCACACAGGCTGTTACAGAATGTAAATATACAGGTACATGTTAATTGATTCAAAACGTAAAATGCGTATATAAATTGATTAAGCAGAAGGATCTATTTTAACCTTTTTATTTTTGTGAATTCTGAAGGCTAATTGAAAACCCTAAATTCAGTTTCGTTAGAGCAGAAATAAAACTCCGTCCATGTCTTGTGGAGGATTTGAGCTCCATGCTTGGTTGCAGCGCTCAGCCAACTTGACAACATATAAATTGTCTGTAAAAGTTTGATCAGGTGAATTTGACATCTGATTGGTCATTAGCCTGGTCATTAACCAGGTGTTGGTGTGTTATTGCTGGTGGGAGCAGGTTCTAAATCCTGCTGGAAAATGAAAGCCGCCTCTCCAGAAAGCTTGAACGGCTGTTGAAGTTCCTGGTAGGCTGCCATGCTGACTTTGGACTTGATGAAAGGCAGTGGACCGGTTCCAACAGATAATGTGGCTCCCTGAGTTATCACTGACTGGAAGCTTCACACTCGACCTCAAACAGCTTTGATTGTCTTTCTCTCCGCTCGGGCTCTGGAGCTCTGGGGCTCTGGGACCTTGATTTCCAAATGAAATGTAAAACTTTCTTTCTTTTTAAAATTTTCCCACTGTTCCCAGTCTTCTTCAGCTTTGGTATAAAGCATGTTGAGCCATTCCTGCTTCAGGAATGGCCTAACATGTCCAGCAGGCCATAGCTTGTTAATCTACCCCAGACTCTTGAAGGAGCTTTGCTTCACAATCCTCGCAGGGCTCCAGTTATCTCTAGTGCAGATGGACCTTTTGCTACCTTACTTTTTCCTCCCAATCAACTTTCCGTTGCTATAGAAACAGTCTCTTCGACAACTTCTAAGTCAGCAGTTCTCCCCAAGATTATGTTACAGGTGAATATTGAGATTCACCTGTAAAATCCAGTGAGCAAGATAATGCTATTTAGTTTGTACCCAGTAGGGGTCAGTATTTGCTTTCAAATGACCAAATGATCGACTTCAGGACTTCTCCTGAAAACAAAATAGGAAGTATATTCTAGTCCAGGGGTGGGCAACTCCAGGCCTCGAGGGCCGGTCTCCTGCAACTTTTAGGTGTGTCTCAACTTCAACACACCTGAGTCAAATAATGAGGTTGTTAGCAGGACTCTGGAGAACTTGACTGCACTTGGGAGGTGATTCTGCTGTTGGATTCAAGTGTGTTGGACCAGGGAGACATCCACGGGTTGCAGGACACCGGCCCTCCAGGACCAGGATTGCCCACCTCTGTTCTAGTCTGATAGAAACAATTTAGCAAACAAATGCTTTAACTGGACTGAACCCTTACGTAATATGTGTTCCTGTTGGTCAGGGGCGAGTGCTGCACTTATAACAACCGTAATTGTTTCTGTTTATTGTCTCACCTTCAGGAGGACTGTACCTTGGAGAACGTCTGGAATATGGGTGGTTTAAGTATTTTGACCTCTGCACCTGTCATGCCTCCCTACGTCTGCTTCCTTTGTGCCAGTAAAGGACAACATGAGGTGACTGCTCAGTGCTTTCTGCTCTGTTTAAATTTGCAAAGGGGAAACTGTTATCCTCTGTGTGCGCTGATAAACATATGTCAGCTGTGTTTTACGTTGACATGCTCACGGTATTGGCGAACTTTCCTTTGAAGGGAGTGTACCTTTTTTTTTTTTTTTTTTGCAGATGTTGTACTGCCAAGTATGCTGTGAACCCTTCCACCAGTTTTGCCTTGAACCCGCGGATCGCCCATCGGAGGAGAATAAGGAAAATTGGTGCTGCAGGCGCTGCAAGTTCTGCCACGTGTGTGGAGGGAAGAACAAACTCTCCAAGGTACCGAGTGATGGAAATGCTTAATTAGCTGCTGAAATTCTAATAAGACCATTTTCCCATTGTGTGTCCTTCACATTGTTTTCACAGCCTTTACTGGAGTGTGATCGATGCCAGAACTGTTATCATGCTTCCTGTTTGGGACCAAATTATCCCAAGCAAAACAAGAAGAGGAAGGCCTGGGTGTGTTTTCGAAAGCTTTGTTTATAAGACTTTTAGTTTTTGTTTTTCTTTCCAGCTAATATGATGTTTTCCTGTAGGTTTGTACAACCTGCATCCGATGCAAAAGCTGCGGCGTGACACCAGGAAAGACCTGGGATACTGACTGGAACCATGACAAGGGCCTCTGTCCAGACTGTTCAAACCTCTTCGACCAGGGTGAGCGGGGAGTTGAACTCTGCCAGCACATTGATCGATTATTTTAACCAGCTGCTGCTTTCAGTCATAATCATTCATGTTGTTGATTATGTGTCTTTGTTTGTTTGTTTTCTTTCAGGTAATTACTGTCCAATCTGCTTCAAGTGTTACGAAGACAACGACTACGATAGTCAGATGATGCAGTGCGGCTCCTGTAACCACTGGGTACACGCCAAGTGTGAGGATCTAACAGGTGATTTTTATTGGATGAAATAATATTTTAGTGTTTATAAACGATACTCATTGTCATAGACTGTGCCTTGCCTCAAACTATGTCATGTTTTTTTTAAAGCTATGACTTCAAACCTACTGTATTTTACTGGGATTTTGTATGATTGACTGAGAATAATAGTGCTTGATTGTAAAAAAAAATAATTTTCCTTGCTAAGGAAATTTTGAAACGGTGCCAGTATTTTGCAGAACTACTGTTTGCAGCAGTTAAAGCATCAGTTTCCTTGGCGTATGTCTCCATAAAACTGTTGTTTTGAGACCATTTTCACATTATTAATAGAGGGATTATTTATAAACGCTGCAGATGCATGCTCGACTTAACTGCAAAAAGAGGGAAATTGGAGGGAAAACGAAGATGTAGCTGTATCCAGGGAGGCAGGCGATGAACTGAGCCTTCAGAAATTAAAAATGCAGCGGGTTGATCAAGAGACGCTGCGCTAAAGATAAAACCTCTGACAGCAGCAGACGTGGTGAAGCTGCATGCTGGAGTTGCGCTGGGCGAAGAGAGGTGATTTGCGCTCGCTGGGAGTTGCAAATTGTTTTATTAGCCTAATCGTAAATAGTTTAGTTAGAATAATGTATAGTTGCCAGCATTCTGACGGTGAGATGCACAGTAGAGTGGCTGCTGACGCAACGTAACGTCGACTGGCAATCCCTCCATCGATAATGATATGATAATGCAAGTTCACTCATCACAAACCAATAAGCGTTCTTTCCCCACTCGAACTGGAAGATATTTTAAATATCCAAGATAAAACGCGACGACCAAAAATAAGAAATGAAATGTAAATTAAAACCACACTCAGCTATAGCTATAAATAAAATGGATTATGAAGTCTCTGTAGACAGATTTACCCTTCAAAATGCATCAATCATCTGAATGGAAATGATCAAGCTCATTTTAATTCATCGTGCAATCGTGACGGGCTTGGTGAACGTCCGTTTTAAAGTCATTCTGCAGTGGATTAGAAAGCTTGGTCTGGACTTTGACTAGGCTATTTTGAAATGGCAGTTGGTTGAGAATGTTAGGAGCGGTCGTGAATTTACGGATACCTTTGCAAGACACAGAGGATGTTTAAACTTGACCCCGATTTACTGGTAAACCCTTTCAGACGAGCTGTACGAGATCCTGTCCAGCCTGCCAGAAAGCGTGGTGTATTCCTGCCGGCCGTGCAGCGTCACCCAGCCCAGCGCCTGGAGGGAGCTGCTGTACATTGAGCTCAGAGCCGGCGTGGAGAAGGTGTTGGCTTGCCTGCTCTCCTCTACTCTCACCCAGCACCTTGTCACATGCTCTCAGGTAGTGGACCAAACTTCCCCTCCTTTATTAGTGAAACATGTGACAACAAAGGGCTTTTTTTTTAATTTTACTTGAGCTTAAAATATCTTTAAATTTCAATTGTGCTAGACTGTTTCTGTTCTGGAAAAGGGGAGCTATAATTGGTAGGTGGACAGAAATGCCACTGAAACCTGTGAATGTATTGGTTTCATATGTGCAACGGTTTTCTGTTTCAGTGTGAAAAGTGGGTTGACCCCGACAGTGGAGTTGAAAACCAGCCGGCCTGTGACCTCAGAGCTGTCGGCAAAAAGTTTGACAAAGGCCTGTACACCACCCTGGTGAGTACAGAAGTCATTTTTTATGACTTTTTTAATGTCAACATTTAAGTCTGTTGAAATTCTTGGCAACTGTACGGCTGTTACCCAGAATATAAAGATCAGATGCTTTCGAAGGCGGAGGTTCTCTTCCTCTTCCACAAAGTTCATCTGGTTCTGACCTGTATCCGTAACCATGACCTGTAAAAGGCATGACTATCATCTGCAGAATTGCAGAACTGATGAATAAAAACTTTTCATCAGTTTTTTTTTTTTTTTTTTTTTTTTTTGCTCTTTAAAAATAACCGTGTAAGTGTAAGCACATATGTTAAAATGTGCTTACACAACCATGACTCTGTGGGATTTTCCACTTGTCAGTGTTATACATTCGACTGTTTTTTTTTTGTTTGTTTGTTTTTTTTGGTGGTTTAATTTTGCCATCAACATCTTAGGATTGCAAAGGTTTTTCTTGACACAACTCTTGACAACTTGTCCAAACATCTTGGACTTCTGTTTTCCCTCAGAGCTTAAACCCTGAACATAATGAGTTCTGTGAAGTCAGAGGGTTTTTGGGGTATTTTGCATTACATCTGGGACTTTTCTACGATGAAAAGGTGGCTTTCTCATGGAAACATCTGCAAATATTTTCTTCTCGTTGCCTGCTTTTCAGTTCATGGATGGCGGTCCCCCTTTCAGATCCTAAAAAAAAAAAAAAATGTTGTGGAGTACTTAGTCTTTCATGTGTTGTGTTTTTTTTTTTTTTTTTTTGAACGAACAATGGCACAGAACAATGCTTACATTTGTTTTATTCGTAATTAGTTTTTCAGGTGACTATTCTTCTACTATGACCAATACCTTCAACATCTTACCTGTAGTTTTGGGTTTTTTTTCCCCCCCAAGTTGAACATAGAGGAAGAAGAAGAAGAAGAAGAAGCGCATTTAACTTAGTCATATTATAAAAACTGGTTGTGTAAAACAAAAAAGTTTGTTGTGTAAACATCATTATGATCATCATTTACAATCATCATCATATGATTTATAATCATGGGATTAGAAATGGCATCATAATCTCTGTGTTTGGGGCTCGCCAGCTTTTTTTTTTTTTAGATCCTCACATTCCTCTAACCCAGTGGTTCCCAAACTTTTTCTGCCCCCTCACCTCCATGGATTACCAATAGCTGTCTGGTTGAACGATGTATGTGAGCTGCGAGGGGTGTTGGAGGGGGGGGGGGATCTTTTTATCTTTTTTGGGGGCAAAATGAATGTACTGTACGTAGTTGAACATAGACAACATCATCAGTAGCTACTTGTTAAGCTTAAAGTGCTGTATTGATATTAGCTAGCTAGTCATCATTTAGCTAACATTACCTGCATCCAACAGCTTTACTCAACTCAGTGTTAGTTTGGTGGAAAAACTGTGAAAAGTTCTTTGCGTTTTGCTGGTTTGCTGCCGTGATTCTAACACAAACCCACTTTGGTCACCAAATTGTTCCACAGTAACGAAGGATGTTTAATATCAGCGGAAGTAGATTGGATTTCAGGAACAAATGTGACGCACGTTTAAGTCGAGTCAAGTCAAGTTTATTTGTATTAAAAGGTAGATCAATATAATTTACATTGCAAAGTAAAGTAATAGTGTGAAAACAGTGCAGCAATCAATGCAACTACAGATAAAGTAGTTGACTGACTTTAGATTGTTCTTCTTTAGGTCCAAAGATAATAACTTCATTTTAGTCTCATTTAAATTTAATGTTGAGTTCAAACTCTGAAAGAAGAGAGAAGTTTCTTCTACAAGAGCAAGAACAAGGTTCTTCCTGTCAGGTGTATTTCATACTTAAAACCTACTTAAAACTGTGCCGCACCTGCGTAGCGGAGCTATGCAGGTCACTGCCGCACCTTCACTGTGCGGCAGTGAAGGCCTCCTTCACTGCCGCACAGGTGTAAACCCAGTGTGAGCGTCGTAGCGCTCATGTTGCGTTTAAAAGCGGCTCGGAAAAACAGGTTACGACATGTTAACAACGGATTAAACAGTTTTAACTGCTGATAAAAGTGACAGAGGACACAGATATGGGAAGTGTGGAAGACCCTACTGTATCAAATTGACAGAGGAATAACAGAGAGTTGGCCATTCTAAGGTAAAAACCCAGCGCATACAGCATTCATGATTTTTTTTTTGTTTTTTGTTTTTTTCATCCAGACTGCTTTCCGCGTCCCCCCCCTCCTCTCCTGCAATGGCACCCCACAGTTTGGGAACCTCTGCTCTAACCTAATACAGACTGTCTCAGCTGCTAAGCTCATGGAAAACACTTCATAAGTTGTTGTTTTTTTTATTTATGTACTCACTCTGATGCATGACAATCCAGTTCAGATGTGACATTACATATTTTATAATAAAACAGATTTAGATTGATTGATGCGTCGAATGATCTGTAAAATGGCCCTTTGGAGACTGAAGCCACAATGTGAATAATTGCTCCATTTGGTGATTTATGCAAGAGACGGTCAATGAAGCCTACGTTTATTGTTTTGTTTTCATATGTTCTGAATGTTAAGAATTTTAATGCGTGTCCATAAACTCTAAATGGTAACATCCGTGGCTAAGTGAGTTCTGGTGGTGTTGTCTTGAATAGAAAATGTTCCACGAAGATGTGGTTCAGGTGATACGAAAAAGGCTGGAGCAAGAAGACCATCTCCCAGAGGAGCAAAGACCCACAGCCCTGGCGCGCTCCTACTACCTGAAGGTACTGCAAGTCGCAGAGTTCACTTCAGTTTCCCCAACCGTACACAGAGGGGGATTTGTTTTGCACTTGAAGCAAAAAGGCCCGTATTGTTGTGCTTTTGTGCAAAAAATTAAAATGTTTTCTTTTTAGCTCCTTGAAGAGGTGTTTAACTGGTTCAACAGCCAAGACCCAAAGTTGTGGAACCTTTCTACCAAAGACGTGCCAGCGTGAGTGGTGATCATATATTCCTCATCATAAATTGGCACTTTAAAACAAGACTTATTTTCTTCAGTCTTCATGTATTGGTGTCTGTTCATTTCAGTATTTCCACAGCTGCAAGTTGAATTTGAAATGTTTTTGGTCTCTGTTCAGAGGGATGCTGTCGACGGCTGTTCACCCTCCAACGACAGAGCACGTTTATGCCCAGTGGCAGGAGAGGAAGGAGTCCAGGCCTCCGCTGGGCCTTCTTCAGGATGACAATGGACAGCAAAGCTTGGACATAAAGGAGGAGGACGCAGCTACCCCCATGTCAGGGGACCTGGCGAGCCAAAACCATTTCAAAAATAGCCGAGCAGCCAAACTCAAAGGCAAGTCTCTCATTCTGAGGTCACAGTGGAGGTTTTACGAGAGTTTGGGGCTCAAAGTGGTCATACCTGTGGTTTTCGTAGGGAAGAGAGGTAGACTTTCGAAAGCTGACTTGGACACAGGGTGGTCGAAAGACGACGAAAGGCAGTGCTCTCTGTGCCAAAAATATGGAGACCTCAAACCCAATGTAGGAAATTCAGTAATTTGCATCGTTGCTTTTTCATTTTTATAGCTGCTCTCGCTGTGTTACCGGGTAACTTAGTGCTCTGTGTTTGTTTACCCCTAGGAAGCTGGCAGGCTGCTGTACCTGGGCCAGAATGAGTGGGCCCATGTCAACTGCTGTTTATGGTCTGCTGAGGTATTTGAAGAAGATAATGGCTCTCTGCTGCATGTGCACAGCGCTGTGACAAGGGGGCGATTGATGGTCAGTGAACAAATTTGTATATTTCTAAATGCACTGAAGCAAAATAAATGGAAATCTGAGTGTGTATGTATATGCAGACCAGCTTACGGATATATTTATTTGTAGGAAAGGAAAGTTTTAACTTTGCAGTTTTTGACTCAACTTTATGCTTTCATCCTCCTCGCGGTCTTTCCTGTTGTCATCAGCGGTGTGAGCGCTGTAATCAGACCGGTGCCACAGTGGGCTGCTGCCTGACATCATGTCAAAGCAACTACCATTTCATGTGTGCGCGCTCGCGGCAGTGTGTGTTCCAGGATGATAAAAAGGTCTATTGCCACAAACATCGACATCTCATCACCGGCAGGGTACGTTCTAGACCTCTCTCCGAATGTTTCATTTTGGGTGCAGCAACCATTTCGACCTGTGACGCTAAAGTAACTTTCTTCTGTTGTTCAGATGATAACTGGTCAAGAGTTCGAAGTGAACCGTAGAGTCTATGTGGATTTTGAAGGGATCAGCCTTCGTAGAAAGTTCCTGACTGGATTAGAACCCGAACTGATCAATGTGATGATTGGTAAATAGTTCTATTTATATCTCATCTTGTTGCCCTCCTTGTGTTATTTGGCTATGTTGTGCTAATTTTGGCCTAATAATCGATATTCCTCTCGTTTCTTTGCAGGTTCTCTGCAGATTGACACGTTGGGTATGCTGTCTGAACTGTCTGCTAACAAAGGCAAACTGTTTCCTGTCGGTTTTCAGTAAGTTGCATTTTGCCTTTTGAGATTTTAAGTGTATCTGAAAAGCAAATTTGCTGCAAAAAATATGTAAATTAAAATAAATAGATGAATAAATCAAATAAAAGCATGCAGAGGTGCAATTCAAGAAATCAAAACATGTAAACATTTGATTTCATTTATGTAATTCACTGAAACTTGTTTTATGTCGATTCATTACACAAACATAATGATATATTTAAAGCTTTTATTGCTCATGATTTTCAGTTTGACATAACTGCTAACGAAAATCTAAAATTCAGTCTGAAAATTTCATGACAGGACTATGGTGTCCAGTATATATTTATATATGGTTATTTTTTTGTATAATTTTACCTTTTGTATTTATAAAAAACATTAATGTTGCCTTATGTGGTATAATTTTTTTTTTCAGCACAATCTGAACCGTGCGTATTTGTTTCACTGTTATTGCACGTTGAGTCTTCAATCACGTAAAACCATAAAATTTGAGTTGGAAAAAAGTTACTTTTTTTCACAAAGGAGAAATCCACCAACATGTCACAAGACACCAAAACACTGGGCATACACAACTTCTATTTCTGTCTGTATGCCCCAGCCCCTCTATCATTTTCAAAAACAAATGCTTCAGTCTCCAACTGTGAGTCTGCCTCCTTCTCTTCCAGCTTAAAAAAAGAGCTTCCCAATCTGCTGCATTTCCGTTCTTTTCATCATCCTTGCATACGTACCTAATTTATGAATTAATTTTGTTAAAATGGTGCAATAACTTTAGAACACGTGTTCATTTTTCAGGTGCTCCCGGTGGTACTGGAGTACGTTGAACCCTCTACGACGGTGCAGATACACGTGTAAAATTCGGGAGGTCCGGCCTGTCGTACCAGAGAAGCCGGTTGAAGAAATGCCTGACCAAGGAGACAACCACACTATTGCTCACAGCCCACGTCAGCTACCTGGTGTGTGATATAGCGATGAAAAAAGTTTTTTCCAAAGCAGAATAGAAACTTAATTTATTCTCCAGACCCTCGATGGGAAAATTCAGCTGGAAAACAGAAGCATGCAGATACGTTTAAAGATAGCAGTGGCAAACCCCCCCCCCCCCTCCCAAAAAAAAAAAAAACAACTCTACAATAATGTCAAATGTGTAATGTAGGAAAAAATATGCAGTTCTAAGAAATGTGGAAAATTGTGCAAATAATAGCAGGATATTATATGCTTATATGGTCTCAAATGTTTATGAATCTTCAGAGTGTGCAGCCCAGGAGGTTGAGGAAACAGAAGCCCACCCCCCTGCAGAGGAGTCTCTTGTTCCAGGTCTTCCCACAAAGTCTGACCAGGGTACAAAGCCAAAAGTTCCCAATCATCCCCTTCATCGGAGGCCAGCTGGAGGATTGTCCCGTCCTCTGCCAAGCCCAGGTTTGTTCATTTTTTTTAAAGATCACATGTAAATGTTTGTAAACTACTCAGTAGAATAAATGGTCTGATGCTGTCTTTTTTTTTCTGTTTAGGTGTAATCCAGACAAAACCTCACCACATCCTGACCATTAGTGATCTGGAAGAGACACGAAGAGCTCGCCGTCACAGCCCACACTCACAGACCCCGTCCCTAAGGAGTCACATGTCCCCCCCTCCCGTGGCTTCATTAACCGGACCCATTACCCTCCGTGCTGGGAAATCTGCCCACCCCACCTCCCCGTTGTTTCCGCTCGGTGTTTCAGACAACCTGATGAACTCATCCCGCTCAGTCGGAGGAAGAAACGCTCCCTCGGTCCGCTCCACTTCGTTCTTCCCTCAGTCTCACTGGCAGGACAGCACAGCCTCCACGCAGCAGTTACCCAGAAACCGCCTGTCGTTTGATCTGAGTGGTTCAGACTCGGTCGAGGTGCCGCACAACTTTTTAGCTTCGCCGGAGCCCGAGGACGTCTCTCCGACCAACGGCGCTTCGCCCCACGGAGATTTAGACAAGAACGACGACCAGTTCCCCTACGGCTCGTTTCACCGAGATTCCAGTATGAGTCTGGGTGAAGAGATGCGGACAGAACTGGAGATTGAAGAAACGCTTCTGAACGAAGGAGTGGCTATGAACTGCGGGGGGCAGATAGTGGTCGAAGGTGACGATTCGGAGCAGTTTTGGGGGAGAACCAAAGAAGTACACAAGAGGAAACCCCTCGTTCCAAATCTTCCACGTTCTGCTGCCTCCGCAAAGGAAGACCTGGGAAGCACCTCTTCGGATGATGACATGGAGCACTATTTAAACTTCTCACGAACTGTAGTCAGCTGCCCAGTGTCCAAAGATCGATCCAAGTCTCCTTCCTCTTCTTCTTCTACCCGGCCCTTGGCTCAGCTGGACGGGATAGATGATGGTACTGAGAGTGATGCGAGTGTAGCAGCTACTGATGATGCCCAGAAAGTCGATGGACCCGGGAAAAATCAGATACAAGGAAAAACCCCTAACAGTAAAAGTCCTCCTAAAATCATAAACAGCTCAAGATTAGCTAATCTGTCATTTGACAATAAGCCATCAGAACCTTCAGTTGCCAGAAAAAGTACGACTGATAATCCCACCCCATGTCCACCGCCATCCTGTGACACCGCAAGCACTCCCTCAGTAGATCGGGAATCTGTACTTCCTTCTCCAGTTGTTGAGTCTCTTCCGAACTTGCTCACTAAGGTGCCTGAGACGTCGTATTCAGAGGAGTTGTTGTCCGGTTCCAGTTTAGGTTTTGCCTCTGAGGCGCCTCTTGTACTTGAGAAATGCGAGGGCAGCTCAAGTTTTACCGAACTACTTCCGGTTTTACAAGAAACTGAAAACCAAGAGCCTGAAACCTCTAAAGTCCAGAACTCTGAGTCTGAAGGTCCCAACTTGGCTTCTTCAGCTGAGGGCTCTGCTGTTTTGATGAACCACATTGCGTCTAATCTGCTGGATTCAGCCGAGAATAACCAGAGCCCCATGCTAGGCCTCCTCCAGCCCTCCCCGTTTTTGTCTACCGACGTTCAAAACCCCTCGCAGTGTCTCGTAGATTCTCTTGAGGTGTATTCTTGTTTACAGGATTTCAGTCAACCTCCTCTGACCAGCATCACACTTCAGCCCGTGACGGTACCTCAAGAATCCCCCAGCTTCCCGTGCATCGAATCTTTGTCCGCTAAGCTAACGACCCTCACTCCTGTAGAAGCTATTAGCCAAACTCAGCTAAACGACCCTCAGAATGACCCAGCACTACCAGTCGCGTTAGGTGCTGGCTCCCCAACTGAAACCTGTGCAGCTCTGTTTCCCACTCAAACACAGCCGTTCAGTTCTGTCACCGCTGTCTCTTCCTCTGGTTCTGTATCGACTCTTCCCGGGCTGCAGAGTTCAGCCGCCATGCCGCCGCTGCAGACCACCTCCGCTCCTGTAGTCCTAAACGGTTTCAGCTCCTCCTCCGTGCAGAAGGAAGCCACGCCCAGTCACACCATCTCCATCAACTTCTCCACTCCAAGGCCAGCCATCGAACCCCACCAGCAGGTGTTGCCCCAGGCGTTACCGGGCCACGCCATCCTCACAGTGAAGGAGGTAGGCGGTCCGAACGTCGACCCCACTCCTCATGTGCTGCTGGTCAACCGCCTCGGGCAGATCTTCGTAAAGAACCCCGAGAGCAACACCTTCCAGCTGCCCACCCCTCACTCCCCGTCCTTCAACTGCGTCACCCAGATCGCCAGCCTTTTGCAGAGCAACGCTCTTTCAGCCACGCTGGCCGCAGCTGGGAGCATGACGGCTCCGCCAGCCGCCGCCAGCGTGACCTCAGTTCCTGCTCCCTCCACACCTGCAGCTCAGAACCCGGCCACCGTCACACAGCTGCTCGCTCACAACACCAACGGCCCCGTGGCCTCTGCAAATTCGAAAAAGTCCAGAAAAAAAACAAAAACTCCAAAAGACGAAACGGTCTCGGAGCTGAAAAAACCAAAGAAGAAGAAAGAGTCAGGTACATCCAGAAAATCCAAGTCCTCCAAGGCTGCAGGACAGCCTGCCTTGTCCACTGAAAACGTCCCGACGAGTCCTGCTGAGAGCGCTCAGGCCATCATCAACCAAGCGATGGCGAGCAACTACACCCCCAAGTGGAGCGGGCTCCGGACAATGAGCCCATCATCGCTGGTTTTACCTCCCGGCCTTCTAATTGAACCCGAGCCTCCGGTGTCGCCACGGTCTCCCTCACCACCAGCCCCGCCGCCTCCAGCTCCCCTGCCTCCGGCGCCTCGCCCTCGCTCTCACGTTCGCATGAAGAGGGTGTCTTCGCTCTCGGACCGCATCGTCACAAAGAAGTGTAAAGTCGACTTCTTACCACCTGAGAGCGTCAGTGAAGAGGAGGAGCCCAGGAAGCCGGCCTTTCCAAGCACGTCCAGCAGAGCCTCGGGGGTCCGCATCAAAACCCCGACGGTGAAGGGGGTCCTGAACGTGGATGAGCTGAAGGACGAGCATATGAGTGATTCTGATAGCTCAGTGTGAGTTTTTATTCAGTGACACTGAAACCTTAAATTCTAGTTTGTTTTAATTGTTTTCTTTGTTCTTTTTTTTTCTCTCTCTTTTTTGTAATGAAAAAGCTAGTCAGTAATTACAAAAAGGGCTTAAATGTTGCTCAGAAGGGAAACAATGGTTTTCTATTGGGAGCAAACGTTTCGGTTGACTGGAAATAATTGTAAGCATTAATCCGCCCAGAGGTACGACTAATTTTGGGTTTAACTTTAGCTATTAAAAAAAAGAAAGAACAAATATAAAATAACAGAACATTTTGTCCAAAGAACATTTGCCAAGAGATTTTATTACGGTAGGCTTGCTCAATTTGACAAACTTGATTTAAGTACACTTAACATTTAATATTTAGGACTTGAATTATATGTCAAATTATAACCATCTATTATTATTCCTTTCCTTAACATTTGGAAACATGAGAAAATGTGAAAAAGTTTCAGACAGCGTGAATGCAACGGCGGAAGAGCAACAGTACAAAAACACGCTAAACCCTAAAAGATAAATCAACGCAGCGACCAGATCAATTGTAATGTTGCACCACTTTCAGCATTTTGCTTTGGCACAGCTGCCTTTTTTTTTTTCCACTTATTTATTTTTTTCTGTAGTTGTTTTTTGATAACACGCCTGGTATCAGAGCTAAAAACAGGGATGGAAAGACAGACGGGTCGTCGGAACACAAACTAGACGTCATTTGGTTTGTGTTCAGCCTGTTTTAAAAGGCTATTTTTGTTTTTTCAACTCTGAATGTCATTCAGCGTTAAGATTTCAGCATATTCAGCTCTGGTAATAAATTAAAGGCAGCTCTTTTTAGTTTCACTAGTTTTCCACTTATATGTATATCTTGCTGTAAAATGTAAATTTTACTCTATAAGCAGCAAACTATTTCAATAATTAACACTGATTTGCAGAAAAAAGGCAAATGGATCAAATAAATAGTGTTTTCATTTTTCAGCAACATTTTGAGATGGGTTAGAGTTATCGCCAATCGGTATCTAGGATATGTAGATGTTTGATGCGGTGGTGTATTTTTAAGGCTCTTATTGCGAAGGCTGGAAGGGAAGGAAGTTGTGACTTCGTTAATTTTGATGGGTGAATGCGATAAGGCAGAAGCTCAGCTACATTGCTGGTGGCTGGAACGTTCTGAAGACTGTTCAGATGTTCCAGCTAAATGCTGGCGGTTGATTTTCATTTGCTGCTTGTGCAGCAGGAAGCAGTCAGCAGCTTGTGTTCTTCTCTGGTATGGCGTGAACAAAAAAAAACATTTAAAAGGATTATATTTTCCAGCCAGTCAGTAGAAACCACTGCTGCAATTTATCACCTGACTCACTGAAAAATCCCCACTTTCTTTCTGCCTTTTGCTCATTTCTGGGTCAGAATGTCTGAGGTTGAAGGGCAAAGTTTTTGACGGTTTTCCATTGTAAGTTTCACCTCCAATGCATATGAACACAGTTTTTAAAGCACGTAGGAAATACATCTAGAGACGTAAAATGAAAATAAGAGTTTTGCGGTTTGCATTTCTCAGTAACAAATGATGAACCTTTTAGATTTCTGCAACCATATTGTGTTGATGCTGTAAATATATTAAGCATGTTTTTGAAGAGAGATTCCCCTTTACCTCCCCAGGTCTGAGCCCAGGAGCTTCTTGTCTCAGGGTGAACCAGGAAAACAGCAAGCAAGGGAGGCAGTGGGTCACATGAACCTGGCCGACTGGAAGAAATACTCAGGTATTCCACAGACACACGTCAGGCCTCTTCTTGTATTTGTTTATGGAACTGATACTCCGGCGCCCTTCAGAATGTTTTCCAAAAATGCCACATTAGGTCTCGGATTTCTGCAATGACAAATGAGCTGTGTGAAATGTGACTTTCAGGTTCTGCTTCCACATCAGATGATGAACCGACGCCATCTGATGACGACGAGGGATGTCCAACGAACAAAGACCAGCCGCATCTGCGGTTTGAGATTACCAGCGACGATGGTTTTAGTGTGGAGGCAGACAGCGTAGAGGGTAAGAAAAGTCATCCGGAATGGCCTTTGACAGTTCTAATCTACTTCTCTTTAGCTTACCACAGGTGTTTTGAAGGATCTATGAAAGAGGCTGATGTTTTTATTTCTGTTTTTTGTATGCTTTGGCTCATTATCTTGCTGAGAAACAGGGCGTATGCATTCCCAGCCTTTTTGGCAGTGTCAAACACAGTTTTATTAAAACCTCTTGACATTTCTAAGAATTTATAACAGCATTTGCTCTAACATTTCTGGGGCTTTTAGAAGAGAAATGGACCCATAGCAACACAGTTCTTCCCTCAAAAACACGAGCATTATCTTACATAGTCTTTCTTAGTTTTATGCTACTCCCTTGAATTGTGTGATTTTTGTCTTGATGCCATTTTTTCCCCCTCATTGCTCCCCACCAGTGGCCTGGAAAGCAGTGGTTGATGGTGTGCAGGAAGCCCGAGCAATCGCAAGACTCCGGCCCCTGACTTTTCAGAAGATCACAGGGGCCCGCATGCTGGGGCTGGTCCACGACGCTATTGTGTTTTTGCTGGAGCAACTTGAAGGCGCCCACCGCTGTCAGCGACATACTTTCCGTTTCTTCAAACAGTTCAGCCAGGAAGACGACCTGCCCGTCAATCCCACTGGCTGCGCCCGCTCTGAGCTCTACGTCAGGTATAGCTTCTCTTTTAACCCGCTTCTTGTTGCATCCACATGTTGAAATATGGAAGCCAGACTGTTTCTGCTATTGTTTGCACAGAACAGATGTTTGACGTATTTTTTTTCCCAAGCAGATGTGCGATGAGATGCTTTTATCCATGCGTGGTTTCAGTAAAACAAGTTCGACATGACGGCATTTATTCAGACTGTTACCGTGTGTGCTTTTACAGGAAGTCTACATTTGATATGTTCAACTTCCTGGCTTCTCAGCACAGACAGCTTCCCGACATCGGCCCATATGATGATGAGGAAGATGAAGTACTACTGAAGTCCACAAGGTCTTGTATTACATTTGTACATTCTGTTAGGTCTTTGAGACTCAGAATGAAACTTTTCAGCCAGCAGACATTACGGTCAAACGGAGAGCTGGCTGGTGTGTTGGTGCTCACAGTTCTTGGAACACTGATGAGCAATTGACCCTCAGCGGAACTGGTTTAAACGTCGGTCATGTTTGAATTGTGACCAAAGTTTTTTTTTTTTTTTAAGACCATCAAATGCATTTATTGTTGAAGTTAAAAACAAGTTTGTTCTAGGATGTTTATTTTACATTAGCCCATGCAATGTGGGTCTTTTTAGTTTTGAAGTTAAATTATTGGGATTCGACGATATAAAAATTGCAGATATGACTGATTGCCAATATTTGCAGATGCTATTTATATTATACTAATCTTATAACACCCTAACGACGAAAACGCTGGCATTGCGTCTCTGTTCGGTTAAACACCCCATCACATCCTGTGCTGAATCACCGTCACATGACCGGCCCCTCCGAAAGCACAAAGTCAAAGGGGAAAAAAAGAAGGAAATAAAAATAGGTTGTTGCTGTCGGCCCAGTTTTACTCATCGGTACCAATATGCAAAAAAAGGATCAACGTCGGCTGATATATCATACCTGTGTTTTACCTTTACTAATCAGGACTGAATCTTAACTTGCAGTCTGAGCTCTGCTGGTTACAAAACGGCTCATCAATAAACAAAAGAATAACGTCAAAGTGTTTGTTGTATGAACCACTACAGAGCGCCATATTTCGTCTCGGTATTTTTAAAACCAAAAATCACCGAGGATATTGATTTCCTGTTTTTTCTTCCTTCAGTCTGACTACAGAGGTGATTTTTAATTTTTTTTCTCTTTTGCAGCTATAAGCTGAAACGAACTCTCAAATGTTTTTATGAATTCTAGCATTCTAAAATATTGACTGGAAACGTCCATTTAATCAATCGGATTTAAAAAAAAAAAAGACAATCAAACCTCTAATCTGAAGTTATCAAGATAAAGTTAGCCAGTTCTAATCTGTGGCTGATTAACTGATGGATATCTATTAAGATGAATACCACAGAGCTGTAAATGTCTGAGTCTATTTTATTTTTTTTGTTTTGTTCCTTCTCTCAGACGGGCTACCAGTTTGGAGCTGCCTATGGCCATGCGTTTCAGACACCTGGAAAGGACGTCCAAGGAGGCGGTTGGAGTCTACAGGTCAGCTGCTTTTACAAAACCAATGCGGTTTTATTGCTCACGGTTGCTCTAATAATAAGAAGCCGTGATCAGCAAAGAAAAGCGGCGGCGCTCTACGCCAGTCAAATAAGCTTACGTATCTTATTTGCACCGCTAGTCTTGTTTTTAATGAAACCTGGTGTCTTCCTGTTCCAGGTAAAACAGACATCTGGTTATTCAAGTGTTCATATTTAAGGGTCAGCTTTTTCCATCGAAGTAAGATGATGACATGCTTATGGTTTCAGTAGTTTGACATTATGTGAACTCTGCCATGACTCTGCTTCTGGGGGCGGGGGGGGGGGGGGGATTTTGTGAACGTTAGCATCTCTGCCTCTAAATGTGTCCATCCAGTACGGACATGTTGGGGAGTTAGTTTATCCAAAATCACAAGTTATGTACATGGATAAATAAGTGCGATCTTTAATGACTAAATTCATTTAAATGTCTGGATTGAATGTAGTAGGTTTTGTAGGGGTCAACACAAGAAGGAAAGTTAAGTTGTCAGCATTTTCTTTTTGTGCAACGAGGAGGAGGAATAGGGCTGGGTTCATCCTCAAGTATATACGTGTCCTGATTGTGAAATGTATCTGATTTGTCATCTAATAATACGTGTTGTTAGCCAGGTCATTGTAATCCTCTCTCCCTTCACAAAGTAAAAAAGCATCTTGATTTGGAGGAATCTACATGGGATCTACAAGGAAATGTAAACTTTTCCTTGCAGAATCCCAAACACGTTTTTTTTTTTTTTTTTTTTCTCTCTGACGTATTCCCCCTTGTCAATGCAGGTCTGCGATTCACGGGCGCGGTCTGTTCTGCAAAAGGAACATCGAAGCTGGGGAGATGGTCATCGAGTACGCCGGCATCGTCATCCGCTCGGTGCTCACCGACAAAAGAGAGAAGTACTACGACGGCAAGGTAGGGCGACTCTCCTTTTTTGACCAGCTTCGGCTTCAGGCTGATCAGGTGACGGGCCGTCTACAGCGCCGTGTGCCGTGTTCTCCCCATCCAGGGCATCGGCTGCTACATGTTCCGCATCGACGACTTCGACGTGGTGGACGCGACCATGCACGGCAACGCGGCCAGGTTCATCAACCACTCCTGCGAACCCAACTGCTACTCGCGCGTGATCAACGTGGAGGGCCGGAAGCACATCGTCATCTTCGCACTCCGAAAAATCTACCGGGGCGAGGAACTCACCTACGACTACAAGTTCCCCATCGAGGACGCCAGCAACAAGCTCAACTGCAACTGCGGGGCCCGGCGATGCCGGCGCTTCCTCAACTGACGACTCGGCGGGATGTCGAGAGAGTTGAGGATCTTTGGTCACTAAGTAGGCCTTAAAATTAAGGTGGCGAGCAGCGGTCTGCACAGCCTGGAACGAGGATAAACCACTATGACACTGACCGGATACACGTGGCTGGTCAGGAATAAATTCCGGGATTTAATGTGTCTTGGAAAGTAAGGAAAATCCAACTTTTGGGACGTCTCCTGACTCACTTTTCCACAGTATGCTTTCTTTTGTTATTTGGATTATTTTATTCGGGTGAGGAACCTCCACATGTTCGACTGCTGCAGCAGTTGGCAAGGAAGCGTTTTTTGATATTTATAGCTCGACGTTAGAAGCAGAAACAAAGACGGCGAGTTTCTCCATTTTAAATGGAGGATGCCAACACTCACCAAGCCTTATGTGTTTGAAGCATTGCTGAAAATCTGTCAATGGCTACATTTTGGTTCCTGATGAGTTTTGGGATTCATCATCCAGTCGTACTCGCATGTTCACCATTGCTCCATTCAGTTTTTTTTTTTTTGTTTTTTGGTGGTGGGTGCGTTATATCCCCATCTGTGCAGTGGTGATGTCTGTTTTCTTGAGCCATACATTCACCCAATCTTGTATTTATGTGTTTTAATGGACTTACAATCAACACTTTTCTTTCTTTCTTTTTTTTTTTTTTTTAGATGTAAATTTTGTTTATAACTAAACAACCATGGTGCTAAAGCTTTGAAAGCTTTCTTTTTCTTTAGTTGGACTAAAATGTCTTGAGAATCAGGAATTGTTTAGCTGTATATTTTACTTTCCCTGCTGAGATCACGAACGTTAAACTTATGCACTCAAGCATTACTCCTAAAAATCACTTGTGTGCCGAGATTTTCTGATCATCGTCAATCATCAGCTCGTCTCCATCCACTCTCATCCAGTGTTCAGTTTTAAATCGGATGTCGTAATGTGCTGGTGATAATAGTGTCATAAATATAAAGACAAAAGGCGCGTCTCAAAAAGGCGGCAAATTTGCTCTGCATATGTAGCAAACACTACCGAAGCCAAAAGCGAAGATTTGTGGAGGGAAGAACTTTTTTTTAAAGTATATATTTTATTCTCTTTTATTCTTTATCTGATGCTCGATTTTTTTTTTTTTTTTTTTTTTTGGTCCTACTGCAATAAAGACTTGGCAGCCCGGCGCTTGCACACGAATAAACATCACCATCAAAACATCACCTTCCTCTTTCTGAGACCTGCTACAGTTTGTCTAGAAGTCGAGGAGAGCACTGGGGATGAAAGCATTGCTACTGAGCGCGTGCGTTCGGCTCCGGTCAGTCGGTCGGCGCGGAGCTGATGGGGGAGGGGTTTTGGGGGGGAGGGGAAGGCGGGAGCATTCGGCACCTTTAAAATTGAAAAAGAAAAAAAAAATTGTTCAATGTTGTAAGTTTTCAGTGCTGTTAATGACTAGGCTAAAACAAAATCACGCTGTTCCGCTTGTTAATCGTATTTATTCACGTTTTGATTTGTGTTTTTAATGGTGAAAGGTTGTGCTGTGTATAAAGCAGTGGCGGTCGAGTGTACCGATAGAGTTCTCCCTCTTTTGTATATTTTTTTTGTTTTGTTTTGTTTGTTTACAGATGTCCTTTGTTTCATTTACTTACTTGAATTTTCATTTCAGGCAGTTGTGTCATCCATTTAGGCCTTTTATGACTTCCTGAAACAGCTTTTCTTTTCTTTTTTTTTCTTTTTTAAAAAGAAGCATTTTTATTCATTTTATTTTTTTATCGTAGAATACTGCCTATCTTAGCATCAGCCAGAGTGAGCACTGTTTGCCTGTTGGAAACCCATTGTTCTTTCCCCACCTTTTCTGTTTTAGAGTCTCAGAGGAGCAGATTTCCATCATGTTTTCTCACGTTCTCATTCGCATGACGGGATGCTGGGTGGGAGCCCCAGATGTGCAGAGTCAGTCCTAACTCCTTGCAAGGATTTCTACCTCAGCTGCTTAAACAGATGTTTGGGAATACTGATGCAAAAAGAGACTTTGATTTAAAAACTAAAAAAGCTTGATTTTAATAATCTCGTATGTGCGTGTGTTTGTGTGTGTGTGTATATATTTTTTCTTTTTTTTTCTTCTTTTTCTGTGTGCATGGAATGAAGGCTGCAGAAGCACTAGTTAAATGCAGAAGTTATGACCATCTCTCCCAGGATCTGTTAAGAAAGCTGTATGTTATATATACACACCTATATATATATATATAAATATACATATATATAATAAATATATAAAATAGGGTTATTTTAAAGTGTAAAAGACAAATGGAAAAAAATGTCCTCTTTAAATTTACGTCTTTGTTACCATGTACAAATAAACCCTGAGTTTGTAAATATTTGTATATACATTTCTAAACCTGTTTAATTTTCTATGCACTTTTTTTATTTATAATGTTACTTGCTTAATAAAGATGTTAAGATGTTTGAACATATTTTAATTGTTTATTGTAACAAGTCCGTATGATGCTGCAAAAACATAAAGGTAATAGAGTGAAAATGGTACATTGTTTTACTTTTTTTTATATATAAAAAAACACTTTACATGTGCCTCTCGGTATGAAAAGATTCTCAGTACAAAAATAACAGTCAAGCATAAATGTATGAAAATACAAAGGTAAAAAAAAAAAACAATTTCAGAAATCCTTCAACATTTTGGGAGGTATTGTCGTAAACCTTCATTAATACGCCTTAAAATCATGTTTTATTGCACAGATATAATCTCACTGAAAATGGCAACGCTCTCCCAATGAACACTGAAAACGGGGGCTCCAACAAGGCTCCCAGGGCCTTTGGAAGAGAAAAAGGCCCACACCATCACAGAACCTGCACTGTACTTAACAGTGGGTGTTAAGTACGGTGATGTTCATCCTTTTTCATATTACTTCCAAATGTTTGTTGCTAGGAAAAAAAAAAAAAGTGGCCCAATTAGTCTAACCAATGTCCGACAAACTCCACATTTACATTTGAAATGGTAGGACAGAAACGTTAGCCCCAGCTAACAACTGGACGAAACGTAGATATGCTCCTAAATGTGGCGTGGACTCTTTAGTGGGAGTTCTCCAGCGGGAAACTTCAAAGTTGTTTTGCTTCATCATCTGTCTTAACATCCTGCCGATCTGTGTGGTCTCAAGATTTCCTCAGTTCCTAATATAGCATAGTTCCAGTTGTTTTAGTGACTGTTTTGACTGTGTCTGTGTCTGAGTACATTTCCCTGTACTTATGCCCTCATTTACAAGGAACACACCATCCCTGCATAAACAGTGCGGTTCTCTCAGAGTTGAAAGCGAGAGAAGGGGGCCTCTTTGCTGCCTCACATTTGTATGCCACTTCCTGGGTTACTACTACAACTTACTACAACTTAAAAAGTAAAGACTTCTCTTTAAAAAATGTCCTCCACTGACCGTGAGCTCAAATAAAAAGTTGGATTTAAAAAATACACATTATGATGAGATTCTGCTGCTGCACAAAAAGACCATTCAAGGTTGTTCTCTTTTCTTTTTTTTGGAGGGGGGTGGTGGTGTCATTCCCAAGGAATGATGAATTCCTCTGCACTTGCAGCAACTTTAACCCCGCCAAAAGGCGGATGGACTTCTCTAGAATTTAGTCTGGACTTTTCGACATCCCATTAGCATATATGACGCAGATGGGTGGGAGCTGTTCTTGTCAAAGTAACTCAAGTTTGAGGCCATGCACCGTTCGTTTTTTAAAAAAAAAACATCGTCGACTCTGTGATTAGAAAGAAAAAAAAGGATATGTCACTCATGTGAAGCTTTTTGGAGTAGGCCTGAGTTTTGCCAGAACGCTGATGGCATCGTTGCGATTCATTTGTCTGAGCAGCTTGGCCAGGTGGCCCACCGTCCAGTCAGGCTGCTTGCTGGTGACCCCCTCCAACACAGCTTTCAGGGGACTTTTAGTGTCCTTCATGGAGTAAGTGTAGGTGATCCAGGTGGAAGGGAAGGAGCAGTGAGACGCCAGATGCTTCGTGCTCTTTATGCCCTGCGTGTCTGGGTCCAGCAGAATCACCAACTCCTCCAAAACATCGAGATCATCCAGAACTTTGTGCAAAGGGGCTGACAGGATATCAGCATCTACAAAGAAAAGAAAAAAAAAAAACACAGAAGGTATTGGCAAACTATTACTATGGTATGTTCTCTCTTGTTGTGTTGGTGTGCGTAAAAGACCGTCCATGTGCTCGATTGTAACTCGGTTGGCTTCGTGTAACGCACCCGGAGACATTTTCACTCACTTAGCATGTCACACAGCACTTCGCTGTTTCTCTCTGCTTGGATGGGGGAAAATCCTTCATTCTGATACGACGTCCTTCTCTTGTAGAACACTTTTTTGCACACACCTGTGAAAAGCAAGAAGAGACGTGGCGGTTATTTTTTTTCTTTTGCAATACTGGATTTTAACTAAGGCGGTTTACAAAACCAACGTTTCCGAGCAGAAGTTCATATCTGCTCATCACGGACGTGAATTTACATCATTTTCAGGCTTTTATCTAATTCACCATCATTCAGCGTTTTTTTTTGTTGTAGCTGTCAAAAACCAGCAACCAACAAACAGTCATAGTTGCTCGTAAATACTCATATTCTTTAGAAAAGAAAAAAAATCATTATTCTAATCACTTTGTGCAATGCACCAGCGCTACTGGCAGCAAAACCAACCCTCAGCATGATACTGCCGCTGTCATGCATGACCTCTGGGTCAGTGTTCCTATGTTTGAAAGCCTGAAAAATAATTGTGGCCAAATAGCTCAATCTTTGTCTTGTCTGACTATAAAACGTACCTCCAGGCAGCATTTTAGGAAGCACTGAAGAGGACAGTCGATGGTCCAAGGCTCAAGCGCTTTCAACCCTGACAAAGTTCTGCAGTTTATCGAAACGCTGATATGCAACACCAGTGACTCGCATGATGCTTCAGATGTCGTGAAGGGCACCGACATGAGCTCAGCAGAGCGGTCAGACAAGACACAGCTACAGTGCGTCTCACTGTAAGCTATAATGAAGTTATGAGTGTAATTATTAGGGTTAAAAGCTTGAGTAGCCATTTTCATTCCTTTTTTTTTTTTTTTTACTGTCGTTTATTTCATTCTGGTAACAATTAAAAAACTTCAGCGCTGCAGTTAGTTGGAACAGTGGCGTTCAGTTGTTAAACACTGGGAGATTTCTGGAAACATGCTGCCTTGTAATAGTTGAGAATGCGTCATTAATCTCTTTCCATCTAACAAGACGATTGTTTCTGGAGAAGACAATGTGGTAATTCAGTTCCCATTTTACCTTTACCAAAAGGGTTTGCTCACATGGGAAGCTGAAAGTTTCATTCAAGCAACGAAATGTTGATATATTAGAAGGGGCTTCCTGAATTAAATGCGTGGTTTCAGCCAAAAACAAGCACTCATGCACGCAGCCTGAGGCTTGCGTTTCCGCAAAAATCCAACTGAGCTTCAACTAGAAAAGGAAGATTTGCCCAGATGTCCATCATGAACCCTGTGCATGTGATTTTTGGATCAAAAAAGGTGGATTTTCGATCCACTTTTTTTTTTTTTTTTAACCGGGAAGACCGGTTTAAAGAAGTCAAAAATCATCAAAAACCCAAATATCCACGAATATCCATGAAGAAAGTTAGTAACTCGCATTTGCATACCTCTTCGTTTTTTCATCATCAAAGCACAAAGAGCAGCAACCAGACAGATGATAAGAATTATCACTATTATTGGTACAGTCCCTTGAAAGAAGAACAGAGAGAATTTAAAGTCACATTTTGGCAACAGAAAATGGGATTTGGAGACTCTAGTTTATGTCACTTACACGGAGCTGCATGCTGCGAACTCGATGAGGCAGTTGTTATGTATGCATGAGTCTGAGAAAAAGGGGAAAGAGAAGTTCTCAATATCACCAAAATAACCATTGCTAATTTATATTCCCACAAGGCAGATGCGTCATAATTTCGTAGTTGTCATAAATAGATAGAAAACCAGAACATCCGACAGTAATGACCGTTTGTCGTGCGTCGTCTACTGAAAGGGGGAATTCAGACTAAACAGCATGTGCTCCTCCATTCCTGCCTGTTTTTGCACCGGAGTCAAAAAAGGTGGTTCTAATTTACAGTTCATTCCTGAGAAGCGACGCGAAGCTTTTCCCATTCCTTAAAAGGCGAAGCTGATTAAAAAGCAGATTAAAGCGGGGGGGGGGGGAAGTCATTAAATGTTCAAGAGTTAAACTTCCCTTTTTCCTGTTTCTTAGCTGGATCATAACCTTACAGGGTGATTTCAAAAACCCCGTTTCTAATTTACAGATTCAAAAAGTCGGGCAACTTCGTGCAACACGTGAAGCAACAGCAATGACTCTATTGTTTGGGTTGATCAACAAAAAACATTGGGCTGGTTTTCGCTCCGTTTTTGTGGATATATATATATAAAAACAAGTTTTCCTTCAAGTTTTGATTTAAAATTGAATGCGCAGGATATACCATAAAACGTTTTGAGCGAATGTTTTCTCTATTTCATTCTAATATCCTAAAAGGAAATTAATCTGCTGCTTTAAATGTCAACATTTTGTATTACATCATTATATCTTACGCAGAAAGATGCGTAAAAGTAACACATTGCATGGAAACCTAAATAAAACTTCACCACAAACAGTCACGTCGCTGGGGATTTTTTTTTTTTTTTTTCAAACATGTGGGCATATTTCCTACTTATTTCCTGCACAAACTAAAATAAGCTGCAGATAAAGTGACGATCGGAAAAATTACCGTTGCCGCAGTGCTGAATGATGTTGCTGCATGGGTGGTTGTAGATTTCTAAGGAAGAAGCAAAAGTTGATGCGATGCACGATAGAGATAAAGTAAGTTAAACTGAAGCAAAGATAACGGGACTTACAGGGAGGGCGGTTGTTGTCGACTCATTTCTTCAGTAATGCAGAAGCAGAGGAAGACAAAAAAAAAAAAAAGCTTTTATTTACTCTGCGGCAAGTTTCACACCGAAAAATCCACTTCGTTGAAAACAGATGATTGTAATCCAAACACAAAAATGCAAAGAAGATGCAGTTTTCCTGATAAATAGCTCTGCGGATCGTAGTTTTCTTACCTTATTTCCTGACAAATAGTGTCGGATACTAAAGTGCAGTTTTTCACCACAAGAGTGCCAGGAGGACACGCAGAACATTCTTGACAGTAATACTGGCTGCCGTCGTTAAAAGTGTTGGGGTTGCATTTCTTGTGAGTGTCCGAGTGATACCCATTCTCATCGTCGCGTCCACAATTAGGTTGAACTTCAGATCCTGCATAATATAATATAATATAATATAATATAATATAATATAATATAATATAATATAATATAATATAATATAATATAATATATGCATACCAGCTTCTTTTTCACACGGCTCACAACGATTCGTTGATTCGTCCCAGAAGGTAGTTAGATTTTTGCAGTTGTTTGAGTACCGCATCTTCTCCATTCTGTTTCACATGATGCGTGATGATGAAACGTAATCCTTTATAGTCGAAGGCGGAGCATATGGTAACTTGTAGAACTCTTCCATTCTGTCGGATAATTGGCCACGCCTTTTTTTATTCACATAAAGAACCCTCAACCGTGAGGTGTCAGACACCATAGAAATAAGACACCCTTTTCCCCGACTGTTTATTATTAAATTCTTATTTTAGGTCAGTCAAGACAACCAAAATTATTTATATTTGCTAAAAGGAAGAATAATACTACACTGTAAAAAAAAAAAGTCAGTATTTACGGTAAAAAAACGTAAATACTGTTTTTTACCGTCAAAACAGTATTTTTTTTACGGTAAAAAAATACAGTAAAAAAATACGGTAAGATTCAAGAACAATTCTAGTGTTATCCAAAAGCATAAAAATTGTGAAGTCGCCCTTCATTGAAGTTTCACAAATCCCACACTTGGTTTTAAATATTGTGCTATTAGTAGAGAATAGTCTAGACAGTTTTCATTTTGTTATTGTCATAAATAGCAAGGTTTACAGTAAATGGAGACTGTTATTTGTCATGTAAACAAATAATTATCTAGTTTGTATTGCTGCTTGATCTTTCAGCATCAGCAGCAAGATTATTTTATGAACTCTGTTCCTGTAGTTGAGCGTGGCTCAGGATACTGTGGTGTCCTGAACTCAACACAGTAAAGTCACAGTGCTCTAGCTAAGGCTGCTAACTAGCAGGAAGGAAATGTGTAATTTCTGAGCCATGCTGTTTATGTACATACACTGCAGCTAGACATTTCTGCAATATGGAACATTCAATTTTCCCAAACGCAACACTTTCATTAATGTTTCTGTAGGAACGACTGCATAGATGTATTTATATTTCTGGTCTACTTTAGACTGCATGTGCTTAAAGTTATTGTTAATGGTAGAAACTACTTTTTCAAGTTTGATTCAGTAATTAATTTGAATTACTTTGAGTGTGAAATGTTCATGCATGCAAGTTAAATCGGTGAAGAACACCTTAGCTTTTGTTTCAATATTGTGGTAATACTTGAAAGTATAAAGCTTGGCATCAGAGCTAATATTTAATATTTTCCTTTGACCTCTTGACTCTCACCCCCAAAATACTTGCATTAAAATCACTGGGTCCATGACAGTTGAAGGGTTTTAAGATGAGGAAATTTAAATATTAATATTTTACAGTTTTTCTCAGTTTGGGTGCATTTCTCAGAACAGATTTGAAATTCTTAAAACTACCTGTTCAATCTTCAAATTACTGTCACTTCTGCACATAAAAAAATGAGTTGCTCATTCCTTTTGCAAGTTTTGCTTTCACATCATGTAACTGATTATGTACACTTCTCTGCTTTTCCCCCGTTCTAATTTGCTTTAATCATGTTGATCAAAATATGTTAAACGTGTCTGTGTTGAATTCTCAACTTCCAAAACAGCATAAGTTCATTGTGTAAGTCTTAACATGCATAAGTCTTAAAGTTGTCATAATGTCAATCATATTTTAATTAATTTATATTTGATTTTTTTCTAAATCTGTCCTGAATTGGTAAATTGCTCCCAAGTGAGTCCTGAGTTTCTCTAACAGGTCAATGTATGAACCATTAGCTCAACCAACGATCAACCAGTTTTCTGAAGCAGATTGAAGGTGCATCTTGTGAACCATCAGTTGGCAACAATATGCTCTATATAGTCAGAACACAACACAATGTTACATTTCTGAGAACTGATGAACAAGTATCTGGACAGAGTGAACAGCCAGAGAGAAGAAGAGGAGTGAGACTGAGGAGGAAATAGTTGGGAGGAAAGCAGAAGAAGAGTCAGAAGAGGCTGAGGACATCTGCCAGTTTCCATCAGTCCAACATCAGGATATGGCTGCAACGCACAACACGATGCTGATGGAGGTCCTCCCACCCTACTGTTCATTCCTTAACCCCACTGAGGAACCTTTGTCAGCATGACGATGGAAATTAAAATGTAATGTAATTATGTAATTTCTACAGCACTGTACAGTTTTCCATGAGGAGATTGTCCTGTGCTTCCTTTTCTACTTTTTTTTGGTACTCTCCATTTGTCTTTTTCTTTCTGAATCACCATGGCATGGTCCATCAAAAAATTACAGCAAAAGCATAAATGTGAATTTTGTAGTCTCTTCCCATGACTAATCAATTTGACTGTATTATCTATACATAGAGAAACTATAACTTATTATTTTGAGTCACTGATATGTTAACTCACAGAATTTTGAGAGCTGAATTAAGGATTTTTCAAGCAAACAAATGCTATTTTTTGCTGTTTCTACAAATTATTTTGAGAAATGCACATACTGTTTGGTAAATGCCAACAATGACTTGAGAAATGCACCAAAAGTGACTGAGAAAAACTAACATAGCATAAATTGTCTTAAAACTATTTGTTTACCTGTATGAAAAGTGTACGCATTTACAGCTTTGTTTCTGTTAGCTTGCAGGAATTATAACTTACATAAATGGTTGAAGACAACTTATTGGGCTTCATGACACTCAGATAAATGGTGAGTATCTATTTCATAAATTGCCTAAGACAGTTATGTTTGTAACTTTTAAAGTCTATTTGTGTATTAAAATTTGGACATAAAATTGTTTAATATGTTACAAGGGTTCTTTCTGTTTGGGGACATACATTTGCAAAAAGAAGAAATAACCAAAGGTGCTCTTGCCAAACAATAAAAACCTTGATCGACGTGTACATTTCATTCATAAAATGCAACATATCTGTGGATTGAAATCCAGACAACACAGAACAAACGGCTCCAGGCACCATCAAAACATCCATAGAAATACTTGCCTTTATTTCATGTCCTGATTTGTGCAATGTTTTTCCACATTATTTGGTGTTTATAATTCAGTTTCATTTGCCCCCTACTGGCAAGGCCTGGTATTTTATAACTGAGTTCATGGCCTAGTAGGCCATGAGCTCCATCTTGCTGTTTCAAGATGGAGCTTTGTATAAATGGGTGGCGCGTTGCATGAGGAAGCATTGAAACATTACCGAATGGTTGCCATGGAGATCCGAGGTTGTCGCAAACATGTTTTCATGAGGAAATGACTCATCATGAACAAGGAATTATAACAAGATATAAAGCTCAAGTCTAAACAATTGATGGTGATATACACACTAAATAAAGGCTGTTCACTTTTTTAATTTGTCAACCCTTTGTTTTTGAATTTTTGGGGATTTTTTCTGCTTGACTCGCAGAAGCATTGAGTTCTTGTTCTTGTGTCATATATCCCGAATTACTGGTCAAAAAGTAAAAAATTGTAAAGAGAAAAATGTTTCTCCCAAAAGAAAGGACGGAAGGATGAAGACAGAAAATTCCCTGAAACAACAAGTCTTGTTTTTATTTATGTTTTTTGTTTGTGTATTTTGTCTGGTTGCAGAGAGGATCACACCTGTCAACAACAAACAAAGGTTTAAGAACTACTAAATTTTCAGTCAGAAATTATCACACTGCCTGGTTGAAGTATCAGTCTCCATATGTAAGTCAACTAAGGTGAAACAAACATTTAAGCGAATGGTGTATTTACATGATGTTCATGTAGTGCATCTTTTTAACTTTTGTTTTGTTTGTTTTCCAGCAGAGAGGAAACACCCGATTGACAACATGTGAGTCTCAATTTCAACCTGTGACTGGGAAGACTACAACCATCCTGAGCAAAGTCTGAACTCAGTGACTTGTTACTCTCAACCCAGAGCAAGAATCCTTCTATCACTGGTTTTTCTTCTACAATAGGTTATCTCTTATGTGGACACATGCTGTTTTTTTTGTTGTTGTTTTGTTTTCCAGATCTCAGTAATACCATGAGGAAACTGGACAGAAAATAGAATCTGTTCTGTTTTTAAACTGAATTTTTCAATAGAAATTGCTTCTTTAAGTGGATTACTCGTAATTTGTATTTTTGTTTAATTTGGATTTATTTTCTTTATAACTTTCTGTATAGAAATGCTGACAAGTTACACTTCCTTGTGTGTTGTACTGTAATTTTTATGGTAAAATTCTGGTAAGAACAGCGACTGGTAATTTACCATAAAGTTTTATGATTTTTTTATAAAATAAAATGTCAATGTATCATACAGTCTGGCCGTATATTATGCCTCAGGCAGTATGACCGTATTTACTACGGCAAAACCACATTTAAATTTTTTATTTTACCATATTTTAAGAAATACGGTATTTTACCATATATTGGGAAATACGGTAAAATGCTGGCAGTTTTGGTTGCCAGAATTTTACCATATTCTTAAAAAACGGTAAAATACAGCATTTTAAAAATACGGTAAAATACTGGCAGTTTTGGTTGCCAGAATTTTAGCATCATTATACGGTAAAATTCTTGCAACCACAGCTGCCAGTTTTTTACCGTAAATTAAGGCCGTTTTTTTTTTTTTTTTTTTTTTTTTTTTACAGTGTACTATAATATTAGCATTTTTAATATGTATGTCAGGGTCAAGCATTTTGGATCCACAAGCTTTTGATATTGGTTTGCTGACATTTTGATTTTTATTTAAACCATTACACTCGTCCTGACAGAATTAGTTTAATTAGTCAGGTTTCAGTTATTTACTCATTTTTTTTGTGTGAAACTGAGATCTTTGTGATGGCAAAGCCACAACAACGACTTTGTTGTCTGTTATTCATGTTGTCACATATGGAGAAAAAACAGAGGAGTTTTTTTTTTGTTGTTGCAGTGTTTAAAGTCAAAATGATAAAAAAAAGAGGTTGAAATGAAAAGATAAAACAAGTTAAAGCCTATTAACAGTTAAGTCAAGGTTAAAAAAGGCGACATTTTACATAAAATGTAATAACCTTCAGCCAAATCGATCAAGACAAACCTTTAGCTCCTTCGATCACACGATACCACTGCATTGGACTGGACCAAAGATGCACAGCTGCGCCAGCTAACCCTTTGTCATGTGATCAAAGAAGCCCCATTTTATTGGCTAAACACTGCTCGACCTTGGCTTGACTCACCCACAATAGTAGGCACATCTTTGGAGGTGAAATCTTACAGATTTTTTTTTTCTGGCAAATCTAAAAGAAAAAAAAAGTAACATACATAATTGCCCAGGATCAATATTTAGAGTTATAAATTCATTGTCTAAAAAGTCTGGTTCTAATATGACTATTTTTCTTTGTTTTGACATCTTGGTAGTCTTGACTCATTCACAAAGTAGCTGAAGACAAACGTGTTAAACATTTAATATGTTTTTCATTATCTGTATCGTTAAAATGATTTATTTCCTTGTTTACTTTGTTTTATGCTCCTACTTTATGAAGCACTCGCTGAGCTTTTCTGTGAAAAGTGCTTCATAAGTGACATTTTACTGACTAACTGGTGAACGGTTCTGTTTATTTTTGTATTGGACTTAGATTCCTGAAAAGAAGGATGTAATATAAACATGGCTTGAAAAAGTTTAACTAATAACACTGTAGTGAGTTTCTGCTGGGAAAACCCCCCAAGGTGGTTAGTCTGACCTTGTGTTGAGATCCACTGTAATAAAGTCACCTTATACTGGGAAAAACCAAGCTGCTGTTAACTGGAAATGTTGTGCTTGACCAGCCGATTCAGCAGGAAAAAGGACAATCATTTCTTCTTCTTTTTTTAATGTTAAATCCTTCAACGATTAACAAAACACTGTAATGTGCATAACATTAAGTTGAACTAGTTTATTATATTGCCAGAATTGGTTCCTTTGGGATCACTTGTTCTAAACATACATTTGTCATTCACTGGTCATTAACAGTGTATAAACTGATCCTAGCCATACACCGTTTGGTTTGTGTGATGCCATTTTGTTTATGAAGTCTTACGGCGTTTCAGACATTTTTTTTTATTCACACAGTTGTTGACTGGATAACAGTTTGTGATCTTGTGATTCTTGAGAATAGGGACAAAATGGGTTTTAATTTTTCCATATTTTTTTTTATTATTTCTCAACCTTATGTATGCAAATATGACAAATAATGTTTAGAAAATATGAAGATGCTAAGGTACAGGCTCCCAGTTGCGAATTTTAAAAAAAAAATTACATTTTTAATCGACCTGACCCAAAACTTTGTCATCACCATCTGACAAAAATAAATCTAAAATGATTTTTAAAATACCCCATTAGTGATATTTTTACTCAATTTACAGACAAATGCTTCTCAAGAAATAAAATAAATATTATTTAAAACAAAAAACAAAAAAAAGTCCATCTGATGGAGTTGACAGTGCATGACGGAGTTGACACAGAACTGAAGGTGGTGACAAACTAGTGAGTAAAATGAAAAACTTGGTACATGTGAAGTAATGCAATTCATGTAAAATACATTAAAATGAATTAGTTGCACAATTAAGTGAGATTTGACAATTTCACTGAAAGAGTCAGAAAAACTCTGACGGAGTTGACATCTGACGGAGTTGACGAAATGCCAAACTACCTCAATTTATATGATGTTATTCTGAAGGAGGCCATATTGTAGCTCGTCAGGTCCATGAAATCTTTACATTATACCAAAATTAAGCTTTTATTTCGCAAAATTTCATCAAAGTTTTGTAAATTGTCAGTTATGGAGTTGACACATCATGGTTGTGACAAACAACTTAGGAATAAAACAGAAGAAAAAAACTAAAGAATAACTTAAGCTAACCGGAGCTAACTAGCCCTCCTAGCAAAGGAAGAGAAAAGACAACGTCATGGGGTCCTCAGAAGTTCTGGTGCCCCCCAATAATGCCTGATTTTTTTACATTCTTTTCATTTCTGACGGTGTTGACAAAAACTAAGGACAAATTTCAACGGAGTTGGAAAATATCTAAAAGTTATTTTTAATTCAATTTATCGATACTTTTATAATTATTTATATGACTACTTATACTTAATTGTCATAATATATAATTTTAGTATTTCTTTAATTGTTTTAAACTATAAGAATGTATTGAGTTCTGCTCCTGGACAAGGGCTTTTACAGGCATCATCCACCGACTACAATGTTTAAAATAAAAAAATATTCAGCAAAAAAAAGAAAAATATACATTGTTGTGCTCACATGACCCAGGTTAGTTTAGTTAGATATTTGAAAAAAAATATATTTTGTGTATATTTTATTCAAATTTCATGCTTTATCCATAGGACCTGTTTTGTCCCTATTCTCAAGAATCACTGCAGTTGTTTTCATTAACATAATTTTCTTGGAGCTGAGACAAGATCACTGTAGTATCTTCAAGGTCTTCTACTATCAGTAGGTTTGTTGCAATACAAATAACACTTTTGTAATACAATTCAACAAATTGACGTGGGAAGAGACTGACCTGTCCACAGTATTAGCATGTAGCAAATTAGACTGTGTTGCATGTGACCAGGAATACATTAGACCAGTGGTTCCCAAACTTTTTCTTCTGCGCCCTCCCAGTGGTTTCCAAACATTTTTTGCGACCACCCTACGGATTACAAATGGCTGTCTGGTTGAAACAACGCGTGTGAAGGGGGGGGGCATCGACTTTTTTGGGGGCAAAATGAATGTACATAGCTGAAAATAGACACCAACATCGGTAGCCTACAAGGTACTTGTTAAGCTTAAGGTTCTGTATTGATATTAGCTAGTCATCTTTTAGCTAACATTACCTGCATCCAACAGCTTTACTCAACTCAGTCGGTTAGTTTGGAGGGAAAAACTGTGAAAAGTTCTTGGCGTTTTGCTGGTTTGCTAACACAAACCTACGTAGCTCCGCACAGCAGCAGCAGGTCCTCTTCACAGGTGGAAACCCAGCGCGAGCGGCGTAGCGCTCATGTTGCGTTTAAAGGCGGCTCGGAAAAACAGGTTACAACATGTTAACAACGGATTAAACAGTTTTAACTGCTGATAAAAGTGACAGAGGACACAAATATGGGAAGTGTGGAAGACCCTACTGTATCAAATTGACATAGGAATAACAGAGAGTTGGCCATTCTAAGGTAAAAACCCAGCGCATACAGTGTTCATGTTTTGTATAGTTTTTTCATCCAGAGGGCTTCCCGCGCCCCCCCTGCAATGACACGGCGCCCCCTCTGACCAACATTTCCATCGCAAATATACGCTATTACATCATTATCATATTAAATGATACAAAAGGCATGTTCATAAGTATTAACTTTGCTCATCTGTGTGTGAAAACACATGGCTTGTCCGAGTAAAGAGAACATGGTTGTACATACTGAGAAGAGCGTTTATGACCAAAAGACAGCTTAAGAGGCAAGGTTGTAGCTTTGGGAAAGGCGTGTAATAAAATCCTTTTAGGCCTGTTTTACTGCACGAAGGTGGGGGTCACTGGATAGTAACAGTGTGTACTTTAGGCATGTGGTGGTGCGACTGTGCATAGAACTTGGTTGTTTAGGACGTCACTATGCTGGCCTGTTGTCTCCCAGGCAAGAACATATTGAGAAATTGCCCCAATTTACTTGTTTAAAGTTAAGTTGTTCTTACAGCTGCCAGTTCAATAACCACAGGCCTGTCCTGCATAGATGTTGTATAATCGAAGGGTAGATGATCTACTCTGAGCGATACAGTGAGAGTACTGCTGAGGCAGCATAAAGCGGGAGCTTAACTCTAGCTGGAGAAGGTAAAGCCTTTCCTCCAACTGTTAGCGGCTCATTGCCACTATAGGCACGCGGACTGAAAGGTCAGTTCATCTCAGATGGGATTTATAATTGCTAAACTTGTGTTTAGGTCACTTTTAAGAAGCTCAGATGTAGATGCTGGCATTGTTTCTGGATGCTGGAGACTAATTGTATTGCTGTTCTTTCATCGAGCAAAGAACTTTGACGATGTCATCGTAATCATACTTTGCTGCTGGTGTTTATTTTCCTCCGGTTTCTGTGATGCATCCTGGAGCAAGAGAAGACAGCAATGTGGAGACCACAGAGTGCTGTGGATCGACGCAGGTCAGGACAAAAGGACAACAGACCTCCGCAGCTAGTCGTCCACAGTCTATCATGGTGGTCCATTCCACAGCAACAGGGGAGAAAATTCACTGTGAGAGCTACTTGATAAATGTAAGCTGTATTCTTTTGCCATTTTTCGTTTCATTAAAAATGGAAGCTTGAATTAGTGTAGCTGTTGCTTTAATCTTAAGAATGTTACCATATCTTAAACAAGATCCACATATTTGTGGTACATGCCGCATATTTAATAATGTAATGCAAAAAGTAATGAAACCACACAAGCGATTAAAGACGTGTACAAGTTCTCTATCTCAACTCTCTTAACCTTTCACCGATTTGAACTTATGGGTTTGTTACAACCTCACCCTAAAATTTCTAAAGTAAATTATGGCACTGGGCTTGAACATAAAACGGAAAAGTAATCCGAACAGTTGATGGATGGGTATAATTTATTTTACAGTCCTGATAAAACAACAACTACAGGAGACATAAAAAAACACAGGGGAGCTTAATGCTTCAGGGTCTCCAAGGCCAAAATAATAAACAAAACACCCCCTTATAAGTATAAAATAAAACAACCACTTTCTAAAGAAGGACTAAAGGAAAATACAAAACCTAAACTCCCTTACTAACCAAAAAACAGGAGAAAACAGTTCACAACAAAAATGGCAGAGAACCCCTACCAGCTTCCACCTCTGAACAAAAACACGTCTTGAACAATTGTTCACAAAGATGCTCACAGCTAGCTCAGTTCAGTTCCCACACACAATCAGTTCCCACACAGGATCACAGGTCAAGGCCCAGGACAAACAAATGAAGGGGGTCTGGCATCTTCAGCTTGCTGCTTTTTGTAGGGTGGCTGACGAGCCCCAACTCATCCCACCTGTGGCAGCCAGGTAAAACACACAAAACAAGAGAGCTCTTTCATGAAGAGAGCCCCTAGAGGTCAGTGACCGTAACAGGCTTGTCAGTTTGTCTGAACCTACTGACATTTTGTAGCCTGCAAATAAACCATGTATTTTACAGATGTGAACCAGCTTACTTCACCTTTTAGTCAAGTATTTTGTTAAATTACAAAACCCCAAAATTTCAAAAAGCTTGTATCTGTCCTTTATTTAATCAAGTAAAAGGAAACATTACTGATGCATTGCTCCAAGATTTCCTTAAAATCTAGTGCTCAAATGTTTACATTGGAAGAGCATGTTTACGAATTAGAGATGAAAACAATAAAAAAAATTTGTGGTGTAAATATTTAATAAATCAAAGACTGTTTCCATAGAGTTTGTAAAGACTCATTCACTTACTGGCAAAAGAAGAGTGTTGCTTCAGAACAGGGGGAGGATGTTATGGAGAGAGGCTCTGCTACATCCTTAAAAGTACAGTGAACATAAACAATTTCACTATCTTCAAGAAACACTCTGCCTGGAAGAATGTCCTGTTCAGTTCCTGGGAGGTTCTTCCTTAGGACATCTTGACCTTCACATGGTCGACACAAACAACTGTCCTGTCATGTTAGTTCTGTGAAAAAATAGTGTAGGGCATTACTAAACACACTTTATGAAAACCACTCAAATCTCCCTCACAATATTAATCTCTGTTTTGCAGAAGAAAGTAATTTAAACTTTGAATATTGACAGGAAAAAAAAAAAAAAACTCTTACAATTGTGTCAAACTTTGTGACAATTTTTTTTCTGGATTCTTTTTCCCTAGTAATTGCTTTTTATCAAGATTTTCTCAAACAGCAATTGCTCGCAGACATTCAAGCACAAGGAAGTTTAATCACTTAAACGTTCTTGTGGGAGAAAGATCATTTTTGCAGCCAAAATTAAGTACTAAGAAACCAAAAAAAGGAATGCATAAAATGGCAAAGGAGAGAAAAAACGGAGAGAGAAAAAAAAACATGCACAGCAATAAAGCTGCAGTAAATCTGAATGTGCAGGGAATACTGGAGCTTTGCTATAATTCCCTGTTGTGTACAAAGAGGGTGTCTTTTTGTTTTTTTCATACCGGCGCATACTGTCACGGCGGTATGAAACTATCTATTCCCAAATAGCAGTGCCTCTAACTTTCTAAGGAAAAGTTAGAGGAACTGTGGTGCGTTGAACTGAAATGCACTCCATGACCCTGTGGCTTGGCTGTAGTTTCAGCAGGAAGCATAATAGCTGTGTTTCTTTCCTTAGACGAAGGACGCCGTGGCAGAGGCATCTCCTGATTCTGCACCAACCAGGAAACGCTACAAGAGCACAACGGATATTCGAGGCAGTTTTTGCTTGCTGCCTCCCTGCACTCCTGGAGTCACAGATAAAGAGCAGAACGTCTGGCGGCGCTGTTCATTGAGCGAGACCAACAATGTCTCGCAATTCCGTCGTCATGCCCTCAGTGTCCCCAACATGGGCTCCTCCAGTCCCCTTCATTTCACCCACAGCAGCCCTCTCCACACCAGCCCACTCTCACCAGCACACAGCAACATATCTAGCCCTGGAAGGGAAATGGAGAGGCTTGCAAAGGCTCGAAGTAAACTCATAGAAAGTGAAAGCAACCAAACACCCAGACTTCCTCCAGAAACCAGAGAGCAACTTCGCTACGTGTCCAAGGATGGAAAGTGCAGAGTCAACCTCGGCCACATTGATGAAAGGGGGCGTTTTCTCTCTGATATCTTTACCTCTTTTGTGGACCTCCAGTACCGCTGGTTTCTATTTGTTTTTATGATGTGCTATATTACAACCTGGTTCCTATTTGCTGGCCTTTATTATGCTAATGCATCCATTCGAGGTGAGTTGGGTCAAGAACAACCTCTTGGTACAACTCGGAACCAGCATGTAGACCAAAATCCCTGCTACTTGGGAATAGATGGTTTCATATCGGCCCTTCTGTTCTCCGTGGAGACACAGCGTACCATTGGTTATGGCTCACGGACTGTTTCCCCCACCTGCCACGAGGGTGTGCTGCTGGTCATGATGCAGTGCATCGTGGGCTCCATGATAGATGCCCTCATGGTGGGCTGCATGTTTGTGAAAATATCTCGTCCCAAAAAGCGAGCCGAGACGCTTCTTTTCAGCCGCACCTGCGTCATCGCAAACCGCGATGACCAGCTGTGCCTGATGTTTCGCCTCGGAGACCTGCGCGAGAGCCACATGGTGGATGCAAAGGTTCGAGCAAAGTTAATAAAGTCCCGCCAGACAGCTGAGGGGGAATTTCTACCACTGGAGCAGACAGAGATTGACCTCGGATATGAAACTGGATCAGACCGCCTCTTCCTGGTTGAACCTCAAGTCATTCAGCATAATATTGGTGCAAGCAGCCCGCTGTGGGACCTGGGCCCGGAGCAGCTCCGACGACAGCAGTTTGAGATCATTGTTATATTGGAGGGAATAGTCGAGGCCACAGGTTAGTAACAGTTAACTCCACAGGAAGGGCAGATAGAGTAGAATCTTAACATTCCCAGCATTTATTTTCCATAGTAATTTAACTTTTTTCTGTATTTCTCTCACAATTTGAGTTTTATGTCTATCTTCTTTTGCAAAAATATTTTATTAAAATCAAAAGTTTACTTAGGTCATTAAGCCAAACTATCAGAGCTTATATAAAGACTCACCTGTTTTATTGCCAAGGTATTCTAATAATTCAAAATTTCATAAACTCTTAAAGTTTATACACACACACACACACACACACACACACACACACACCCACACACACACACACACCCCCACACACACACACACACACCCACACACACACACACACACACACACAGTCAAGTGTTTTGCTCTCTTTAAACCATCTCGGCTTCTGCCCAAACTTGAAAAAGGCTTGCTCCCATCAAACAAACGCAGGAACCACTCACCTCAGCGACATCTTTTATTTATCTTTTCTTTTTGTCTTTGGATTCTTCCAACTGACAGCGCAAAACCACCATGACTTTACATGGAGTAGTCAAGATAGTTACAGAAGTCACAGAGCAGGTTGAAAACCTACAAACAAATGAAACAAAATCAATTACAGATCACAATGACCTAATTAACTAGTTTTCCAGGTGATGTTAACAACCTACTTTTAAGTTAACAGTGAATGAACAAATAAATAAACTACATTCTAAACACATAAAACCCATTTCATCAACAAGGCTAATTTGGTCTTCTGAATGCAGATTAAATGATATAATGTCCAGTTCCTACCAGTGGTGTCTTTGTGGAAGCTTGAAGCTCTTTGTCTGAAGAGATCATTGTGAGCACAGTGTGCTAAGTTACCTTATAGACTTCAGATGGGCCTGAGTGAAAGGGATGGGTGTGCCAGTTGGGTGGAGATAGTAAATGGACTCACAAGTGTATCATTTGCTGTTTTAACTTGACAATTTATCCACAACTGCAGATGCAAGCATTTGATGTATGTTTTTTTTATTATATTTTTACCATCTTTGTCATGTGGATGCTTTTTTTTCAGATTAGTTTGAGATGTAAACAAGGCTTCTTATGGTTTCCCATCAACAATTCCTTTTGATTGCTCTGGATTTTTGTTTAAGGCTATCAGAGTAAAGAGCGCTGAATATATCATGTGCATGCCACACTTTAAAGATTTTCATTCTAAAGAAATGCTAAAAACCATTACATCTCTCTTTCACATCACACTTATCTGCTAGTGTGTCATAAAGGCTTTATAAAATGCTCTCACGATTGTGACTACGACGTTATAAAAAGTGAAGAGAGGCATTTATCATTGTTACAGTCAATTTGAATGAGAATATTCCAGGCAGTGTTGCGTTCCTTCAGCCCACAGACATATTTTTTCTAGTGAGCCACAAAATGTTGAGGTTTGGCTCTGGGACTAAAATTCCTGAACTCTCATGAGGAGAGAGTGTATGGGCCATTCATGAAAACTAAATAACAACTCCTGTGGCCACACTATTGAGTCAGATTTATATAATTGCTCTGTGACCAATAAAAAACAAAAGAATCTCTTTCATAAGAAACAGTCTTTCATCACTTTAATCTGTCTGCTTCCTAGTTTTATTGTTGCATGAGAGTTCGACATCTGTCAGAGTGAGCAGACTGCAGTCAAAGGGGTCTTTATCTGGGGTCTGGAAGCTATTACTTATCAAAGTCTGCAAAAATGAGGATGGATTCCAGACATTAGTGACCAAATCGCTTGACACCAACCAGATTATTTCCAACAAAACATCAGTAACAATAGTTTCAAATGTCACATGCTTTGGAACATTTCTGAAACACATTTACGTAACAATTTCTTTCATACTTTTAAATGAGTTTTTTTTTCTATTTTAAATAACTTGTATCTCAAAAGTAAAGTGACTTAAATGTGAACAAAAACATGAGCAACTTGCTACTCTTTACATAAGATATGTAAACAAATAAAATCTCTCCATTTAAAATACAAGTTTTATAACGTAAATGCTGATTACATCCTAGAACAGTACGTGTCCTTTGAGTAGGCCCATTTGTACTTTTCTCAATCAATCAGTCAATCAATCAATCAAATTTTATTTGAATAGCACATTTCAGCAGCAAGGCATTTCAAAGGGCTTTACATAATTAAAAGAAAACAGCATGTGGCATTGAATAAGAAAAAGAAAGAGATTTTGAAAAAAAAAAAAGATAAAAAAAAACAAACAAACATTAAAACCCGCACCCCTCCCCCTATCTAGACAGATAGGGACAGGTAGGGACAATCTATCTCATACAGATTTTCTCCAGGTGAAGATGATGACATCATTGCCGTAATTATTAATTTCTCCTATGTTTTTACTTGTTTTCAGCTTCGTCATACAAATTCTAGATACCAGATTGAATCAATTACAACTGGAAGGTACCTTTGCAAAAGCAATGATAATTTTTTCATCCCTAAGCAAATTTACTGTACATTCAAAGAGTAAAGCGTTATGGCATCATAGTAATAGGATGAAATGTCATGATGTTCACACAAAGTACTGTGCAGGGAAATGCAAACACATAGCGACATCTTGTGGAACACAATGTGAATTACACTTCTTTTTTTTCTTTTTTTTTTTTTTACAGGAATGATGTGCCAAGCCAAAACATCTTACATAGAAACAGAGATTGAGTGGGGTGCTCGCTTTGAACCCTGCATGACGCTGGAGAAAGGCTCATTTCGAGTGGATCTGCGCAGGTTCCACACCACATACAAGGTACCGCTTCCAAACTGCAGCGCCAGCCAAGCACACCAGCTGATGGTTCTGGCCGGGTGCAAAGTCCAAAGCCACACCGCCTGCAGGGAGTGCGATGCTTGGGCAGAGGGAGCAGCTGAAGGAGGCAAAGAAAAGTCTCCGTCGAACATTCGGTTTACCATCGGTGACATTCAGGAGGAAAGAATGTCAGAAGGTAATGAAAGTGAAGCAAGTGCTGAGCAGATGCTGTGATAGCATGTTTTACAGGACTTTTAACATCCCCCTCCTAACCTTAAATATGCATAGACCCGTTTATTAATAAAAACTAAATATTGGCATGTAACAAAAGAAAAATAAAAGGCAAAAGCATGAATAAAATATATCAACAAACTGACTGCGTTTCCATCCCCTTCTTTGTCTTTTTGGAAGCTAATAATCACATTTGAGCATTCCTTCAAACTCAAGTTATTTCAAGTTTTTGTACTGTGTGTTTTAGATGCAGCTCGTGATAACAGTGTTAGAAGGCTTCCCACTCATAACTTATTCAAAAAAATCTGACTCTAGACGTACAAACTTTAACAAACCATCAGCTTTGCAGAGAGACTATTTTCAGTCATGGATGTCAATTTTATCGGTGAGATTTTTTAAAATTACTTTTCAAGATAAAAAAAAAATATTGCATTTTTGTGACACTTAAACATTTCAGAGAAACAAAAACATTTTACTTTCAGAGATAAATGCAGCTGCAGGGTGCAAAGCCAACCAAATCAACCTGACCCTTTGGAAAAAAGTCATTGTCTCTCTTGTTAAATAATAAATTACTTGTGATTAAGTACTGTTAGTTTGCGACCAAAGAAAAACCAGATTGGAGCCAGCAGTTTTAGAGCTCTCAATATTTTTTCTTTACTTTTCAGTTTCAATTCAGTTCACAGCATAGCATATCAGTCACAACAAGAAGAGGGAGAATCTCCCCCTCATCTCAACCACCTGGTTTTTAAAGGATGGGCTCCCATCCAAACTAATTAAAGGGGTGGAGTCATTTTCAGCTAAAAACAAACATGTGCACTAAACTATACCTAGAAAGTGTCTAAAGTTACCATTAACTCAAACACAACAAAAACAAAACTAGAAACAAACAATCTGGAATCCAGTCAAAATAGAAATGCATCTCTCCCTCTCTGAAAATGGATTTTCCCCAATGAGGCTGATTGAAAACACCAGGTCCTTGTCAGCGCTGCTCATGGGCGCGCTTCCACAGCAGCACAGGACCAGGTGACCTCAAAGAGATGAGAAAGATGATTAAAACAAATCAAACCACCTCCCAAAACAATACATTCACCCAAATAACCCAGAATATATAAAGAACATGCAAAACAGCACCTCTTAGGGAGGGGGTAAATCCCTCACACTTCCCTCCCCTTCGGGAGACTCGCTGTGTCCACAGCGAGACAAAAAGTCTGCAACTGTGTTCTCTTTTCCTGGAATGTAACTTATCTTGAACCGGTAAGGTTGAAGAGCCAGGAACCATCGTGTGATGCGACTGTTTGTGTCTTTCATGGCCTCCAACCATTTCAATGCACGATGGTCAGTCTCAAGGGTGAATTCTCGCCCCAGCAGATAATATCTGAGAGAGTCTATCGTCCATTTGATAGCCAGACACTCCAGTTCCACCGCCGAATATCTGGTCTCTCGCAGAAACAACTTCCTGCTAATGTAGGCGACTGGTTTCTTCTCCGCTCCTTCTCCCTGCAAAAGAACCCCACCAATTCCCCTGGCAGATGCATCAGTCTGTACTGTGAAGGGTAAAGAGAAGTTTGGGCTCTGAAGTACAGGTTCTTGACACAGTGCCTGCTTCAAATCCTGGAAGGCCCTCTCCTGTGCTTCTCCCCACACAATTTTTGTCTTTGATATCCCAGTGAGGTCAGAAAGAGGGGCTGCTCTAGCAGAAAAGTTCCTGATAAATCGACGATACCAACCTACCAGGCCCAAAAAGGACCTGACTTGTCTTCTGGTTGTTGGTCTCTCTGTCACTTTGATTGCCTCCATCTTATCTTTCACTGGCTTTATGACTCCTCCACCCAGGATGTGACCTAAATATTGGAGTTCCTTCTTGGCCAATGCACATTTCTTGGGATGAATAGTCAGGCCAGCTTGCTTGATGGTCTGTAGCACCCGACCCAGATGAATTAGGTGTTCTTGCCACGAGTTGCTGTAAATGACAATATCGTCAAGGTAAGCTGCAGTAAATGATTCCATACCTGACAGTACCTTATTCATCAGTCTTTGAAAAGTGGCGGGTGCGCCATGAAGTCCAAAAGGCATCTTTGTAAACTGCCATAATCCCTGCGGGGTCCTGAAGGCAGTGAGAGGCTTAGCAGCATCTGTTAGAGGGACCTGCCAATATCCCTTGCACAGGTCTAAAGTACTTATATATTTAGCCTGGCCAACACATTCAATGAGGTCATCCAACCTGGGTAATGGGTAAGCATCAAAGTCTGATTGAGCATTTACCTTTCTAAAGTCAATGCAAAAACGGATACTCCCATCTTTCTTGATCACCAAAACCACCGGGTTGCTCCATTCGCTGGTGGATGATTCAATCACGCCCAGCTTCAACATGACCTCAATTTCTTCCTTTAATACAGGAGACATCTTCTCTGGGATCCGATACATTCGTTGTCGAATGGGAACACTGGACTTCAGACGAATATCGTGTTCCACCAAGTTTGTTGAACCTGGTTGTTCTTTGAAAAGATCTGAAGGAATAATGGCCGCCAACTCCTGTTGCTGGGTGAGAGAGAGATGAGAGAGATCAAGTGAAATAACAGAGTCTTTTACAGATGGCAGCTCACCCTCATCATCATCTTCCTCTTGCACTGCACGCACAAAACACTGCTGACTAAGGGGCGGAGCCCGGGATTTCCACTCCTTAAGCAGATTGATATGAAAGGTTTGCTTTGAATTTCTTCTCTCAGGCATCTCAATCTCATAGGTGGTAGCACTTAGCTTCTTCACAACAGTATATGGCCCCTGCCATTTTGCTAAAAGTTTATTGTCAGATGTTGGAAGTAGTAAAAGAACCTTCTGACCTGGTTTGAAGGATCTGCATCTGGCCGTTTTGTCATACCAGGTCTGTTGCTGCTGTTGAACCTTCTCCAGGTGCCTTCTGACGAGGCTGGTTGTCTCCTCCATCTTCTGTCTCATATTCAGAACGTAGTTGATGACATTGGTTGACTGATCCTTCTTGCCAACCCAGGACTCTTGAAGAACATCCAGAGGGCCCCTCAGCTGCCTGCCATAAAGACGTTCAAATGGCGAAAAGCCAGTGGACGCCTGCGGAACTTCCCGATAAGCAAACAGAAGATAGGGTAGCCACTTATCCCAGTCTTTGCCATTGACAGAGATAAACTTCTTCAACATACTCTTTAATGTCCGGTTGTACCTTTCTACCAACCCATCAGTCTGTGGGTGGTAGGGGGTGGTCCGTATACCCTTTATTCCCAACAATCTGTAGACCTGCTTAAGATTGTTTGACAAAAAGTTAGTACCCTGGTCAGTAAGTACTTCTGATGGGATCCCCACCCTAGAGAACAACTGGAGTAAAGCATAGGCTATCTGTTTAGCTGTTATGTCCCTAAGGGGGAAAGCCTCTGGATAGCGAGTGCTATAATCGCACACCACCAGAATGAACCGATTTCCTGCTTGAGTCCGTTCCAGTGGTCCCACAATGTCCATACCTATTCTGCTGAAAGGAACATCAATAATGGGTAATGACTGTAGTGGGTACTTTGGAACATTCTTTCCCCCTGACAGCTGACACGCCGTACATGATTGGCAGTATTCTTTTACATGATTATAAAGACCCGGCCAATAAAACCTGGCATAAATCCTGTCATAGGTCTTTTTAAAACCCAAATGTCCTGCCCAGGGTACCCCATGACCCAAATTTAGCACCTGTTCCCTTAGACTTTGTGGAACCACCAGTTTTTCACATCCTGTTTTCCCTCCATGAAGATAAAGCAACCCGTCTCTAAGGATATAATACCCCCCCACAGACTGTTTATCAATTCCTCCCACAGTAATAGGGGTCGCATGATCAAAAAGACCCTTCAGTGATTCATCAGACTGTTGTAATCTCTTGAAGTCAACTTGTGAACTCACAATGTCCCCATCAAGATCTGGTAATCCCAAAGATGTTTGTCTAACTGTGCCTGCCATTTTCTGAAGCCGCCTTTGTCGTTTGCTTTTCCTCACTTTAACCACCCCCTCAGCAGGAATATCAAAATTAAAGAAGGGCAGTTCTTGCAGTGAATTCAGCTTAACAGTGGTCTCAGGGTTTATTTGCTGGCCTGACTTCCCAGTCTCTGGTAGAGGTTCTGAATCATCTCCCCCCGCTAATTGTTTAGCTTGTGCTTGTGATCGAGTTACAACATACACTGGCTTACAGGTCTGGATCAGTTCTGGCAAGACTGGAATATCCTGACCCAAGATAACTTTATGGGGAAGACCTTCCACTACACCTACACTTAAAAGATAAGTTTGGTTTACCACTTCTAGATAAATTGCAGCAGTGGGGTAAGTTTTATGATCACCATGCACACAGGAAATATCAAGGCCTGGACCCTGTAGATAGCATTGATCTTTCAAAATAGAAGGGTGGACTAAGGTCTGTGCACTTCCTGTATCTAAAAGAGCAATGGCTGGCTTTCCATTTACTCTAACCTCCATAACTTGTTTTTTTTCCTGAAATTGGTCTTCTGCAGACAGTGACCTTGGTGCAATGCAAAAATATGCTGATTTGGCTTTTCTCAATGGACATTCTGGTTTTATATGCCCCTCTTGACCACAGAAATAGCAGACAACAGGTTTTACTTCCGATTTAGGCTTAGATGAGAACATTTTCCCCCTTTGCTTCTCTACCCCTGCCATTTGACCTGGACCACCACCCAAACCAAACCCCACAGACTTACCCTGCATATAGCTGGACTTCTGTTGAGGGTTGTATCGGAAGGTTTTTGGTCCCCGTCGTGCAGCCAGGAAGTTTTCAACAAGTTCTGCTGCTTCTTGTGCCGATGCTGGGCTCCTCTCTTTGACCCATACTCTGAGCTCCGGTGACAGAGAACTGTAGAACTGCTCCAGGATGAGGATCTCACCAATCTCATCCTGTCTCCTCTTCTGCGGCTGTATCCACTTCAGGTAAAGATCCTTCAGACGGTTGTAGAACTCTCGGGGGGTTTCATTCACACGAACATCTGGCTCTCTAAAGCGTTGTCGGTACACTTCTTCATTAATTTCATACTTTGTCAAGATGGCTGCTTTTACTTCACCATAGTCACAGGACTCCTCTGCAGCCATGGCCACATACGCTGCCCGGGCTCTGCCGGTGAGATGAGGTACCAGCCTTACTGCCCAGTCCCTCTCAGGCCACTGGTAGGCCATTGCTAATCTTTCAAAGGTTGTCAGGTACTGTTCAATGTCCTCACCCTCCTCAAACTTTGGAATGTCAGATTGAATCCAGGCTCTTTGTTTTGGCTCACCTCTAGATTTATGCCGAGAAGCCGGTTCTAAATCATCTTCCGAAGAGGAGCCTGCATGAGAGCAAGCTTCCGTGTGCTGCTTCTCCAAGTCATCTCTCAGATTTTTAACTTCAGCCTGTAACTGATGCCATCTCCTTTCTTGCTTACACTCTTCTTTGTCCCATCTGTCAACAAAGTCACTCTGGAACTGAAGACATTTTTCCAGCATGGCAGCAACATTTTTCATATCCACAGATGCTGCTTCATCACTGAACTGCCAAGTCTGCTGACCTGTAGCTCCATCCTGCTCTGCTTCCTCCACTGGATCCGATCCTGCAGCCTTGAGGCCTCTTGTCTGCGGCTTTGGACCCATAATCAACCCTTATCTGGACATCAGCGTCGCACCCCACTTCTGACACCAAGTGTTAGTTTGCGACCAAAGAAAAACCAGATTGGAGCCAGCAGTTTTAGAGCTCTCAATATTTTTTCTTTACTTTTCAGTTTCAATTCAGTTCACAGCATAGCATATCAGTCACAACAAGAAGAGGGAGAATCTCCCCCTCATCTCAACCACCTGGTTTTTAAAGGATGGGCTCCCATCCAAACTAATTAAAGGGGTGGAGTCATTTTCAGCTAAAAACAAACATGTGCACTAAACTATACCTAGAAAGTGTCTAAAGTTACCATTAACTCAAACACAACAAAAACAAAACTAGAAACAAACAATCTGGAATCCAGTCAAAATAGAAATGCATCTCTCCCTCTCTGAAAATGGATTTTCCCCAATGAGGCTGATTGAAAACACCAGGTCCTTGTCAGCGCTGCTCATGGGCGCGCTTCCACAGCAGCACAGGACCAGGTGACCTCAAAGAGATGAGAAAGATGATTAAAACAAATCAAACCACCTCCCAAAACAATACATTCACCCAAATAACCCAGAATATATAAAGAACATGCAAAACAGCACCTCTTAGGGAGGGGGTAAATCCCTCACAAGTACATTGTTTAAACAGTTAAGTTTAGTTTACAATTTTCTGACAACATGAAGATGTCAGACAAGACATGAAGTTGAAACACAGAGCTAAAGTGGCGTCCCCTTTGCCAGTGGTCTCCTGAATAACAATGATTGTAAATTAAACATTTTGTTACAAATAAAAAAAATCTGGAAAGTGTGGTGTGCTTCTTGTATTTAGCTCTTTTACTCTGATATCCTGGATTAATCTTCCAGTGTGAACAACTACCTTCTGGAGCAATGTAGCTATCGTGAATTGAGTCCATCTGTGTAAAATTGACTCTTAGTATGAACACATCCCATCTATGAAGGCCTCAGTGATTTGTTAGAGAACTTTAGTGAACAAACGAGATCATAGGCACCAAAGAAGGCGCTAGTGAGGGCAGGGAGAAAGTTGTGGAGAAGTTTAACTGCAGCTGTTGATGTCAAAGGTCGCATTAAGAAGATTAATACAGTGGAGATAGGCTTTGAGTGGTATGCGTCACCATATGCATTTGTCTGCCTACGCTGAACTCTTTTAATCACTGAACTGATTCAGAGGATTGTCACTGTGACATGAAACCAACCGCATTCTTAAAAATCATTGCTTGTCACACCGGAGTCAGGCTTTGATCACCATTAGCTGCTCGACAGGCAGTAAATGTAAATGCTAGTAAAGGTCCCAGACACACTGCATAAACAACTACACACTCAGCCACACACATTCTCTCACACAAACTCCCCCCCCAGTTTCTGAGAACATCTCATCGCCACCACATGCTTAACAGGCTGATAAAGACATTAAGCATTTCTATACTATTTCACTCGCTCACCACAAATAAGCAGCATAGCTTTTGATGTCCTGAAGAACGTATCTGATGCATTAGATGCGATTCGTCTGATAAGAGTAAAACCAGAAAAGTATCATTTAAATAACGACACTGATGAGTATTTATATATGATTAAATAGACAGGTCCTTGACGGGAAAAGCCTAAGCAGAAGAAAATGCTCTTCTTAGTAAGTGGATAAACTGAAAGAATTGCAGACAAAACTCTGTACTTACAAACTTATTTATTTGGTGAAGTAGTAACATGGCACATTTATCTGGTAAATGCTTAGCTGGCAAAAGAAATAAACATTTATTTATATTCCTTTTCATACTTATTATGATAATGCTGTTGAAATCCACACTTATCCATAAGTGGTAGCAGGCCTGTAAGCTGTACAGAAAGCTCCCTGGAGGAAGCATTTTATAACGTCACATATCGCAAACATGAACTACTGAGAAAACATCAGTTGTAACATACCGCATGTGTAGCTTTTGTAAAAAGCATTTCATCTACCGAGTGCTATTCAATCTAAAGGACGTGACGTAGATGAATTGGTGTCCATGCATTTGGCAATGACAGAAAACAAAAGATCTTAGCTGAGGATTAAAAAGTAACTTGGTTAGAGGAGCTAATATTTATTAAATAGTAAAACAGCAGAACGATAGATTAAAAAATAGCACACGCAACCGTTATCATTGGGGCATGCCATTAGCAATGCATAAGGAGAGCAGTGACTGACCTGCGAAGCAGGTCAGTCACTGCCTCCATGCATTGCATGGCAGGCACCTATTGTTCTACACCCAATAGAACGCCTGGATATTATTATTGGGGCATGCCATTAGCAATGCATAAGGAGAGCAGTGACTGACCTGCGAAGCAGGTCAGTCACTGCCTCCATGCATTGCATGGCAGGCACCTATTGTTCTACACCCAATAGAATGTCTCTTTATTTATTTATATCTTTATTTTTCTTCCATTACCGTTAATGCGGCTCGTACCGCTGCGTGTACCCCCACAAAAGTGGTATCAAATCGTGCGGCTCGATGCCGAGAAGGGAGCTATTACTTTTAGTGGGATTCTGTGTAAAAATGAGGACATAAATTTAAAAAAACGAAAAAACTTTAATCTGAGGAACTCGCAGCATCACTAAGATTTCTCTCTGAAACACACACACAGGACAGTGGAGGTCAGACTCCAAAACTCTTTTTAACTCCCCCTCAGAGGCACAAATAGCGGCCTATTGATGTCAAACTTGGTCATGACATAGATACACATGCCTGCTCCTGTAAAATGTTTTCAAAATTTTCCTAGGGCTTATAGTTTTTTGTCAGGGTCTTGTAGACCGACGTTAAGTGTCTCACAAGTATAGAAACCAGCCTGTCTGAAAGAGAGTGCCAGCCCAGGTGCAGATCATTAATTACCATAGCAACGGGCCCTAGACAGAGGCAGGGAGTATTCCCACAGCGCTGAATCAGATCTCACAATGCATTGTGGGAAGAATACATATTTCGTGTGACTATTCATGTTTTGCTTACATAAAATTAATACTTGTCTGAATTTTTGAGTGTAAATTAAAATCTTTACTAAGAAAATTGAAATAGTTTTTAGAAATTAACTATTACCAACTTTCTTCATGTTTTTTATTTTGGACCATGAGTAAGAACCACATGTGCGAAGCTTATAGTCGTCGGTCTCAGATTGAATTTCACTGACTTGGGGTTTATATTCTGCTTCCCAATGGTGACTCATATTGTCATAATAAACCTGACAATATTTACAGTTACTGTGTTCTAGTGGTGGGATAAGTATGTCAGACATGCATTCATTTTTTTTCACGTCTAATTTGAAACGCTGGGGTTAAAGCGGAGGCCACACTTGGCAGGCCTCTTAAAATTTCTGTGGAATTTTCTAGTTATTATAACAACTTCTTCCATTACCGTTAATGCGGCTCGTACCGCTGCGTGCCCACCCACAAAAGTGGTATCAAAACGTGTGTCTCGATCCCGGCATTGGAGCTATTACTTTTATTGGGGATCGGAGTTACGACGGCGACGTAAAAAGCGAAAAACGAGCGAAATTTCCAACTGCCGAAACCTTAGAGTGTAACTGAAACCAACTGCCGCTTTTTAGAGTGAGAAAAAGAGTGGAATTTTGACCCCAAAATAATTTTGAAATCGCTCTCATGGGTGCAAAAATTGCTCTATTGGTATGAAAGTCGGTCATGACATTGATACGAATGCCTGCTCCGGTAAAATGTTTTCAAAATTTCCCTAGGGCTTATGGTTTTCGGTCCAGGTGCTTCAGAGCAAAGTTTTGGGACAGGATAACTGACGCTCCTCTCCAGTGTTTTACATACATTTCTGAAAAATCTCTGAGCTCAGCGCACACCATTTTTCTCTCATCACTGCAATTACTGTGATTGAGCTACAGATATGAATCGCGGTAATAGATGAGATGAGAAATAGCCCTCTCATATGCTTCAAACGGTTTTTGGATCGGACTTACGGAACCCGAACGGGAAGCAGTCGTTCGGACTGCTTTTTCCATTAAAACTGACTGGGTGTCTCATAAAGATAGATAAGTCTGACACACACAGGGCACTTTCATCACTATAGCAACAGAATGCAGAGAGGGAGAACTGCTGGGGTTTGGACTACAAAGACTCTGTAGTTCTAAATATGGCGGAACACTTTAATGCAGAGGGCAGAGCAGAAGGTCAGAACTACAACATGGCGGAACACTCAATTATTACAGAGGAGGCCTGAGCTGGCAGTTAGAACTACTTCCTGTTTTGGGCATTATACAGGTGGATTAACCAAACCACTGTTACACATTGGATTAGTGTGGTTATGAAAATTAAGTTTACTGAAAGTTTCAAAATAAAACTCTGAAAATTGCACTGACAAAAGTGCATCGCCGTAGGCGATGCAAAAATGAAAATCTTTTTTTTATGTTTTTTTTCTCAGGATAGTGAACTGCCTTGCGCAGCAAGGCAGTTCATTAACATTAGCATTTCATGGTTGTCTTAAAGATTGAAATCCTTCCCCAGCTTTCTGTCTCACACACACAGCAGTTGGCTGAGGGCCAATCGCTAGAGCAACAGAATCCAGAGAAAGGCTGCTGGTTTGGACTACAAACCAGCAGCCATAACTGCCATAACTGTAGTTCTATCTATGGCCAAGACTCAGTTAAAATAGAGGCCTGACCAGCATGTCAGAACTACAACATGGCGGAACACTCAATTATTACAGAGGAGGAGTTGGCTGGTATTATAAACAACTTGTGCTTTGAGCATTATATAACTGATTTAACCTGATCACTATTACACATGAAATTAGTGTGGCAATTTCAAATGAAGCTTATTGAAATTTTTCAAAATAAAAGCCTTGACAATTTTTACATCATGTAATTGCTCTTTTTACATACATTTCTGCAAAAAGTTCTGAGCTCAGCGCACACCATTTTTCTCTCATCACTGCAATTACTGTGATTGAGCTACAGATATGAATCGCGGTAATAGATGAGATGAGAAATAGCCCTCTCATATGCTTCAAACGGTTTTTGGATCGGACTTACGGAACCCGAACGGGAAGCAGTCGTTCGGACTGCTTTTTCCATTAAAACTGACTGGGTGTCTCATAAAGATAGATAAGTCTGACACACACAGGGCACTTTCATCACTATAGCAACAGAATGCAGAGAGGGAGAACTGCTGGGGTTTGGACTACAAAGACTCTGTAGTTCTAAATATGGCGGAACACTTTAATACAGAGGGCAGAGCAGAAGGTCAGAACTACAACATGGCGGAACACTCAATTATTACAGAGGAGGGCTGAGCTGGCAGTTAGAACTACTTCCTGTTTTGGGCATTATACAGGTGGATTAACCAAACCACTGTTACACATTGGATTAGTGTGGTTATGGAAATTAAGTTTACTGAAAGTTTCAAAATAAAACTCTGAAAATTGCACTGACAAAAGTGCATCGCCGTAGGCGATGCAAAAATGAAAATCTTTTTTTTATGTTTTTTTTCTCAGGATAGTGAACTGCCTTGCGCAGCAAGGCAGTTCATTAACATTAGCATTTCATGGTTGTCTTAAAGATTGAAATCCTTCCCCAGCTTTCTGTCTCACACACACAGCAGTTGGCTGAGGGCCAATCGCTAGAGCAACAGAATCCAGAGAAAGGCTGCTGGTTTGGACTACAAACCAGCAGCCATAACTGCCATAACTGTAGTTCTATCTATGGCCAAGACTCAGTTAAAATAGAGGCCTGACCAGCATGTCAGAACTACAACATGGCGGAACACTCAATTATTACAGAGGAGGAGTTGGCTGGTATTATAAACAACTTGTGCTTTGAGCATTATATAACTGATTTAACCTGATCACTATTACACATGAAATTAGTGTGGCAATTTCAAATGAAGCTTATTGAAATTTTTCAAAATAAAAGCCTTGACAATTTTTACATCATGTAATTGCTCTTTTTACATACATTTCTGCAAAAAGTTCTGAGCTCAGCGCACACCATTTTTCTCTCATCACTGCAATTACTGTGAATGAGCTACAGATATGAATCGCGGTACTAAATGAGACGACAAATAGCCCTCTCATACGCTTCAAACGGTTTTCGAATACGTATCACGGTTCCCGAATGGAAAGGAGTTGTTCGAACAGCTTTTTGGAGTGAAACTGGCTGGCTCAAACAGATAGAATTGTTTCTCCCCCTGTCTGGAGAAACACAGGGGGAGGCTTGATCACTATAGCAACAGAACACAGACAAAAGCCAAACTGCTCCTTAGGACTACAAAAACACCATCTTTGTAGTTCTAAACACGATGGAACACTTTACTACAGAGGCCTGAGCAGAAGGTCGGAAGGTCAACATGGTGGAACCCTCAATCATTACAAAGGAGGGCTGAGCTGGCAGTTAAGAAGTACATAATGGTGGAACTCTGACTTATTACAGAAAGAAGGTGAGCAGAATGTTATAACTACAGACAGGGCAGAATGTTCTGGGCATTATATATAAACTGGTTTAACCCAACCACTGTTAGATATTGGATTAGTGTGGCCATTTAAAATGAAGCTTACTGAAAATTTCAAAATAAAAGCCTGAATATTCCTCTTGGGCCTTTATTATGTTTTTCTCTCAGGTTAGTGCAGAGACAACTACAGATTTAAATCGTGTTTCCATCGGAGACAAGAAATTGCCCTCTTATATGCTTCAAAAAGTTTTCGGATTGCTCTTATGGATGCTGAACAGTAAGCCGCTTTGATCAGAAAAACTAACTGCTTCAAACAGTTAGAATTCTCTCTCCCTGTGTGTCTCACTAACATGATAGTTGAGCTGCTCTTTAGAACTACAATGACTGAAGGTCAGAACTACAACATGGCGGAACTTTCAGATACCACAGATTAGGGCTGAACTGGCATTTAGAACTACTTGCTGTTTTGGGCATTATATAGTTGGATTAACCCAACCACTGTTACACATTTTATTGCTGTGGTCAATTAAAATGAAGCTTAATGAAAATTTCAAAATAAAAGCCTTGATATTTTTCACATCAGCTTTGGGCTTTATGTGAAATGTTTAAACAAACTACTTTTACACATTGAATTGGTGTGGTGGTTAAAATGAAGCCTACTGAAAGTTTCAAAATAAAAGTCTGCATATTCCTCTCATGCTAGTGCAACGCCGTAGGCGTTGCAATAATATTAAGCTTTTTTCGCATTTTTTTTCCTCAGGATAGTGAACTGCCTTGCGCAGCAAGGCAGTTCATTAACATTAGCACAAGTTTAGCATTTTACTGCCCCCACTAGTGCACTGCCTTGCGCAGCAAGGCAGTGCATTAGCATTAGCATTAGCCTTTTCCCTAAAGGTAGCTATTAGATAATTTTCTTACTTATTAGCGATGTTCAGTATACTGAATGGAGTAAATCAATGACAGAAAACATGCTAGTGATGCCACACATCCTACATGAATATTAGTCTTCATGCTAATATTAGCATTTTGGCTTATGCATTAATTTCAACATACTGAATGGTACAGGTACAGTTTAGTCAACATGTTTCTGACTCACCACAGGTTATTGACTACATTGCAGCTTTCTTTAGCATTAATGCTAATTTTTTGCATCAGAAGGCTTGATTAAAAAGCGACGGGCACACTTTGGCATGCCCCTCAAAATTTCTGCGGAATTTTCTAGTATTATTTATTATTCTTCCGTCACCGTTAATGCGGCTCGTACCGCTGCGTGCCCACCCACAAAAGTGGTATCAAAACGTGCGGCTCGGTGCCGAGATGTGAGCTATTATTTTTATTGGGGATCGGAGTTACGATGGCGACATAAAAAGCGAAAAACGAGCAAAATTTCCAACTGCCAATCTTCGATGAATCTTAGAGTGTAACTGACACCAACTGCCGCTTTTTTAGAGTGAGAAAAAGAGTGGATTTTTGACCCCAAAATAATTTTGAAATCGCTCTCATGAGTGCAAAAATTGGTCTATCGGTATGAAAGTCGGTCATGACATTGATACGAATGCCTGCTCCGGTAAAATGTCTTCAAAATTTTTCTAGGGCTGACGGTTTTCTGTCAAGGTGCTTCAGAGCAAAATCAAGTGACAGGGTACCTTCAGGCACTCCACCATTCATTTTCAGACTTTTCTCAAAAATTTCTGAGCTCAACGCACACCATTTTTCTCTCATCACTGCAATTACTGTGATTGAGCTACAGATATGAATCGCGGTAATAGATGAGATGAGAAATAGCCCTCTCATATGCTTCAAACGGTTTTTGGATCGGACTTACGGAACCCGAACGGGAAGCAGTCGTTCGGACTGCTTTTTCCATTAAAACTGACTGGGTGTCTCATAAAGATAGATAAGTCTGACACACACAGGGCACTTTCATCACTATAGCAACAGAATGCAGAGAGGGAGAACTGCTGGGGTTTGGACTACAAAGACTCTGTAGTTCTAAATATGGCGGAACACTTTAATACAGAGGGCAGAGCAGAAGGTCAGAACTACAACATGGCGGAACACTCAATTATTACAGAGGAGGGCTGAGCTGGCAGTTAGAACTACTTCCTGTTTTGGGCATTATACAGGTGGATTAACCAAACCACTGTTACACATTGGATTAGTGTGGTTATGGAAATTAAGTTTACTGAAAGTTTCAAAATAAAACTCTGCAATGTCCACTCACGACGAATATTAAGCTTTTTTATGTTTTTTTGTCTCAGGATAGTGAACTGCCTTGCGCAGCAAGGCAGTTCATTAACATTAGCATTAATGTTAATTGAAATCCTTCCCCAGCTTTCTGTCTCACACACACAGCAGTTGGCTGAGGGCCAATCGCTATAGCAACATAATCCAGAGAAAGGCTGCTGGTTTGGACTACAAACCAGCAGCCATAACTGCCATAACTGTAGTTCTATCTATGGCCAAGACTCAGTTAAAACAGAGGCCTGAGCAGCATGTCAGAACTACAACATGGCGGAACACTCAATTATTACAGAGGAGGAGTTGGCTGGTATTATAAAGTACTTGTGCTTTGAGCATTATATAACTGATTTAACCTGATCACTATTACACATGAAATTAGTGTGGCAATTTCAAATGAAGCTTTATTGAAGCTTATTGAAAATTTTCAAAATATAAGTCTTGACAATTTTTACATCATGTAATTGCTCTTTTTACATACATTTCTGCAAAAAGTTCTGAGCTCAGCGCACACCATTTTTCTCTCATCACTGCGATTACTGTGAATGAGCTACAGATATGAATCGCGGTACTAAATGAGACGACAAATAGCCCTCTCATATGCTTCAAACGATTTTCGAATACGTATCACGGTTCCCGAATGGAAAGGAGTTGTTCGGACAGCTTTTTGGAGTGAAACTGGCTGGCTCAAACAGATAGAATTGTTTCTCCCCCTGTGTGTCTCTCTCCCAGCTGACAAAGAGGCTTGGTCACTATAGCAACAGAACACAGAAAAGCAGAGCTGCTGCTTAGGACTACAAAAACGCCATCTTTGTAGTTCTAAACACGATGGAACACTTTACTTTGGGCATTATATAGTTGGATTAACCCAACCACTGTTACACATTTTATTGCTGTGGTCAATTAAAATGAAGCTTAATGAAAATTTCAAAATAAAAGCCTTGATATTTTTCACATCAGGTTTGGGCTTTATGTGAATGGTTTAAACAAACTACTTTTACACATTGAATTGGTGTGGTGGTTAAAATGAAGCCTACTGGAAGTTTCAAAATAAAAGTCTGCATATTCCTCTCATGCTAGTGCAACGCCGTAGGCGTTGCAATAATATTAAGCTTTTTTCGCATTTTTTTCCTCAGGATAGTGAACTGCCTTGCGCAGCAAGGCAGTTCATTAACATTAGCACAAGTTTAGCATTTTACTGCCCCCACTAGTGCACTGCCTTGCGCAGCAAGGCAGTGCATTAGCATTAGCATTAGCCTTTTCCCTAAAGGTAGCTATTAGATAATTTTCTTACTTATTAGCGATGTTCAGTATACTGAATGGAGTAAATCAATGACAGAAAACATGCTAATGATGCCACACATCCTACATGAATATTAGTCTTCACGCTAATATTAGCATTTTGGCTTATGCATTAATTTCAACATACTGAATGGTACAGGTACAGTTTAGTCAACATGTTTCTGACTCACCACAGGTTATTGACTACATTGCAGCTTTCTTTAGCATTAATGCTAATTTTTTGCATCAGAACGCTTGATTAAAAACTGACGGGCACACTTTGGCATGCCCCTTAAAATTTCTGCGGAATTTTCTAGTATTTCAGTTAATGTTGATAACTATGTTGATAATCTAGTTTGACACATTTTTATATTCAAAAATGAATGAAATATTTCTTATTTGACCCTTAATTCTGAAGTCTCGACACCTTTTATCCTAAGTACGTGTGATATTATATGAATAGACAGGTCAGCATGCAAATGTGAATATGATATGGTTTAAACTAAATGAATTATTACGTTTTATTTTTACTGTGCAGTGATAGTAGGGCTGATTCTGATATTTCCTGTGTTCTTTCAAGCGTGGCGTTTAAAGCTCCAGCACAAGAAAATGCAGATTTTTGTTTTCGCTGCATGTCCTCTTGAGGGCGCTGTGAACCCGGGTGAAGGCTGCGAAGCTTGCACAAGCAGTCCGATAATAATTTTGAAAGTCAGAGGGAGGATTCCTGCGTCATGCATCGAGGATTAGATGCTGATGTGGCTTTAATGCCTGGTAAACACTTTCAAAACCCTTAATGTCACTGGAAATAGTACTGCATCTGTATTTCCTATTATTGCAAATGCAAATAGAGAACGGTTTCAGAATGTCGAGTTTGACCTTGAACCACAAATTGGAGAAATGTTTTTATTCAACGTTCACTTTTGTATGGGTTAAGCAGACCTTTAGCTATGAGTCACTCCCGTACTGTAAATTCAACCCAAATTAAACAGCCCTCACAGGAGATTCACCAACTGAAGCTACAGCTTTATGAGGATGGCCTCATATGTGGGAGATGTACAAGTAGGTGTTGTTGATGCTCCAGTCAGGGGGGAAGTCCTGCACAGCGTGGCTCTTGATGTGCCTCTGCATGGCGACCAGGCTGCTGCAGAACTCCAGGCACACGGTGCACTGGTAGGGCGCTGCGCCGCCATGGGTCCGCAGGTGTTTGATCATGGCAGAGTAGTCCCGTGAGCGCTGACCACACAGACGACACTCAAACGGCTTCTCTCCTAGAAGCAAAGACAATGCACAGGAAGGAAGACATTTAAGGTGTTTGGGGGTGGGGGTGGGGGGGTGCAAACTATGAGCATCGGCAAAGGGTCTCACATTTATATTCTAGCATATGAGCTTTTCAGTCGGTTGTTGCCAAACCCTGTAAATGACGAGTGCGCATCACTTCCGTGATTTTTTTTCTTTTCTTTCTTTTTCAGAAATGAATTGCGTTAGTGCGTGAAATCACCTAAACTGGGACACTTTTATGCTAATCATTCAGGTTTGCACAAGTTAACTTCATGCCATTGTTCCACTTAGTCAGTTTGTTTCTCTGATTTTATGTCATGGTAAAAACAAAAAGAGCACATTTACCGGCTCACCATTTGCTACTAACGTCTAGATGTGGATAAAAATGAAATTGTGAAACATTTGAATGTTCCAAATGCCTCAAGTTTTGTTCTTAATTTATATATATATAAGCATATAAGCAATCCTAATGTACACTGTTGATTAACACGTCTCCTACCTCATGGAAGATTGAGATCTGTTAGTTTCAGTTTTTCTGTGAGGTTTTTTGTGATATTAAAATGAGTGGAAAACTATGAGCTGCTTGGAAAACAACTCTACTACAGTCTTCTTCAGAAAATGTTCAGCACTTTGGAAAAACAGAAATTTATAAGCGGCATTTTAAACATTCGAAGGTGCCACAGAGTAAATATTTGCATAATTGCACACTTTACCATCATTTCGTTTACCAATGCAATACTACAACAACTCCTCAACTTAAAAGTGCTCAAGCATATAGTATGTCGCAAAAGTATTTCTTAGCAGTAGGACATTTTTGAAAATGTTGTCACGTTGCAACCACCAAACCTATGTATTTTATCGGGATTTTGTTTGATAGAAAGAGGCGAGCAGAGTAGGCAACAATCGTACTCAAGAATGAGCAACATTACTGCAACACATTTTTACTCAAGTAGACGTATTTGGTGAAAATTCTGCTAAAGCACTGAGTAACTAATTATGATATCTGATTTAGTCTGATTTAATTTGTTAAAATGATGTAATGAGACAAATAAAAATATTAAGAAACCATTTTAAAGAATAATGTAAAAAGCAATTAAAACAATGGGGGGAAAAAAAAAACATTTCCAAATCTCTGTGAGTGTGTAGAACATGTATGTTCTAATGCATTTATGTTGGAGCAAAGTGCCGTAAAGTATTTCCAATGACAGTACACTTTACTTTAGTGATTTGCACTACTAGTTTTTGGGTGATGCATTGAATACTGTTCTATGAAAACTTGACCTGTCTGCTGTTCTTCTTGGTCTTCATGATGCTGCTTGTTCACTAACAAACCTTCGAGACCTTCACAGAACATCTGTTTATTTTTATTTTTTTATTGATATTAAATTTTAGACATGTGAACTCGAGGTTAGTTGATAATCCTGTATTTATTTATTTATTTATTTATTTATTTATTTATTTATTTATTTATTTAGTGGTATCAAAGTAAAGGGGCTAATTACAAAGTGTATCTCACATTTTGCTGATTTTTGTTTTTGTTTTTTGCTTAATTAGTGAATAACTTTTTTTATTTTTTATTTTTTTACACTTCACAGTTTAACCCCTTTATAACGATCTATCAAATGAACCCCTCCCAACTCAAAATAAACCCAAGTCTTTGGTTGGAACATGACAGAAACATAAATCTATGTAATGCGCAGTTGTTAGGGTTGCAAGCTCGATTCCAGTCAACTAGAACAATGAGTAATCAATAGGTCGTCAGTGGTATACTGACACAAAGTATGTTTTTGAACTGTTAATTATTTAGAGAATTACCTGTATGAACGCGGTGATGTGTGTCAAGCTGATGTTTTAGGCTAAACTTCTTTGGACAGTGTTTGCACTGGTAGGGTTTTTCTCCTCTGTGGTCTCTAGCATTCGCTTCGTGTTGCACGGCGTCTCTTCCGCAGAACTGACATCCATCACAGTTTTGACCTGCGGCAAACCGAAATAGGCAGTTAGAAGGGCAGTTTTAAAGGTGTTAAGGCTTGTCAGCAGTGAAACCCATGTTTTCAAAAAGTGCATATTACACACAAAGCTAGACTGCACAACAGGAAATACCACCTCAAATATTACTCAATGTGCTTAAATACGACAAATATGGGTATTGCTAATGACATTCTTTTTTTTTTTTTTTAAACAGGATATGGTAAGCAATCAAAGAGAGTAAATCAAATCATTATTTATTTGGAATAAAACCAGTTGATTAATAGGTGCTCCTAATCTAACCAGCACCTGGTCTGATGTGATTCTGGACTGTAGGCTTGAAATAAGATATAGGATTTTATTTGAAAATGTCGTAATTAACCGATATATTTACAGAGAGGATTATTCTTATAATCTTGCCACCTCCAGCCATTCTCATTTTATGTTACTGTTGAGGTTTTAAATTGTCTTTTATTCGTGATTATTGCCCATTATGCTGCCTCTTGACTGAGTCCGTGCCGTAAATGAGAATCGATTCCTAGTCGATTCAACGTGAGTACCTTCTCAATAAACATAAAAGCCAAGTAATCATTGCTTTCTGATATCACTTTTTAAGCAAACAGGAAAAATATTTACTGATTTTGAAGCAAATAATAATAATAATAAAAGACGGCTATTAAAAAGCGATTTTGCAACCGTTTTCTCAGAAAGCGTATCTCTTTGACGCATCCTGTTGCAAGAGAATAGACTCACCATGTGTAAGAATACTTTCCTGTCAGCTTTGCATGCATATCTTCTTAAAAATCTTTTACAAAAGGTGTGATTTTTGAGGTTAAAGTAAAAAAAAAAAGTGCAGCCTCTTGCTGGCCTGTATGGTTTTCGGGTCTTTTTTAGAGAAATTGTACCCATCACAGTAGCCTATAGACAGGATGCAGAAATATGAAGCGGGTATACTGTAGTCAGGGGAGAAAACAGGAGAGACTAAACCACAACAATTGAACACTTACCACTCTAAAAAACGCAACCTGCAGAGATCTGGCGTCGGTTGCTTGCGTGTTTCCTGTCCAATGCTTTGCTCTGTGTCTCGATTCAAAATACCCAACGTTTTGCAATGCTTGTATTTTTATATGTATGTATATATATATATGTGTGTGTATATATATATATATATATATATATATATATATATATACACACGCACATTTTTTAGAAGTCTTAACTTCTAACTCTTAGCTTCAAGCGCAGCATTTGTTCTTTTTTAATTTTTCAATTTTTCACAGTTGCTGAAAAACGAACATACTGTTCCATCAAAGACCAGATAAAGTCTTTATCGGCTAGATTGTACACTTTCACCCATGCACTTGCACAAGCTTCCTTGCAGATCCTATGTGAGCTGTCGGCTTCAGAAAACTTTATCCAAACATCAAATAAGTTAGATTTTTTTTTTGTCTAAGGACAAACCACGCTTTCGCTGCTGCACGTACTGTACTGTGTATATCTAGCTGTATCTAGTAACCACACTACTGCTCCTATTGCACCATGCTTTCAAAACCACAACTCTCTATCACTTTCCATTGCGTAGTTGCGTCGCTGGAGCCTGCTGAGGTTAAGGGTCACGCCAATAAGTGCTTTACAGTCTTGTTAAATTGACCTGTTTTACTCAGAATCAACACTCCTGTAGCTGCAGTCACAGCCACGGTCTCAGTGTGCTGTTCTCGTTGCAGCATTGAGGCATTTTTGCTTGATTACGTCCTTACCTAATTGTGTGGAGGCTGACTCCCGCAGCAACGGATCACAGAGGAGTCTTGAACTGCAGTGTTGGCACCCGTCAGCTCTTTCTCTGACTTTCGGCACTTCGGGATAGCTGCGAGAAGCATATTTTGTTTGTTTGAGTCCTGCAGA